>NC_044568.1:10207409-10566962 GCF_007565055.1 Rhinopithecus roxellana
TCTTGCAGGTTCTGGATAGCTATCGGAACTACGCGGAGCCCCTTCAGCTGCTCCTGGCCAAAGTCATGCGCTTTGAACGGTCAGTGAGGGGCATAGCCCTTGGCCACGGAGCTGAGGCTGAACTGAGCAAAAGAGCCTGGCCGAGAAGGTGTGGCAGGTCCTGCCCACCCCTCTGTATAGTGTTAGCCGTGAATGAAGTCTTCTGTCCATTCACTTTAGCACCCACTGCTATAGTTGCAGCACCCTTTATCTAACTCACTTATTGAGACTCTTAGAGAAGTAAAGGGCCATTAAATCTGGAGAGGATCTAGTAGGAACCTCAGAGAGGATCTGGTCCAATTCCCTCATTTTTCAGATGAGGAAACTGAGGCTCTGTGGGGGAAAATGGCTCCTCCTAGGTCACCCAGACCATAAGAAGCAGCACTGAAACTGGAATCTAGGCTCTAAAAGTCAGAATGGATCACAGTTGATTATACCATATCTAGATAGGCACTAGCACAGGGTCTGTCAACCTGAATGAGAAATGTCTCTATTTTCATTAACCTCTAGATGAAATTTATTATTTCCTTCAATCATGAATATAGGCAACAAACCACTATCATATTAGCCATCCCTGTGACTTTTTCACTGAAAGAAATCACGGATATTTTCACATCATATTCGAGTTGTTGCAGATTTCTCAAAAAATTTATGTTCATCACATCTTCAAAATAATGGTAGTTATTAGATCTGCTGCTAGATCTTGTTATTCAATGTCCTAATAAAGATACAAATATATTGCTTTATCACAAATTTGGTTTACAAAAATTTGTTAACTGTAATTATGTTGGATTTTATTTTATACACTTAAAACATTATTTAGATTAGCTGGGTGTGGTGGTGGGCGCCTGTAGTCCCAGCTACTTGGGAGGCTGAGGCAAGAGAATCGCTTGAACCCAGGAGGCCAAGGTTGCGGTGAACCGAGATTGCGCCACTGCACTCCAGCCTGGGCAATAAGAACAAAACTCTGTCTCAAAAAGTAAATAATAAATAAATAAAAATAAAAAAGATCATGCAGGGCCACATAGACCTGCTAAGGGCTTTGGCTTTTTGTCTAAGAGAAATGGGGGAGCTTGTCAAGGTCATCACAAGGTGGTTAAGGTGGCAGACCCCGCATAAGAACTCATGCTATTTGCTCACTGTACTATGGGATTGCCGAGGCCCAGACCGGGCAGGGATCCTCCCAGGGGCACCCAGCCTATATTCTTCATCTTTAGCATGGGGTCCTGTCCCAGCAATTCGTGGAGCTCATCAACAAGTGCAATTCAATGCAGTCCGAATACCGGGAGAAGAACGTGGAGCGGATCCGGAGGCAGCTGAAGATCAGTGAGTTGTGTGTGCCCAGCCTGGCCTGCAGGGGCAGGTAATCCCAACCCAGCCCTGAGCCTGGCCTTTTCCTTCACAGCCAATGCTGGGATGGTATCTGACGAGGAGCTGGAGCAGATGCTGGATAGTGGGCAGAGCGAGGTGTTTGTGTCCAATGTGAGTGGCCACAGCCAGCCCCTCTCTGCTGTGCCTCCCATCCCCTCTGAGTCCTGTCCCTTTCTTGACCTCCTGGGCTCAGGTGATCCTCCTGCCTCAGCCTCCTGAGTAGCTGGGACTAGAGGTGTGAGCCACTGCACCCCCCTTGCTATGTCCCTTTCTGATTGAGGGTACCCTGAGGCCCCTAAGGGAATTAATTAGCCGGCCTGGAGTCGCCCAACAGATTCCAGGCTGAGGGCTCCCCAGAAGTTCAACAGGAGCTTCTGACCTGCTGTCAGTCTCCCTGTGAATAGTTGCCCCACTCCTGTCCATCCCCCAGATCCTGAAGGACACACAGGTGACTCGACAGGCCTTAAATGAGATCTCCGCCCGGCACAGTGAGATCCAGCAGCTTGAACGCAGTATTCGTGAGTTGCATGATATCTTCACTTTTCTGGCTTCTGAAGTGGAGATGCAGGTGAGTGCCCTGCGCAGCCCCAGACGTGAGACCAGGCTCAGTCCAAACTGCTAGCCTCCTGCCACCCTTAGATTCTCTCCCTGAGGCTTTTGTGTCTTCCAGGTTTGGCCATCCCCCCGAACTGGTGCTTATTCTTATCCTTAGCTGTACCCCGAGAATAGTGCCTGCCTCTGCTGCTACCCAGATACCCACTCCCTTCTGCATAGCACCCTGCCCTCTCTCCAAAACTTGAGCCTGCCCAGGTCTGGCCCCAGCCCCGGCTCCCCCTCCACTAACGGCATCCACCCTGATACCTCTCAGAGGTTCATTCAGAGTTGCCTTAGAGGGGCTGCCTCCTAACATCTGTACAAGGCTGGGGTGGGGGCGATGTTCCCCTGGCCCTGGTTGCGTGAGTTTAGTTGAGCTTCCAGCCCTGTCCTGGAGGAGCTGGCCTCAGTCATGCTACAACCAATGCCCTTTTGCAGCTGAAAAAGATCTGCCCTTTGCAGGAAAGAGATCTCATTCAGTAGGAGTACTGAGACCTGAGGCTGGTGGTGCCAGGAGGAGGCAGGGATAGGGAGGGCTTTGCAGCAGCTGTAGATAGGCCTGGAAGAATGGGTAAATTCAGACAGATTTGTGAAGGCACAGTTCACCATCTGTGAAAGGTATGAGCCATTTGAAGTCCTTAGCTCCAAGCTACCACTGCAGATAGAGGTCATATGGGATAAGCGAGCAGGGGACAAGGGACTACATGATAGAAGGGACCTGGAAGCCATCCCCAAGGAGTCTGAACTTTTGTCAGATCGAGTCTTGCCCTTGTCTTTGTTAGTGCAATCTTTTTTTTCCTGCCAGGAATGCTCTTCAGTCATGTGGGGTGGGGTGGGCAAAGGCATCCTTACCTCCCTGAATCACCCCATCCTCTGAGCAGGGGGAGATGATCAATCGGATTGAGAAGAACATCCTAAGCTCAGCGGACTACGTGGAACGCGGGCAGGAGCACGTCAAGACAGCCCTGGAGAACCAGAAGAAGGCGAGGAAGGTGAGCCTCCCAGGCCCGGCCTCTGCCCCAGGCACCCTGTGTGACTTCCCTGACCCCCTCCTCTCCCACAGAAGAAAGTCTTGATTGCCATCTGTGTGTCCATCACCGTCGTCCTCCTAGCAGTCATCATTGGCGTCACAGTGGTTGGATAATGTCACGCATTGTTGGTGAGATGTTGTGGGCTGCCCTCTGGCCTTCCCCAGCCCTGGCCCCAGCCCTCCCTTCTCCCTCAGACCCTGTTCTCCCTCCTTTCCTTACAGGCACTAGGAGCACCAGGGACCCAGGGCCTGGCCTTCTCTCCCAGCAGCCTGGGGGGCAGGGCAGAGCCTCCAGCCGGACCCCTTCCTCACACTGGCCCCTATGCAGAAGGGCAGACAGTTCTGGGGTTGGCAGCTGCTCATTCATGGTGGCCTCCTCCTTCAGGCCTCAATGCCTGGGGGAGGCCCGCACTGTCCTGATTGGTCGGGACACACAGTTTTGTAAAAAATTAAAAAACAAAAAAAGAGCGTAGAAAGCCCTGTGCACGTGTGTTCCTGGAAGGGCTGGCCCAAGGCTTCCGGGCATCCAACCTCCCTACCTCCTGGACGTCCCAGGGCCAGGTCCAGCCCCTGCTGCTCAGGTCAAACTGCCATGGGTGCTGTGCCCACAGCAGGCTGGCTCTGCCTTTCTGCGCCCCCATAGGAATGGGTGGCCAGGTAGGGGTAACACCCGCATCTAGCTCCTCGCTCAGTACTGTCCCCCGGGAAAATACCACTGTGAGTATCTGTCTTGGAAATAAGGCTGACCAGGCCAGACTGGGATGCAGGCGAGATGGGGGTGTGTTGGGGGCATCAGTGGGCCTTCTTGTGGCCCAGAGGAAGAGGCACCATGAAGAACTGCCTAATTGAGGCTGTCACTTTGGATGCAATGGACAGGGATGGTCTGGTTTCAGCAGGGATGACATTGGAGTGGAATGTTAAGTGGGGAGAATCTAGTTGTGGAGAGAAGCTGGGGAAGAGGTTGCCAGGCAGAAAGCACAGGAGGCTGGGCCCTGTAACCAACAAAAGCATCATCTTTTACATAAGAGTTCAGACAGGGCATGGTGGCCCACACCAATAATCCCAGCACTTTGGGAGGCCCAGGCAGGAGGATCTCTTGAGCCCAGGAGCTTGAGACTAGCCTAGGCAGGATGATGCAACCTCTTCTCTTTAGAGAATAATAATTTTAAAAATTAGCCAGGCGTGATGGCAAGTGTTTGTCGTCCCAACTACTCCAGAGGCTGAGGTGGAAGGATCGCTTGAGCCCAGGAGATTAAGGCTGCAGTGAGCCATGGTCATCCCACTGCACTCTATCCTGGGTGACAGAGTGAGACCCTGTTTCAGTAATAGGCCGGGTGCCTGTAATCCCACCACTGTGGGAGGCTGAGGCGGGCGGATCACGAAGTCAGGAGATGGAGACCATCCTGGCTAACACGGTGAAACCCCATCTCTACTAAAAATACAAAAAAATTAGCTGGGCATAGTGGCAGGCGCCTGTAGTCCCAGCTACTCGGGAGGCTGAGGCAGGAGAATGGCATGAACCCAGGAGGTGGAGCTTGCAGCGAGCCAAGATCACGCCACTGCACTCCAGCCTGGGCGACAGTCAGACCCCATCTCAAAAATAAAATAATAATAATAATAATAGTAATCAGCAGCAGCATAGAGAGCCAGTGATCCTGGACCGGTGCACCTGGTGGCTGAGGGATACCTGGCTGAAGCAGTAAGTGGCAGCAGATAAGCCTGACCCCTAATTTCTTCCATAAGGTACCTGAGATCCAAGCCCTGACTAAATTTCTTTCTTTTTCTTTTTTTTTTTGTTTTTGAGACAGAGTCTTGCTCTTTCGCCTAGGCTGGAGTGCAGTGGCCCTGTCTCAGCTCACTGCAAGCTCCGCCTCCCGGGTTCACGCCATTCGCCTGCCTCAGCATCCAGAGTAGCTGGGAGTACAAGGCGTCCGCCACCACCCGGCTAAGTTTTTGTATTTTTAGTAGAGACGAGGTTTCACCATGTTAGCCAGGATGGTCTCCATCTCCTGACCTCGTGATCCACCTGCCGTGGCCTCCCAAAGTGCTGGGATTACAGGCGTGAGCCACCGCGCCTGGCCAGCCCTGACTAAATTTCTAAGGGCTCCTAGTCCTGATGCCTAATTTTTGGAGTGGACGTGGCTTCTGTTCCCCGACACCTGGTTTTAAAGGGTAAACCAGCTCCTGGCTCCTGCCTGTTTGCAGTAGGGTGGCGCCTAGCTCTGACCTCCAAGGTCTGGGGACTGCGTCGCAGCCGCCCAGTCCATCCCACTTTCAATCCTACAGGCCCCTGCTGTTGCTGCCGCTGCCGCCGCTCCTAGCTGCCCAGTCTGGCGGGCTCAGTCCCGCATTGCCATGCATGGGAGACCACCTCGCGGAAGCACTGGATGTGGCTTCGCTGATGCACGTTGGACCGGGCCCTGGACTAGGCTAGGGGAAGGGCAGGAGGGCGGAATTGGGCCCGAGGGCCGGGCCTGGCCGACCCCCGACTGCTCTGCCTCCATCCAGGCTGGCGGCCCGCAGCGCCTCCCGGTGGCCCTGGAGTGCGGGTTGTACTGTCCGAGATCACCCCCAATTGGGCGAGCTGTGCATGGGGCGTGGCCGAGGCCGTGGTTTGGCTGCAGTTGGCCAGCGGGACCTAAGTGTTGTCTCTGAAGAGCATGGGCGTTAGTCTGGAGGGTCCTGGGAGAGTGATCTCTGCCCCATGAAATGGCATTTAGGTCTAGGAAGCAGGTGTGGGCGGGCCCTTAGGGCGAGGCGCAGACATACCCCGAAGTGGTTGGATTGTAGACCCCAGTGGGCTGGATCCAACCCCCAAAAGACACTAGAAGGCTGTGTGGCTGAGGAGGGTCTGGCAGGTCCAGTGTTTCGTGGGCTTTACAGGAAGGAGCTCCACCTTCTCGAGTGTGCAGATGCGATCTAGGTGTATCCACCCGATGGGAGTTGTGGGGCCGGGTGGATGCTGCCCCAGTACAAAGCTGATTTGGACCTAGGGCCTCTGGACTGATTCTCAGCTTGCATCTCCAGCAAACTCCTGTCCCGTTGGCTGCCTTCATCTACTCTCTCACCTCTCTGCCTTCAGAGTAAAATTGCAAGATCTGTGGTGCTTACTGGGATTTGATAGAGTCTCTCGGCATGCACTGTCTATGCAGTGGGGGTCCACGTGCAGCGGGGATCCATGTGCAGTGTGTGCCTCTTCTTAGCCATGCTGGACAGCACCACCCCTGAAAAGCAGCTCCCCTGTTTACCCAGAGAGCCATCCAGAACCTCCTGGAAAAGGTGACCTGATAGCCAAGTGTCCTCGGATGACAGGCTCAATCCTTTGAACTTTTCCTGTGGGCTGTCAGGACCCATAGAAGGTCTTTGAGCAGGTGAGTTTGGAGCAGACCTGGTAGGCAAGCGAACAGGTGGATGCATGCACTGGAGATTCCATGGGCTCCCCTGTGGACATCTCTTCCCTTTGGGAAACTGCCCTGAGTGAGGGTCTAAGGGCAGGGTTTGCATTGAAATCCTAGCTTTGCTGCTGTCAGCCCAACTTTTAGGCAACAGGGTCTTGGTTAGATGTGACATTTCCAAGTCCATCTTGTATCACAGCCTATCAGCTGCAGCCCACTCATTCAATCTATTGTGGTTCAAGTTCCCAAGAAAAGGAATCGGTCTGGTCTACTCTCCAGGCCAGATTACATTTACTTGCCTAGAAATTGTCTGCCCTTAACTCAAGACTTTGCACTGTGGTTCGCATTTGTAATCCCAACACTTTGGGATGCCAAAGCAGGAGTAGTGCTTGAGCCCAGGAGTTAAAGACCAGCCAGGGAAATATAACAAGACCCTATCTCTACAAAAATTAAAATTAGGTTGGGTGCAGTGGCTCATGCCTGTAATCCCAGCACTTTGGGAGGCCGAGGCGGGTGGATCATCTGATGTCAGGAGTTCAAGACCAGCCTGACCAACATGGTGAAACCCCATCTCTACTAAATACAAAAAGTTAGCTGGATATGGTGGCGCAGGACTGTAATCCTACTTGGGAGGCTGAGGCAGGATAATCACTCAAACCCGGGAGGCGGAGGTTGCAGTGAGCCAAGATTGCCCCACTGCAGTCCAACCTGGGCAACAAGAGCCAAACTCCCTCTCAAAAAAAAAAAAAAATTAAAATTAAAATTAGCCAGGTGCATGCCAGTGGTGCGTGCTTGTGGTCCCAGCTACTTGGGAGGCTGAGGTGGGAGGATTGCTTGGGCCTGGGATTGAAACCACAGTGAGTCAACATTGCACCACTGCACTCCAGCCTGGACAACACAGTAAGACCCTGTCTCAAAAAAAAAAAAAAAAAAGAAAAGAAAAAAGACTTTGCCCTTGAGTCAAGACTTTACCCTTGGCTAAGATGGATACAGGAGGTGACATGGTACAAAATGCTGCAGCAGAGCGTGTGTATGTGCTGGAGGAGGAGTGGACTAGGCCAGTGATTGACATCTCCGTTCCAGATATTTACTTACCTTCCCTGCTGGGCCCCTCCATATAGGAGCATTACACGCTCATTCCCTGCTTACAATAGGCTTGGCTATAGGACTTGCTTTGGCCAGTGGAATATGAGTAGGAAGGCAAAGTATTGACTGGGCACAGTGGCTCACACCTGTAATCCCAGCACTTTGGGAGGATGAGGCAGGTGGATCACCTGAGGTCAAGAGTTCGAGACCAGTCTGGCCAACATGGTGAACCCCTATCTCTACTAAAAGTACAAAATTAGCCAGGCATGGTGGCACAGACCTGTAATCCCAGCTGCTAGGAAGGCTGAGGCAGGAGAATCATTTGAACCCCAGAAGGCGGAGGTTGCATGAGCCCAGATCATGCTATTGCTTTCCAGCCTGGACAAAAAGTGAAACTCCATCTCAAAAAAAAAAAAAAAAAAAGGTAAAGTATCACTTCCACATAGAAGCTTTAGGCATCACTGAGTACTCTAGCAACTTCCCTTCTCTTCTCCCTCTGCTCAGGCTCATAAACCTGGCAGTTTCCAGATCTAGACTTCTCTTTCAGCCTGCAACCCAGAATGACAATTATGTGAAGCTGGGCTACAGCCTACCTGTAAAATGATAAGGAATTTAAGAAATAAATCTCTCTTGGCCAGGCGCGGTGGCTCAAGCCTGTAATCCCAGCACTTTGGGAGGCCGAGACGGGCGGATCACGAGGTCAGGAGATCGAGACCATCCTGGCTAACATGGTGAAACCCCGTCTCTACTAAAAAATACAAAAAACTAGCCGGGCGACGTGGCGGGCGCCTGTAGTCCCAGCTGCTTGGGAGGCTGAGGCAGGAGAATGGTGTATACCCAGGAGGCGGAGCTTGCAGTGAGCTGAGACCTGGCCACTGCACTCCAGCCTGGGTGGCAGAGCGAGACTCCGTCTCAAAAACAAACAAACAAACAAAAAAAAAAAACAAAAAAACTAGCCGGGCGAGGTGGCGGGCGCCTGTAGTCCCAGCTACTCGGGAGGCTGAGGCAGGAGAATGGCGTAAACCCGGGAGGCGGAGCTTGCAGTGAGCTGAGATCCGGCCACTGCACTCCAGTCCGGGGGAGAAAGCGAGACTCCGCCTCAAAAAAAAAAAAAAAAAAAAAAAAAGAAAGAAAGAAAGAAATCTCTCTTGCTGTGAGCCATTGATATATGGAGGTTGTTTGTTAGCACATCTGAATGTTTAAACAAACTGTTACAGAATTAGTACCCAGAAGTGGTGTGCTGCAACAATAAAAAACAAGCCTAGGCCAGGCATGGTGGCTCACACCTGTAATCTCAGCATTTTGGGAGGCCAAGGCAGGTGGGTCACCTAAGGTTAGGAGTTTGAAACCAGCCTGGCCAACATGACAAAACCCTGTCTCTACTAAAAATACAAAAAAAAAAAAAAAAAAAAAAAAAAAAAAAAAAATTAGCTAGGCATGGTGATAGGTGCCTGTAATCCCAGCTAGAGGCTGAGGCAGGAGAATCACTTGGACCCAGGAGGCAGAGGTTGCAGTAAGCCAAGACTGCGCCACTGTACTCCAGCCTGGATGATGGAGTGAGACTCCATCTCAAAAAATTAAAAAGTAAAAATAAAATATTAAAAATTAGCCGGGTGTGGTGGCATGTACCTGTAGTCCCAGCTACTTGGGAGGCTGAGATGGGAGGATCGCTTGAGTCCAGGAGGCAAAGGTTGCAGTGAGCCAAGATTGCGCCTCTGCACTCCAGCCTGGATCAAAAAAAAAAAAACCCAGCCAGGCACGGTGGCTCGTGCCTGTAATCCCAGCACTTTGGGAGGCCGAGGTGGATGGATCACCTGAGGTCAGGATTTTGAGACCAGCCTGGCAAACATGGTGAAACCCTGTCTCCACTAAAAATACAAAAATTAGCCGGGAGTGGTAGCGTGCCCCTGTAATCCCAGCTACGCAGGAGGCTGAGGCTGGAGAATCTCTTGAACCTCTGATGCGGAGGTTGCCGTGAGCCAAGATTGAGCCATTGCACTCCAGCCTGGGCGACAGAGCAAGCCTCTGTCTCAAAAAAAAAAAAAAAAAAAAAAAAAAAAAAAAGGCCTAAACTATGTAAACTATGTGACATTGAAGTTGAGCTGGACAGTGGCTGGTAAGGGAACTGTCATTGGAAGTTGGAAAGATGGTGACATGTGTTATGCAATGGTGAAGGGTTTGGTTAAACTGTAAGCTTATAACCAAATGGGCTTTAGGCTTTAGGTAAAGAACTGGGGAAAAGGAATATTAGTAACATGCTGTTGCTGCTGTTGCATGCATTTGAGGAGTTACTGGAAGAAAGAGATGACTCAGAAATTAATTGGTCAGTTTTTAAGCAGAAATGGAAAAGAATATAGAAACTTGAGACAAGTGATCCACATTTTTAACCAGTAAAAGATACAACTGAGAAAGTCCTTGAGCCACAAGGTTTTTGTTTTGTTTTTTGAGACACAGTCCTGCTTTTGTTTCCAAGGCCAGCTTCTGGGTTCAAGCCTTTCTCCTGACTCAGTCTCCCGAGTAGCTGGGATTACAGGCGTGCACCACCATGCCCAGCTGATTTTTGTATTTTCAGTAGAGATGGGTTTCACCATGTTGGCCAGGCTGGTCTTGAACTTCTGACCTCAAGTGATCCTCCCACCTCGGCCTCCCAAAGTGCTGTGATTACGGGTGTGAGCCACTGCCACTGGTTGAGCTACAAAGTTTGATTAAAAGTTATCTTTGTGGAAAGGGCCATATCAACTATGTGGCTATTATGCCCTTTGTAAAAATCTCCAAACTGATCAAAGTGGTTCCCAATAAATCCTCTCAGCTAGTCAAGATGATTCAGAGAAAAGAGGTTAAGAGTGTAGCTCATCTTGGCCAGGCGCAGTGGCTCACGCCTGTAATTCCAGCACTTTGGGAGGCTGAGGTGGGCGGATCACCTGAGGTCGGGAGTTCGAGACTAGCCTAACCAACATGGAGAAACCCCATCTCTACTAAAAATACAAATTAGCCAGGCATGGTGGCACATGTCTGTAATCCCAGCTACTTGTGAGGCTGAGGCAGGAGAATTGCTTGAACATGGGAGGCAGAGGTTGCAGTGAGCCAAGATCACGCCATGGCACTCCAGCCTGGGCAACAACAGTGAAACTCCATCTCAAAAAAAAAAAGAATGTAGCTTACCTGAGAGAGTCAGTAGGCTCAACTACAGTTAAGTCTAACGTCATGGTTATGTCTGAAAAGAATTATGGGTGGCTGGGCACGGTGGCTCACGCCTGTAATCCCAGCACTTTGAGAGGCCGAGGCGGGTGGATCATGAGGTCAGGAGATTGAGACCATCCTAGCTAACACGGCGCAACCCCATCTTTACTAAAAATACAAAAAATTAGCTGGATGTGGTGGCGGGCGCCTGCAGTCCCAGCTTCTCATAAGGCTGAGGCAGGAGAATGGCGTGAACCCAGGAGGCGGCGGAGCTTGCAGTAAACAGAGGTCGTGCCACTGCACTCCAGCCTGGGCGACAGAGCGAGACTTGGTCTCAGAAAAAAAAAAAAAAAAAAAAAAAAAAAAAAAAAAAAAAAATTATGGCTATGCTGTTGACCCACAGATCTGAATGGAGTAAAATACATAAGTTCAGTTTTGGAGGGAATTGCCCTGCTTCCGCTGCCTAACACCCCCTCACCCTGACAGAAAGCCACCAGGTTAAATTTTGACCGTAAGTGTTCAAGACTTAGTATGACTTTTAGGTCCGCAAATTTCTTTCTTTTTTTTTTTTTGAGATTGGGTCTCACTCTGTCACCCAGCCTGGAGTGCAGTGATGCAACCACAGCTCGCTATAACCTCGAACTTCTGGTCTCACATGATCCTCCTGCCTCAGCCTCCCAAGTAGCTGGGACTGCAGGCCCATGCCACCCCAGCAGGCTAATTTTTGTTTTTTGGGTTTTTTTGAAACAAAATCTCATTCTCATCCAGGGTGAAGTACAGTGGCATGATCTTGGCTCACTGCAACCTTCACTTCCTGGGCTTGAGTGATCCACCTACCTCAGCCTTCCAAGTAGCTGGGACTACAGGTGTGTGCCACCATGCCCGGCTAATTTTTGTATTTTTTTGGTAGAGACAGAGTCTTGCTATGTTGCCCAGGCTGGTCTCGAACTCCTGAGCTCAAGCGATTCACCTGTCTTGGCCTCCCAAAGTCCTGGCATTATAGGCATGTGGTGTACCACCATGCCCAGCCTATTTTGGTTTTGTTTGTTTTGTTTTGAGATGAAGTCTTGCTCTGTCACTCCAGCTGGAGTGCAGTGGCACAATCAAGCCTCACCACAGCCTCCAACTCTGGGGCTCCAGTGATCCTCTCTGAGTAGCTGGGACTACAGGTGTGCACCACCATGCCTGGCTAATTTTTCTATTTTTTGTAGACAGGGTTTCAGCCTGTTGCCCAAGCTGGTCTTGAATTTCTGGTCTTAAGGAGTTCTCCCTCCTTGGCTTCCCAAAGTGATGGAATTACAGGTGTGAGCCACCATGCTCAGCCTAATTTTTGTATTTCAGGATTTTATTTTTTATTTTTTTGGTAGAGATGGGGGTCTTGGTATGTTGCCCAGGCTGGCCTCAAGCGATCCTGGCCTCAAGTGATACTCCTGCCTCAGCCTCTCAAAGTGCTGTGATTACAGGTGTGAGCCATCATGCCCGGCCTGGGTCTCCATATTTATTTATTTATTTATTTATTTATTTATGTTTTCTTTTCTTTTGAGACGGAGTCTTGCTCTGTCGCCCAGGCTGGAGTGCAGTGGCATGATCTTGGTTCACTGCAAGCTCCACCTGCCAGGTTCACGCCATTCTCCTGCCTCAGCCTCCTGAGTAGCTGGGACTACAGGCACCTGCCACCACGCCTGGTTAATTTTTTTTGTGTATTTTTAGTAGAGACGGGGTTTTACCATGTTCGCCAGGATGGTCTCAATCTCTTGACCTCGTGATCCGCCCACCTCGGCCTCCCAAAGTGCTGGGATTATAGGCGTGAGCCACCGCACCCGGCCATGGGTCTCCAAATTTCTATGGGCATGAAGGAGACTGAGAAAGCTACTCTACTTCAGAAAGACATAACCTCCAGTGTTCTCTCAATTGTGGCCAAGGAGAATAAGTGGAAAAGGGTGGTTCACTCTAAGGGCAGAGCCAAGAATGTGGTGAAGAATGAACTGGGGAACTCTTCCCACTCCCAGGGAAAGGTGGGGTTCTTCTCAACATCTGCCTAACAGCACTTTAGACTTACTGGGGACCAGAGCCTGCCGTGTGTCTCCCGTCCTTCCTTCTTCTTCTTCTTCTTTTTTTTTTTTTTTGAGACAGAGTTTCACTCTTGTTGCCCAGGTTGGAGTGCAATGGCACTATCTCGGCTCACTGCAACCTCTGCCTCCTGGGTTCCAGCGATTCTCCTGTCTCAGCTTCCTAAATAGCTGGGACTACAGGCGCCCGCCACCACGCCTGGCTGATTTTTTGTATTTTTAGTAGAGACTGGGTTTCACTATGTTGGCCAGGCTGGTCTCGAACTGCTGACCTCGTGATCTGCCACCCTCAGCCTCCCAAAGTGCTAGAATTACAGACATGAACCACCGTGCCTGGCGAATTTTTGTATTTTTAGTAGAGACAGGTTTTCACCATGTTGGCCAGGGTGTCTCAAACTCCTGACCTCAGGTGATCCACTGGCCTTGGCCTCCCAAAGTGCTGGGATTACAAGCATGAGCCTCTGTGCCAGGCCCCGTCACTCCTTCTGAACAGGAGTGTGCTCTGCCGTTCTCCTGTCCTTGTTCTGCTTTGTATGTTGGATGTGTGCATGTATATGTGTGTGTGTGTGTGTGTAGAAATGGGGCAGAGATAACTTGTCTCTGTCTCTCTCTTATTTTGTAGCTCATAGGTCTCTGAATCAAGAGAAGCCACATCTGGACCTGATATAGAAGAGACTATTAGAGATCCTGGGCTTGAGGCTGATTCCATGTCAAATGGGTCACTTAGGTGGTCTCCCTTCGGAAGGGGATGCATTTTTTTTGCATATGGAAGAAAATGCAAAGGCAGTATTTGTAAGGAAGAGGGCAGACGGGGGAAGATTTTATAATTGTTCAAAAACATTCACTGGGTTGGGTGCGGTGGCTCATACCTACAATCCCAGTGCTTTGGGAGGGTGAGGCAGGAGGATCACTTGAGGCCAGGAGTTTGAGACCAGCATGGGCGACATAGTGAGACCCTATCTCTAGAAAAAATAGAGCAATAAAAAAAATTAGCTGGGCGTGGTGGTGCTTGCCTGTAGTTGTAGCTACTTAGGAGGCTGAAGTGGGAGGATCGCCTAAGCTCAGGAGGTAGAGGCTGCAGTGAGTTATGATTGCACCATGCACCCATGCACTCCAGCCTGGGCAACACAAGACACTGACTCTAAACAACCAACAAAACAAAATCACACGTATTCACTGGCCCTCTCTTTGGGGACCTGCTATATGTTAGGCAGGGACTTAGATCCAACATGGTGGTACCACCTGACATGGCAGGCCCCTTGTCGGGACTTTACCCGCTGGGACTTCCTGCTAGGACTTTTCAGCACGTGAAAAGCACCCTGAGCCCGCCAAAACTCCCAGCTCTGCGCAAACTCCTGGACACGTCATTCCTCAGAAATCGAAACCTAATTCAGGAAACCGAAACCTACAGACCCCGCCTACCTCGCCCTATAAAAGGCCCCTGATACCTGCCCTGTGCGCGACTTCCTCGGCCCTCCTCCTAGGGCACCGGTGAACCTCGCCCACGAGCCCAATAAAGGCTACCTCTGTTCTCATCTGCCTCATGTCTTCTTGCTCAGCTCCCCATTACATTGCATTGGTGCCAAAACCCGGTAGGAGACCCTTCCCCGGACCCCTGCCGGTTCGGGCAGGCTTTCCTCTCCCTGAGCCAGGACCTCCTCTCCGAGCTGGGAGCTGTTTCACCAAATCCAAGACTCAGTTCGATCACTGCTGGGTAAGCTTTCCCCATCCTGCAGGCTCTGGAAGTCCATGCCCAAAAAGGCGGCTGCGTCAGGGCTTCCCCCGGCCATCACTTGTGACCTCGGCACTGGGGACTAGGAGACGTCTGACCTCCCCGGAAGCCGCCATACCCTGCACTCCACATGGCAGTGGGAGGAGGCTCCTGTTGCCTCCGGACTGTCTGCCTCAGGATCATGGGGGCTGCCCAGTCCAAACTAGACCCAAAATCCCCTCTAGGGTGCCTCTTGGCTAATTTCCAGACTAGGTCTCAGCCAAGACCTAAAACTAAAGCGGCTTATTTTCTTCTGCACAGTGGCGTGGCCGCAGTATAAATTAGATAATCAGTCTCAGTGGCCTGCAGAAGGCACTCTAGACTTTAACATCCTCATTGATCTGACCAACTTCTGCAAGAGACTAGGCAAATGGTCCGAGGTACCCTACGTTCAGGCCTTTTGGGACTTGCGCTCCCGCCCAGACCTCTGTGCCCAATGTTTGCTGGCCCAGGTCTTGCTCGCAAAATCTACTCCCTCAAGCAAGGAGAAGGACGATTCCTCCTCTTTCTCTGAGCCCCCTGATACTCTTTCCCTGCCCCTCCTTTGGTCCCCCGCTCAACCTCCCCCTTACTCTGACCCGTCATCGTCTCCGTCCTCGTTGGTGCCACCCCTTCCCTCTACTCCTCCTGTGTCCCCACCAAACCTGATGGATCCTGTCTCTCCTACCTCCTCCACCTCCTCGCCTGTCTCAGCCCATACTTGCGGGAAGTGGCAGGCGCCAAAGGAGTGGTCTGGGTCCATGTGCTGTTTCTGTGGGCAGACCTGTCTAAGATTGAAGAGCGTGTAGGCTCTTTCTTGGCCAACCCCACTCTGTATATCAAAGAGTTCAGATACCTATGCCAGGCATATGACCTCACCTGGCATGATCTCCATGTCGTTATGACCTCAACCCTGTCCCCTGAGAAAGAGGAGCATATCCTAGTGGCAGTCAGGCAGCATGCTGACCAGGTTCATTTAACTGACCCCGCCATGCCAGTTGGCACTGAGGCGGTGCCCTCGGCCGAGCCTGGCTAGGACTACCAGGTTGGGCAGGCAGGCCGCCACCACTGAGACATGATGGTCCAGTGCCTTCTTGCCGGCATGCAGGCAGCCTCCAATAAGTCAGTCAACTTTGATAAATTAAAGGAGGTAATCCACGGCTCAAATGAAAATCCGGCTGTTTTTCTTAACCGACTGACTGAGGCACTCATTCAGTACACCCGCCTTGACCCTGCCTCCCCCGCAGGAGGAACCGTCTTGGCTACGTACTTTATTTCTCAGTCGGCTCCAGATATCTGGAAAAATTTAAAAAGGTGGAGGACGGCCCTCAAACTCCCATCTAGGATTTAGTCAAACTGGCCTTCAAGGTCTACAACTCCAGGGAGGAAGCAGCTGAGGCCCAGCGACAGGCCAGGCTAAAACAGAAGGTACAACTCCAATCCCTGGCCTTGATAGCAGCCCTGAGGCCGGCCGGCTCCAGGAGCTCTCAGAGAGGAGGTACTCCCCGAGCACCACCTGGTGCCTGCTTCAAGTGTGGCAACGAAGGCCACTGGGCCAAGCAGTGCCCCAACCCTAAGGAGCCAACTCGCCCCTGTCCGAGCTGTGGGCAGATGGGCCACTGGAAATCAGACTGGCCCAACCTGAGGACGGTCGCTATGCCTCCACATGACGACCCTCCTCCCGGTACTAGAGGCGTCTTCCAGCTCCTCGACACTGACGAAGATTGAAGAGGCCCAGACTCGGGAACCCCTCTTACTCTCGCCGAGCCCAAGGTTATGCTCCAGGTAGTAGGTAAGTCCATATCGTTTCTTATGGACACAGGGGCTACCTACTCTGTTTTGCCTTCCTTCAGGGGCCCCAGCCATCCCTCCGCTGTCAGGGTCATGGGAATTAATGGCACTCCCTCCGCCTACCGCCAGACTCCTCCTCTGTCTTACCACCTGGATGGCTCCCTCTTCTCGCACTCATTTCTTATCATTCCTTCATGCCCAGTCCCCTTGTTAGGACGAGACCTCCTCTCCAAGTTAGGGGCCTCAGTTCACTTCCGGCCCAACCCCTCCCGGCACCTCATGCTCCTCTTTCCCCTCCTCTCACCTGATAAACCCCACCAGGCTGACACCCCACTCCTGTTTCCGGTCCCCAGTAACCCTAAGGTGTGGGACACCTCCACCCCAATCATTGCCCAGCACCATACTCCAGTCCGCATCGAGCTGAAGGACCCCTCCAAGTTTCCCTCTAGACCCCAGTTCCCTATCTCCCTTGAGCACCAACAGGGACTAAAACCCATCATCATGTGCCTGCTCCAGCAGCATATTCTAGTCCCTGCCAACTCACCATGCAATACTCCTATCCTGCCTGTACAGAAAAGCTCTGGGGCCTACCGCCTCGTGCAGGATCTACGTCTCATCAATGAGGCAGTAGTCCCCACCTTTCCAGTTGTTCCTAACCCATATACACTTCTCTCGCGCATTCCCCCTGATACCACTCATTTTACGGTCCTTGACCTAAAGGATGCCTTCTTCACCATTCCCCTACATCCCGACTGATACTTTCTGTTTGCCTTTACATGGGAAGATCCAGACACTTATATTTCTTCCCAGCTGACTTGGACTGTTTTGCCTCAAGGGTTCTGAGATAGCCCCCATTTTTTCGGACAGGCACTGGCACGGGATGTTGTCCTCTGTCCCCTTACCCACTGCACACTATTGCAATATGTAAATGACTTATTACTATGTAGTCCCTCCTGGGAGAGCTCCCTTGCAGATACTGCTACACTTTTAAATTTTCTTGGCGACCGAGGTTATCGGGTTACCCCGGCCAAGGCTCAGCTTTGCACCCCTTCTGTCGCCTACCTAGGCATACTCCTCACACCCACTACAAAAAGCCTCACGGCAGATAGAATAAGCCTCATTGAAACTCTCCAGCCTCCTCAGGATGCAGAAGAGATCTTGTCCTTCCTAGGACTGGTAGGGTATTTCAGGCATTGGATTCCCAACTTCAGGGTCCTAGCCAAGCCCCTCTACCAGGCTGCCAAAGAAGCGCCCACCAGACTGCTCTCTGACCCCTCATTGGTTGCCAACTCTTTCAAGAAGCTTCAGGACTGTCTCCTTTCTGCCCCTGCTCTCTCTCTCCCCAACCCGCTTCGGCCTTTTCATCTATTCACCGAGGAGCACCAAAAGGTAGCTACTGGCCTCCTAGCCCAGCCGTTTGGATCCACATACCAGGCTGTGGCCTATCTCTCCAAGCAGTTAGACCCCACGGTCCAGGGCTGGCAACCTTGTCTGTGAGCCCTGGCAGCTACCACAGAACTTAACCAAGGAGGCCCTCAAGCTCACCCTAGGACATTCTCTTACTGTCTACTCTTCTCACCAACTGTCAGATCTCATCACACACAAGTGTCTCAGCCACCTCACCCTGTCGTGGCTTCAACAGTTCCACCTGCTATTCATTGAAAACCCTCACATCGGCCGGGCGCGGTGGCTCATGCCTGTAATCCCAGCACTTTGGGAGGCTGAGACGGGCGGATCACGAGGTCAGGAGATCAAGACCATCCTGGCTAACACAGTGAAACCCCGTCTCTACTAAAAAAAATACAAAAAACTAGCCGGGCGTGGTGGCGGGCGCCTGTAGTCCCAGCTACTCGGGAGGCTGAGGCAGGAGAATGGCGTAAACCCGTGAGGCGGAGCTTGCAGTGAGCTGAGATCCAGCCACTGCACACCAGCCCAGGCGACAGAGCAAGACTCCGCCTCAAAAAAAAAAAAAAAGAAAACCCTCACATCACCCTCACCACCTCACCCCCTCTAAACCCTGCTACCCTCTTGCCCACTCCAGGGTGCGATTCCGCCCCTGCACATTCCTGCCCGGAGGTTCTCACCACCTTGCCGCCCGCCCACCTCGGTCTTTCCGAACAGCCATTAGAACACCCAGACCGTACCCTATTCTGTGGACGGGAGTTCCGTCTTAACCCCCGATGGCCGCTGGCAGGCAGCCTACGCTGTCGTAACAGCAACCCAGACGGTCGAAACCAGGCCCTTGCCTTTAGGCACCACCTCCCAGAAGGCTGAACTCACTGCCCTTACTCGTGCCCTACTCCTCTCTGAAGGGCAGAGGGTTAATATCTACACAGACTCTAAATATGCCTACCTTATTACACACACCCACTCCCTTCTCTGGCAAGAGCGTGGGTTCCTTACCACCAAAGGGACGCTAGTAGTCAATGGACCGCTTATAAAGAGGCTGCTTGATGCTCTCCAGGCCCCCAAGGAGGTAGCCATCATCCACTGTAAAAGCCACCAGCATTCTAAGGACCCTGTGTCACAGGTAACAACCTAGATGATTCCACCGCACAGGCCACCGCCCTCACTTCTTCCCCTACCCCAGCGCCTTTACTCTTTCTTTCCCCCACATATTCCCCCGACTACTCTCCCCAGGAACTTCAAACCCTGATGGCCCACCCCAGTGCTACCCAGAGCGAGGATGGGTGGGTGTTCATTGACAGCTGAGTAGCGCTCCCTCAGACTCAGGCAGTGCATATATTGACCGACATACACCGCTCTCTCCACATAGGGCCTAAGGCTATGTATAACTTCCTGGAACCCATCCTTCACCTCCCCTCACTGCAGGCCCAAATTAGGAAGGTACATCAGCAATGTGCCACCTGTTCAGCCGTTAACCCCCAAGGTAGGCTCAGGCACCCAGGGCCCACTCATCAGCTAAGGGGCCACTAGCCAGGGGAAGATTGACAACTTGATTTTACCCACATGCCCCGCCATAAAAAATTCCACTACCTGCTGACCCTGGTTGACACCTTCTCAGGATGGATCGAGGCTTTCCCAACCACCTGAGAAACTGCAGAGGTCGTGGCAACCACTCTCCTAGAGCACATCATCCCCAGGTTTGGTCTCCCCCGGACCATCCAATCAGACAATGGTCCGGCCTTCATTTCTAAACTCACCCAGCAGGTGGTGGTTGCACTCCAGATTACCTGGAAGCTCCACATTCCCTACCATCCACAGTCATCTGGAAAGGTAGAACGCGCAAACAGTCTCCTTAAACTGCATCTAACCAAGCTCACTCTAGAAACCTGCCTCTCGTGGGTGACTCTCCTTCCCTTGGCTCTCACTCGTCTTAGGGCAGCTTGCGGGCCCCCACAGGGCTCAGCCCTTTTGAGCTGCTGTACGGATGCCCATTCCTCTTCCAGGAGCTGCCAGCCCTCTCCCCTCCCTTAGGCTCCTACCTCCCTTACTTAACCCTCCTTCGCGAGCTTCTGAGAAAACACGTGGACCGGTGTCTCCCTGCACCCGCTTTCCCAACCCTTCAGAATCCCGCCGTCATAGCACCTGGAGACCTGGTCCTGGTCAAGCAGCTGCAACCCCGAGCCTTATCTCCACGGTGGGAAGGACCATACACCGTAATCCTCACCACTCCCACCGCTGCCAAGCTCCTTGGTCTTCCCTCCTGGTATCACCTGTCCCAGCTGAAAAAGGCGCCCACCCAACATGATTCCAATTGGACCACTCAGGTTGTTACCCCTACCAAGTTACGACTCATGCACGCAGGTAACGACCCTCTGCCTAACCTTCCTCGGCCACCTAGTCCTCCCGAGTCTAGGTGAGACTTCTGCCCAAACTCCCCCCACTAATCCATTCTGGTGGAGGTTCTACCTTTCCGAGACCTGGACCCAGGGAAATCACATGAGCTCCCTCACCGTAGCCACAGTAGACTGCCAACCCCAGGGGTGCCAAAGCCAAGTAACCTTTAATTTCTCCTCCTTCAACAGTGTGCCCCGTACTTGGCGGCATCTGGCCATTTGTTTCACATATGATCAGACATACGATGCCTGTCAGTCTACTTGGGTTGAAACCAATGGAGGCTGCCCTTACTGCTACTGCAACATTCACTTGGCCATACAGGACACCAAAGAAACCCTCTGGCAGCAGCCCACTTCCTCTGTGCGGCTGACTACGAACCTCAAGTCTACCTTTTTCCTCACCATCCCTGACCCTTGGGACTCGAGGTGGGCATCGGGTTGCGACCTGCCTTTACCGAGGGCACAGTGAGTCTTATCCCGTGGCCCGACTCAGGATCTTTAAGGCCTACATCAGGGTCGTAAGCAGCCTTGTCAGCCTGGCTTCTGACATCAGACAACAGGAGGAAGCCATCTCAGCTCTAGCTGATCCAGGCAGCAAGCCCCAGGACAGCAGCAACCCTTTTTCCTGGCTAACCTTAGTCAGGGAAGGGGCTCAAGTGGTACACATGGCCGGGGTACACAACATCTCTCGCTGTTTCCTGTGTGCAGACTTGAATAAGCCCCCACTGGTTGCGGTACCCTTACCCAGCCCTTTTAACTCTAACCTAACCCTCTCCTCCCCGCTCCACGGCCGGACCCCAGGAGAAGTCCCCTTGTTTCAAGACCCGCTTAGGCAACAATTCCCCTTTTGCTACTCCACACCCAATGCTTCCTGGTGCAACCAGACAGGATCTGCACCTCTAAATCTAACCACCCCTCCAGGTGGTTATTTTTGGTGCAATTCCACCCTGTCAAAAACCCTCCACGCCCCCAACACTGCCCTATGCGTTCCCATCTCCCTAGTCCCCAGCCTCACCCTGTACAGTGAGGCAGAGCTATCCTCCCTCCTGCCCTCTGCCCTCCCCCACCAGGCAAGGGCAGTATTCCTTCCATTGATGATCGGGGTCTCTTTAGCCTCATCCCTCGTAGCCTCCGGCCTAGGAACTGGAGCCCTAACTCATTCTGTCCAGGCCTCTCAGGACCTTTCAGCCCGATTACAGGTAGCAATCAAAGCTTCTGCAGAGTCCTTGGCTTCCCTCCAACGGCAGATCACCTCAGTCGCCCAGGTGGCAGCCCAGAACCGTCAGGCACTCGATCTCTTTACAGCCGATAAGGGCGGCACCTGCATGTTCTCAATGAAGAATGTTGCTACTACATCAATGAATCAGGACTAGTAGAAACCAATCTCCTCACTCTAGAAAAGATTCGGGAAGGGCTCCACCAGAGAAACCTCAGATTGGGGCCCTCATTTGGGTGGTGGCAGTTGTCGATAGCCGTTTGGGTCCTACCCTTTCTTTCTTTTTTTTTTTTTTTTTTTTTTTTGAGATGGAGTCTTGCTCTGTCGCCCAGGCTGGAGTGCAGTGGCCGGATCTCAGCTCACTGCAAGCTCCGCCTCCCGGGTTTAAGCCATTCTTCTGCCTCAGCCTCTGGAGTAGCTGGGACCACAGGCGCCTGCCACCTCGCCTGGCTAGTTTTTTGTATTTTTAGTAGAGACGGGGTTTCACCATGTTAGCCAGGATAGTCTCGATCTCCTGACCTCGTGATCCGCCCGTCTCGGCCTCCCAAAGTGCTGGGATTACAGGCTTGAGCCACCGCGCCCGGTGGGGTCCTACCCTTTCTAAGCCCCTTACTAATCATTGGCTTCTTGCTACTTATAGCTCCCTGTATCCTCCGCTTTGTCCAGGACCGCATAAAGGAAGTCTCCCGGGTCACTGTCAATCAGATGCTACTCCACCCCTATACCTGAGTTCCGACCTCCGAAGAACCCCACAATGACCTATACCAGCAGGAAGCAGCCAGATAAACACGTCACCCCTTTTTCTTATTAGAAAGAGGTCGGAATGTTAGGTAGGGACCTAGACCCAACATGGCGGTACCACCTGACTTGGCGGGCCCCTTGTCGGGACTTTACCCACTGGGACTTCTTGCTAGGACTTTTCAGCGCGCGAAAAGCACCCTGAGCCCGCCAAAACTCCCCGCTCTGCGCAAACTCCTGGACACCTCATTCCTCAGAAACAGAAACCTACAGACCCCGCCTACCTCGCCCTATAAAAGGCTCTGATACCTGCCCTGCGCGCGATTTCCTCAGCCCTCCTCCTAGGGGACCAGTGAACCTCGCCCGCTAGCCAATAAAGGCTACCTCTGTTCTCATCTGCCTCGTGTCTTCTTGCTTGGCTCCCCATTACATTACACTATATAGAATGGTTTTATGTCCCCAGTTCACTGACATCAGGTTTGGCTATGTGGCTTGCTTTAGACCATGAACTTTGAGTGGAAATGACATGTGCCACTTCCACGAGGAAGCTTTAAGAGTCGTCATGGGGTCTGCTACCTTTCCTCTCTTCTGTGTCTGGAGACGAAAAGTTTCAGCTTGAGGCTTTTCCTTCAGACTGGGCTCTGGAATGAAGATAGCATAGAACAGAGCGGTACCACGGAAGACATGGATGTGAGTGAGAAATCAACGTGGTGTTGTGAGTCCCTGAGAGGTGGAGGTTGCTGCTACTGCAGCCTAACTGGATCCCAGCTGATAGATGCAGCCTCCCTGTGGGTTGCGGATGCTCCTCTGTTCAGGTATCCTTTCCCATCACCATGACAACTGACACACCATAATGAGCTATGCTGATGTTAGGAAGTCTCCGCCTTTGCACCTCTTCAGAGTTCTTCACCCTCAGGTCCTAACCAGTGAGCCTATTTTTTTTTTGAGATGGAGTCTTGTTCTGTCGCCAGGCTGGAGGGCAGTAGTACGATCTCGGCTCACTGCAACCTCTGCCTCCTGGGTTTAAGCAAATATCGTGCTTCAGCCTCCTGAGAAGGTCTCGAACTCCTCACCTCTGGCCATCCTCCTGCTTTGGCCTCCTAAAGTGCTGGGATTACAGGCATGAACCACCACACCCAGCGAAGCCGAGTCTTCTTGATTCTTGCTGGCATTTGGCAACTAGTAGCAGCTGCTCACAGGAATTGTAAAAATATCTGGTGGCGCCCAGACCTTCTAGCATCAACATGGTGCCTAGTAAATATCAATCTCACATGCATCCTGAGATGCATTAAAAAGAAGCTGTCCAGGCAGGGCGTGGTGGCTCACGCCTGTAATCCCAGCACTTTGGGAGGCCAAGGGGGCGGATCACCTGAGGTTAGGAGTTTGAGACCAGCCTAGTCAACATGGTGGAACCCCATCTCTACTTAAAAAAAAAAAAAAAAAGGCCAGGCATGGTGGCTCACGCCTGTAATCCCAGCACTTTGGGAGGCTGAGGCGGGAGAATCACAAGGTCAGGAGATCGAGACCATCCTGGCTAACATGGTGAAACCCCATCTCTACTAAAAAATACAAAAAATTAGTCGAGTGCGGTGGTGGGTGCCTGTAGTCCCAGCTACCCAGGAGGCTGAGGCAGGAGAATGGTGTGAACCCGGGAGGCGGAGCTTGCTGTGAGCCGAGATCACACCACTGCACTCCAGCCTGGGCCGCAGAGCCAGACTCCGTCTCAAAAACAAAAGAAAAAAACAACAACAAAATTAGCCAGGTGTGACGGTGTACGCCTGAAATCCCAGCTACTTGGGAGGCTGAGGCAGGAGAATTGCTTGAACCCTGGAAGCAGAGGTTGCAGTGAACTGAGATCATGTCACTGCACTCCAGCCTGGGCGACAAGAGCAAAACTCCATCTCAAACACAAAACAAAACAAAAAGAATCATAATAGTAAGTGAAAATTCTGAATTAGTTTGTGTATGTGTATTGCTGCATATAACAGAGACCCAAATTAACTGTGACTTAAATAGTTTTTTTTTTTTTTGAGATGGAGTCTCGCTGTATCACCCAGGCTGTAGTGCAGTGGTGTGATCTTGGCTCACTGCAAGCTCCGCCTCCCGGGTTCATGCCATTCTCCTGCCTCAGCCTCCTGAGTAGCTGGGACCACAGGTGCCTGCCATCATGCCCGACTAGTTTTTTTGTAGTTTTAGTAGAGATGGGGTTTCACCGTGTTAGCCAGGATGGTCTCCATCTCCTGACCTCGTGATCCACTCGCCTGGGCCTCCCAAAGTGCTGGATTATAAGTGTGAGCCACCACACCTGGCCTGAAGACATATTTTCTATAAGGAAATGGGTAGATTTTAATGAACAATACCCCTTTCGTGGGCAGATTCCTAAGTCCCAGGCTCTCACAAGGGGTCCGTGGGGCTGGA
Organism: Rhinopithecus roxellana; assembly: GCF_007565055.1. NCBI lineage: Eukaryota > Metazoa > Chordata > Mammalia > Primates > Cercopithecidae > Rhinopithecus > Rhinopithecus roxellana. The sequence continues at coordinate 10,231,887 of NC_044568.1, forward strand.
GATGCCAGCTCCCGACTGCCAGAGGCACTGCTCCTCCAGGGCCACCTCAGCCCACTTTTGATCACTAAGAATCCCAAGAAGGGCACAGAGAATTTCCTTTCTTACTGCCCATGGAACCTGTTGTCACTAGACATCCTGAAACATACTTTGGGAAACTGTGTCCAAAGACCCTTCTAGTTTCAAATCTGTGGATCCAGGGGTCTCCGCTGAACATTATCTGATGCCCAAACTCCCACCCATTCACTCCTAACCAGAACACAGAAGACGACCTGGTGCCAAAATGAAAGCTTTAATGAGTGTTACTCCTAGACAGTCACGTCTCAGCTGCTGCCAGCCTCCATTGTCCCAGCTCTCTTAGCTGGGCGACAAGTTAGCTAGTTGCTGAGGGGTAGGGATCTGGAGTCTAAAGAGCAGAGCCAGGCAAAAGGAGGTACAGGAAGCCCCCAATGGGGGCTGGGTTCCTGGAGTGTGGTGCTGGGGGTCATGGGTTTCAGGCCGGCCCCTCTTCAGGTATTCCTAGCAAAGCCGCCAGGGGCTCCAGGGGTGTGGGGGTCCCCATGGGCACAGGGTGGGTACGTTCGTGCTTGCGCAGGTCGCTGGCACTCAAGAAGGCCTTGGGACAATGGGGGCAGGTGTAGGGGCGCACTGAGCTATGAGTGCGGCTGTGTTTCCGCAGCCCAGCTCGGTCAGAGAAGCTCTTGCCGCACTGGGTGCAGGGGAAGGGCCGGAGCTCCGGGTGTGAGCGCTCGTGCCGACGCAGCAGTGTCATTGTGGAGAAGGTCTCCTTGCACTCTCGGCACACAAACTGGGGGGGCTTCTCATCAGCCTCCTCACCCCCCACCTCGCCTGCCCCTTCCAGGGGACCAGGAGCCTCCCGGACGCCGGCATCTTGGCATTCTACATGCTCCACCGTCATGCCCACCACCTGCCACTGTGTGGCCATCACACCACCTGACTCCGGGGGCAGCCCTAGCAGCCCTGCTGGAGGGTCCCCTAGCCCCGTTCCTGCTGCTGGGGTGGCTGAGCCCTCGCCTGCCACACCCACAGGCAGCGCCAACCCCACCACCAGCTCCTGTGCAGGGGGCGCCCCCGCGGCCTCATTGCTTCGATGGGTCCGCTCGTGCTTCCTCAGGCTCGATGACACCACAAAGGACTTTCCGCACGCGTTACAGTGGAAGGGGCGCTCCCCCGAGTGCACCCGGCTGTGCTTCGTGAGGCTGGCACGCTCGGCAAAGGCTCGTCCGCACTCCTCGCAGCGGAAGGGCCGCTGGCCAGAGTGCACCAGCGCGTGCCGCTTGAGATCCCAGGACGCCACGAACGTCTTGTCACACTGCAGGCACTTGAATGGCCGGTCGCCCGTGTGCACGCGCCGGTGCATGGCCAGGTCAGCCGGCTGCCGGAAGTCCTTGCCGCACTTCTCGCAGTGGTATGGCTTCACCCCCTCATGCGCGCGCTGGTGGCGCCGGAAGCTCGAGGGGTCGGAGAACATGCGGCCGCAGCGCGGGCACAGGAAGGGCTTCTCCCCCGAGTGTGTGCGCTCATGGCTCTGGTAGGAACTGAGCTGCGTGAAGCCCTTGCCGCAGGCCGGGCAGCGGTAGGGCTTCTGTGCTGCGTGGATGCGCTGGTGGCACGTGAGAGAGGATGAGCGGGAGAAGCTCTTCCCGCACTCGGAGCAGAGGAAGGGGCGCTCGCCGGTGTGGGACCTGCAAGTGGAGGACTCGGCATGAAGGCGACAGACCCCATAACCTGACCCCACTGCCTGTCTGGGCTGTACTTTAGGGGTTCCCCAACCATCCGTGGGGGCCTAGGCTTAATCCCCTAAGAGCCACATTGCTGCACCCCAGAGAAAGAAGCCTTCAGGCTGGCTGGGTGTCTATTCCAAAGACCCGTCTCTGCACATTAAAGACCAAGATATGGGCCGGGCACGGTGGCTCATGCCTGTAATTCCAGCACTTTGGGAGGCTGAGGCCGGCGGATCACGAGGTCAGGAGATTGAGACCATCCTGGCTAACATGGTGAAATCCAGTCTCTACTAAAAATACAAAAAATTAGTCGGCCGTGGTGGCAGGCGCCTGTAGTTCCAGTTACTCGAGAGGCTGAGGCAGGAGAATGGCGTGAACCCGGGAGGCGGAGCTTGCAGTGAACCAAGATCCTGCTACTGCACTCCAGCCTGGACGGCAGAGCAAGACTCCATCTCAAGAAAAAAAAAAAAAAAAAAAAAAAAAGACCAAGATAATGGGCAGGTGCGGTGGCTCACGCCCCTAATCCCAGCACTGTGGGAGGCCGAGACAGGCGGATCACCTGAGGTCGGGAGTTCAAGACCAGCCTGACCAACACGGAGAAACCCCATCTTTACTAAAAATACAAAATTAGCCGGGCATGGTGGCGCATGCCTGTAATCCCAGCTACTCGGGAGGCTGAGGCAGGAGAATCGCTTGAATCCGTGAGGCAGAGGTTGCGGTGAGCCAAGATCACACCATTGCACTCCAGCCTGGGCAACAAGAGCAAGACTCCGTCTCAAAAAACAAACAAACAAAACCCCTCAAAAACCAAGATATGCGTCCCCTGCCTTTTTTTTTTTTTTTTTCCTGTTCCCCAGGCTGGAATAGAGTGGCCTGATCATGGCTCACTGCAGCCTCGACCTCCTGGGCTCAGGCCATCCTCCCACCTTAGCCTCCCAAGTACCCGGGACTAGAAGTGTACATCCCCACGCTTGGGTAATTTTTTAATTTTTATAGAGACAAGGCTTGCTATGTTGCCCAGGCTGGTCTTGAACTCTTGGGCTCAAGTGATCCTCCTGCCTCAGCCTCCCAAAGGGTTGGAATTATAGGCGTGAGCTATTGTACCCAGCCAAGAAACGTGTCATTAATGTAGAGGCTGAGAAAAAAAAAATGACCTAGACAAACCCAGCCCCACTCACACCTCCTGGTCTCCACCAAAGACCCTCAGAACTGCCCAACTCCAAACCCCACCCTTTCCAGCTGGCCTGGAACGGAGGCCAATCTGACCCAATCCCATTATCAGGGCTCTACCTCAAGGCGGTCGCCACCTCTGCCCAATCACGGGCATCAATTTCTCCCACATGCCTAGCCCCTCCCCTTGGATCTGCCCCACCCACCTTCCCACTGGCTCACTTTACCCTGAGACTCAACCCCAGGCCCCATTGGCTGCAGCAACGCTGTCGCCCCGCCCCGGAAGGCACCCTCACCGCTCATGGTTGCGGAGGTCTTTTAGCTCAGCGTAGGCTTTGCCGCAACGCTCACAGCTGTAGGGCCGCAGGCCAGCGTGAGTACGCCGGTGCTTGCGGAACACTGAAGGGTCAGCAAAGCTCTTGCCGCAGTCAGCGCAGGCATAGGGCCGCTCGCCCGTGTGGCCGCGCTGGTGGATCTTGAGCTTGGAGAGTGCGCCATAGGCCTTGGGGCAGTGCGCACAGCGGAAGGGCAGTTCGCCAGCGTGGGAGGCCAGGTGCACGCGCAGGCACACGGGCTGCATGAAGCGGCGGCCGCACTCGGGGCACGGAAAAGGCTTCTCTCCCGTGTGGCTGCGCCCGTGGCTGCGCAGCTCGGGTGCCGTCTTGTAGGCCTTGGGGCACAGCGGACACGCATAGGGCCTAGGCTTAGCCGCAGAGCCTGACACCTTGTCCCCACTGGCTTCCTCTGCCTTAGCTTCTGTCTCCGGCTTTGGCTTCAGCTCAGCCACCTCCTCAGAGCAGTCTGCTGGCCCGTGTGTGGCAGCATGGCGCGCTGCCCTGGGTGCATTTGGAAATGTCTTGGTACAGGACAGGCACTTGTAGCGGCGGCCAGAGCGCTTGTAGCCGGGGGCTGGGGACCGGGCCTCTGCAGCCTCCACTTCCATGGCCTTGGTGAATGGAGTTTCCCTGCAAGAGAAGCAAAGTTAGACCAAAGCCACATACCTTCGCCACTCTTCAAGGCCTCAGAGAGAACCCTATCTCATCTGCATTTCTCACCTCGGAACCCCCACATCCTTCCTGCCCAGCATTCCTGGCTCTGACACCCTGTGTTCGTTTCCTCCCTGAACTGCTCATTGAAGAAAGGAGTTGGACCAAGTGACCGTAGAGCCACTAAGAAAGGAGGCTGGGGGTCACAAAAGATTCACCTATACTTCCCTCCTCAACCTCCAGGCTTTTCCCAACACTGTGGCATTCCCAGAGGTCCAGGTTCCATCTGTCTCACCATCTTCCTTCTTCAGCTCAGTGTCCAAGAACTATGCCAGGACGAAGAGTGTACCCAGACGTGGGCCTAGCCTGAAGGTCTCCAAGCGCCCAGAAAAGACAGACCTGGGACCAGAAAAGCCAATGGGCTAAATCTAGTAGCTGGCACTGTCTGGAAGTGACAGGTCCCCAGCATCTGTGTTTTCTTTCCTCCTCTGAATGGTTAGCCCCTCAGAGACAGCAACTGTTCACACAGAATGCTGCTCTTGCACAGCTGTATGGGCCTCCGCCCCAGACTGGAATCTGTCCACCCTCTGCTCTGGAATCCCTGTTGGCCTGTTCCCACAACTCTGGTAATGGAGAATCACTCTCAAGGCAGCCTGAGCCATTGCTAGCAGCTAGAAGCCTGTTTCTGAGTCATAACTGATGTACCTGATCTAACGTGGCCTCCTGGCATACCAGCTCTACTTTCTGGTCCAGAACCCAGATGCCCTCCACCCAGATGCTCCTGGGGATCATGGCTGGGAGGAAACAGGATTAACGGCTGTATTAGTCTTAACACCAGCTCATCCTCCCTGGGTGATGAAGGGAAGAGGATTAGGGCAGATCCACTTAAGGAGTGCTCAGCAGCTGCTGCTGGGGGAAGGGGTCTGAGGAGTGGGGGCTGCAGGGAGCCAGGTGTGCCCAGAGGCTAGGAGGCCTATGTTCTACTTCCAGCCCCGTGGATTACTATGAGACCTCAGTGAAATGAGTGTTGTTTATAGGCCTATTTCCTCATCTGGACACCTTAGAGGTTGGTGGCTTCTAAGTTATGACACTGGGGTTGAGGAGGAGGAGGAAACTGAGCTGAGCCACGAGGGTGCTAGGGGAAATACAGAGACTCGGCCCCTTATGGCAGGAAAAGGTGGGAGAAACAGCTTACCTGGTTGACCCAGGGAGGACACAGGAGCCCCTGAGGATGGCAAGGGCCACATCCTTAGAGTCAGCACCCTTCTGCCTGAAGTCCCGGCCTCAGGCCTGCACGCTGCCCTCCCTCCCCAACCCCATGCAGCCGGTCTTCTCCCAGAAGTACTGTATGATGTTTCCTATTCCCTGCTCAAGAACTTTCCATGGCTTCCACCATACCATGCAAATCCCCAGGTCCTTCCTGCTTGTTCCAAATCTGACAAGTCCTTCACTGGAGCCCCACTTCCACCAGGAGGCTCCTCAAGCATCTCCCCTTTGGGTTTGGCCCCAATCCCACAAAACTCCATTCTAATCTCACTTGGTTATTTCACTTTTCCCGCTAAATCCTGGGGCTTAGCCAGGTGTGGTGGCATGCGCCTGAAGTCCCAGCTACATGGGAGGCTGAGGCAGGAGGATCCTTTGAGCCCAGGAGTTCGAGGCTGCAGTGAACTATGATCGTACCACTGCACTCTAGCCTGGGCAACCTGGCGAGACCCCATCTCTACTAAAAATAAAAATTAGCCAGGTGTGGTGGCATGTGCCTATAGTCCTGCCTACTTGAGAGGCTGGGGTGGGAGGACTGCTTGAGCCCAGAAGTTCAAGACTGCACCACTACACTCCAGCCTAGGAGACGGGGCAAGACACTGAATCAATCAATCAATCAATCAATCAATCCTGGGGCTTGAAGATGAGTTAAAGGGATTGAATTCTAACCTTCCTGATGACTTGAATTCTTCCTACAGTTTCCAAAGGATCCCTCCCTATTTCTGGATGAGGTACTCACTACCTCTCTTCCAGATGGTTTCTGGAGAGTCTGCCTGATAAAGTTCCTCCTTAAAAAAAATGATAGCTCGGGCCAGGTTCAGTGGCTCACACCTGTAATCCTAGCACTTTGGGAGACCAAGGCGGGTGGATTGCTTGAGTCCAGGAGTTCAAGACAATGCAGGTGGATCCCTTGAGCCCAGGAGTTCAAGACCAGCCTGGGCGATATAGCAAAATCCCATTTCTACAAAAAATACAAAAATCAGCCAGGCATGGTGGTGCATGCCTGTACTCCCAGCTACTCAGAAGGCTAAGGTAGGAGGAATGCTTGAGCCCAAACAGATAGAGGTTGCAGTAAGCCAAGATCGTGCCACTGCACTCCAGCCTGGCAACAGAGTGAGACTCCATCTCAAAAAATAAAAAATAAAAATAAAAAAATAAAAAAGATAGCGCACATTTACTGAGCACTTGCCAAATACCAGGCAGTATCCTAAACTCCTTATGTGTATTAGCTCGCTTACCCTTCATGGCAACCCCATGAGGAAAGTTCTATTATTCCATTTTCACAGATAAGGGAACCGAGGTCCAGAGAAATGGTTCAGTATTTTGTTAAGTGCCCAGTCCCTGAAGCCAAACTGTCTGGCTTCAAATATTGCCTCCATCACTTCCCAGCTGATGTGACCTTGTGTAATGTACTGCATGTCTCAGAACCTCAGTTTTCTAATCTGAAAAATGGAGGTAATGATAGTACTTACCTGACAGGGTTGCGTGAGGAATGAATGAGTCAAGAATAATTACTGTCCTCAATTATCAGAGTCTTCTCAGAGCCAGACACATTGCTGGGTGTGCTAGTTTATTTAATTTAATGTCTTATAGCTTCCTGAGATAGGAATTCCTGTCCCTACTTTACAGAGGAATAAATTGAGGTTCCAAGCGTTAAGTGACTTGCCCATGGTCCCTCAATGGGTAACCTAAGCAGCTGGGACTTCAGTCCAGGTGTTTAATTTGCCTTAAGTTGCTGGGGTCTTGCTCAGTGGTCTGGGGCCTCTTAGGCTTGTCTGCTGCCTTGGCCAGCCCCGCAGTGACCAGAACCCTGGGCTCAGGTCATACCTGTGTCTTCTCTCATCCTTGCAGAACTGCCTTGAGACCCTGTCCGGCACCCTTTATGTCTCTGCTTCCCTCTCAGAGGGCTTGACCCAGTGGTTCTGAGCTCTGGCCCTTCTACTGCCTCTTGCCAGCTCTGGGTCTCAGCCTCCCTATCTGTGAGTCAGACACCAGGTAGTTGGAGGGGCAAATCCCTCCTGCCACAGCACTTCCCAGGGGAAAAGGTAGGGGAGTGCCAGGTTGGTCTCAGCATGTGCCCAGCTACACAAAGAGGCCAGGTAGGTTTCTAACATCCCACCATTAAACATATGTGTGTGTGTGTGTGTATCTATCTATCTATCTATCTATCTATCTATCTATCTATCTATCTATATTTTTTTAAAGAGCTTGAGGTAGGCCTCAGGAATCTGTATTTTAAATACACTCTGGATCATTCCAGCCAATACTTTCATTTGTTTGGTTTTGAAACATGGTCTCACTCTGTCGCTCAGGCTGGAGTGCAGTGGTGCAATCATGGCTCACTGCAGCCTTGACTTCCCAGACTCAAGCAATCCTCCCATTTCAGCCTCCCAAGTAGCTGGGACTACAGGCATGCACCACCATGCCTGGCTAATTTTTATTTTATTTTTAGTAGAGATGAAGTCTTGCTATGTTGCCTGGGCTGGTCTAGAACGCCTGAGTTCAAGTGATCCTCCCACCTCAGCCTCCCAAAGCGCTGGGATTATAGGTGTGAGCCACCATGCCTGGCCCAACCAATACTTAAGAACCAAACACACATCCTTAGGTCTCCACAAGCTCTTAGGAGAGGAGCATTTTAAATGTTCACTACACCTCTTTTTCAGATATTGAGATTAAGGCCCCCACAAAGGAAAAAACATACACAAGGACATACAGCTGGTCAAGGAGCCAGACTTAAACCCAAGTCTCCAGGCTCCTGGGCAGGACTCTCAACCACTCTCCATTCTCTCCCCCAGGTTGAATCATGAGACTTCCCACTGCTCCCAGGAAAAAGACCCATATCTTTTCCATGGCCAGCATAGCCCCAAACCATCTAAATCCTGCCTACCTGGGCAGATCACTTGAGGCCAGGAGTTTGAGATCAGCCTGGCCAACATGGCGAAACCCCATCTCTACTAAAAATACACACACACACACACACACACACACACACACACACAACCCTGCCTACCTCACCTCCCACTCCTCTCCCTGGCCCACTGGGCTCTACCCACAGAGGCCCCCTTTCTTCTCCTCAAAGAGCTAAATTCCTTCCCACCTCAGGGCCGTGGTGCTAGCAGTTCCCTCTGTCTGAGCCACTCTTCTCCCAGGATCTTTGTGTAGCTGTCTTTTTGTTTTATTTGGATCTCAGCTCCCAGTCACCTCCTCAAAAAGAGCTTTCTTGACCACCTTTCCTTCCCCCGCCTTTTAATATTTCTAATTTTTTCCTTTTTTAACCAACCAAGGAGCATTGAATGACTACCTTTCCCAATGCTATCTTTACCCTGATAATCGCCTTCTGTCTACTCCTCTCTTTTTTTTGACAGAATTTCACGATTATCTATCAAGCAATTCTCCTGCCTCAGCCTCCTAAGTAGCTGGGACTACAGGTGCCTGCCACCACGCCTGGCTAATTTTTGTATTTTTAGTAGAGATGGAGTTTCACCATGTTGGCCAGGCTGGTCTTGAACTCCTGACCTCCACTGATCCACGGCCTTCGCTTCCCAGAGTGCTGGGATTACAGGCATGAGTCACTGTACCTGGCTTATTTTTATTTATTTTATTATTTATTATTATTATTTTTTGAGACAGAGCCTCACTCTGTTGCCCAGGCTGAAGTGCAATGGCACCATGTCGGCTCACTGCAACCTCTGCCTCCCGGGTTCAAGCAATTCTCCTGCCTCAGTCTTCCAAGTATTTGGGATTACAGGCGCCCGCCACCAAAGTCAGCTAATTTTTTGTATTTTTAGTAGAGATGGGGTTTCGCCATGTTGGCCAGGCTGGTCTGGAACTCTTGACCCCAGGTGATTCACCCGCCTTGGCCTCCCAAAGAGATGGGATTACAGGTTTGAGCCACCATGCCCCACCTATTTATTTTAATTTATTTATTTTCTTTGAGAGAAAGTTTTTGTTGCCTAGGCTGGAATGCAGTGGCTGGATCTCAGCTCACTGCAACCTCCACCTCCTGGATTCAAGTGATTCTCCAGCCTCAGCTGCCCGAGTAGCTGGGATTACGGGCGAAAGCCATCACACCTGGCAAACTTGTGTATTTTTAGTAGAGACAGGGTGTCACCATGTTGGCCAGGCTGGTCTCGAACTCCTGGCCTCAAGTGATCTGCCCGCCTTGGCCTCCCAAAGTGCTGGGATTACAGGTGTGAGACACCGTCCTGGTCTTATTTTATTTAGAGATCAGGTCTCACTCTGTCACCCTGGAGTGCAGTGGCTCAATCATAGCTCACTTCAGCCTGGAACTCCTGCACTCAAGCAATCCTCCTGAGTAGCTAGGACTACAGGCACCCACCACCACACCTGGCTAATTTATTAAAAATTCTTTGTATGTAGAGATAGAGGTCTCACTATGCCGCCCACACTGGTCTCAAGAACTCCTGGCTTCAGGTGGTCCTCCACTTCGGCTTCCTAAAGTGCTGTGATTACAGGCATGAGCCACAGCGACCAGCCCCCTCCTCTCTAATTTCCTATATGGTGTCATCTGGACAATACTCCTTGCAAGGTTACCATGGACAAGGTATCATTCTAAGCAGTTTGTGCATAATACTCAACTACTCAAGCCAATTCCACAACTGCCTAGAAGTTCGTTAGGAGTGAATGTTTGTGTTCCCTGTCCGTTCATATATTCAAATTCTAACTCTCATTGTGATTGTATTTGGAGATAAGGCCTTTATGGAAGTAATTAAAGTGGAATGACATCATAAGGGTGTGACCCTGGTCCAACAGGATTAGTGTTCTTATGAGAAGTGACACCACAAAGAAACAAGCTAACTAGTCACGGTCCCAGCCAGTGTTCAAATCCCAGACACCTGCTCTCTGAGCCCTGACTATTGCTTTGCTAGCATTACACATCTTATGGTTTGGCTGTTAATTCTCCATCCCCAGCACCAGAGTCCAGGCTGGCAAAGAGCTAGGAAACTGATTATCTGCATCGTCTACACCCAGAACCGTGTGTGGTGACCCAAAACAAATGGAAGGAATCAACCTCAGATGAAATTTGAACCCAGGTCTGTAGCCTCTGCCTCCTGCACAGTAGGAGTTTGTGAGAATGTCCACCAATAACTGTTTATTAACTGAATTCTTCCACCTTTCCAAGTCCACAAGGCCCAACTACTGCCCCAATATACCACAGTGGGCTCCCTGTCGTGGCGATGAAGCCTTGCTTTGCCTCACTACTGGCTTAGGAACCGGATGAAGTTCTATTGTCTCACTAGGCAAGCAGAGATTCAATTTCCAAAAATCCTAGGCTAGGATCCTGGGGCAGGGATGAGGAGAAAAAGGAGGCACCTCAATCTTCCCATCTCTAAACAAGCAGTCACCACACAGGCCTCACGGCCAGGAGTGATCTAGTGAGCAGATGAACCCTGCAGAAATGAGCGCTAATCATCTCCTAGGCCGCCAACCCGGCCAGTTCACAACCTGATCCCAACCTACTTTTCCAGCCTCAGCTCCAGCGACAGTCCTCCTCCCGGCAGCGACCGAACCTCCAGCCACAATTCTCAACCCTCCGCCTCTAGATGCAGTTTTCTGGGCTCGGGAGCCCTTGCCTGCCTTCTCCAACGGGAAAGCCCCTTTACATTCTTCAAGAACCCCCTTCCCCAGTGCCCTCAGGAATACTTAATGGCAGTAGAGAGGTAAGGGCCCCACGCCGCTCTGGGCCTCAGTTTCCTCATCAGTAAAATGGGGTCCCTGATGTTTGTGGGAGTTTGAAGGGCGGTGGGGCCTACGAAGCGCGCCGAGGAGCCGAGAGTTGCAGAAACCCGGAGCTCCTCGCTCCTCGCAACCGTCTGTACGCGGCGCCCCCGCCAGCCAGGCAGTCCCTGGAGGGCAGGACCCTGGGTTGACTTGTGTCGTTTTGAGCCTCGGAAAACGTGGCCTCGGAGGACGTGGCAACCAGGACTGAACGAAGGATGAGGGGATGAACAAATGAATGGACGGAGGGCCGAATGCGGGACAAAGGCTTGCAAGATGGCGTTCTCTAGGACCGCGAGAGTGGTGGCCCGGCCTCGGCCGGGGAGGGGGCCGCCGGCGCCGGGGACCTTGCAGCGCGGGCCGCGCGGCCGGGACAAAAGCCCGCAACATGGCGGGCTCTAGGACCCCCGGGCCCGCACCGCGCCGGGAACGACAGCCGCGCGGGCCGAGCCTGGGTGTCCGCAGCCCAGAACCGCGGAGACAGTCGGCGGGTTCTAGGACCTGCTGGGCCCGCAATGCGCCCAGGGCCGCTCACCGCCCGCCCCGCCCGCGCTGGACCAACCCAGCCCGCCCTCGGCGCCCGCAGGGAAACTGAGGCCAGCTCGGATTGCGGCCGCGTGGGGTCTGCCCGGGGCCCTCGCGGCTTCCCGCCGGCGTTTTCTACCTGATGAGACTTGGGCTGACTCCGTGCTGTCGGCGTCGGCTCCTCGCACTGACGGAGCCCGGATCCTGCCACAGAGGGGCCGGCGCTAGGACCCAGCGGGGGGCGGGGAGGCGGGACCGGTGGCCCGGCGAGCGGAAGTGAGGGACCTTTCTCAGCTAGGAAGGAAGGGAAAGTTCCCGGGGAACCTCCAGCCTATGGCGGTAGAGAAGCATCTTGCAAGAGGTCTCTGTGGGTGCTGAGGCAAGGGGACGCAGGGCAGGCTGACGGTATACGCCGGCCTCGTGTTAGTCTGGGGCCAGGTCACCGGCAATGTCTTCAAGAACCAGAAGGTGGGAGGACAAAAAGGCCATGCTCAAGCTCTGCAGAACCTAAGTCCGCTTATATTCCACAACATTTCCTTTAATAGCAACCAGTGGATTTCACGAAGTTTTCTCCATCTGCCTTAGGAAAAGTCTTCCAGGGAGCCCCACGAAAAGTGTCACCAAAGTACTGTGGCCAGGGCTGCAGAATCTTTTTCTCTCTTCTGCGCCTATTCAATATGCACCGGAATGATACTAGCTGCTCTTGCCGGAAGTGTGGCTAGCGTAGCGCGCAAAGACGCTTCGTTGTGACCTACGTGGGCGGAGTCAGTCGTGCAGCGCGAGAACCTAGCGCCGGAAGTGTGTCTGCGTAAAACGGAGGCTTGGAGGCGGGACAGGCAGTGCTCCCGAAGCGGAAGTTTCGCGGGGAAGCTTTTGCACCTAAGGACACTTCCTGTTTCCTAGTAACAATAGGAAGTGTCCGCAGAGCTGGGGGTAGACTCCTGGCTCATGCTAGCTGCGCCCTCTTTTCTCTACCTCCTTCCTTTCTCCCCTTCTCCTTTCCCTCTTTCCCTCTCCTCCCACCTCCCGGGCACCCTGGCTGAGTGTGCGTGTGTGGGAGCGCGAGAGCCCCCCGACAGCCACCCCTTGGGGCGCGCGGCTGCAGTTAGGGTAAGGGTCCCAGTGCGCAGGCGCGCTCCCGTTCGCGGTCCCCAACTGACGCGCCCGCGGCGGGAAGGAGAGGGGGCCGCCGGTGCGAGGTAGGCGTCCTGAAAGGAAATTGGCAGAGGAGATGACTGAGGTCAGAGGACTCATTGGTGGTTGACTAGGGGAGGGGATTTTTGATCAAAGGGGCTTTGTGAGGTGAGAATTCCGGGGGCAGGTTCAGTGAAGGCGTTTACGGTCGGAGACCGTTGTATTGGGGTCCCATGGGAAGAAGAGTTGGAGAAGGACGAGAGGATGTACGAGGCATGAGCGAGCAAGGGCTGTGGGATGAAGACCGCCTCAGTCAGTGGGTTTACTCTTACGTGAACTAGGATAACAGGCATTGCCGTGTGTTCTGAAGATTGAGTGACAAAATGAATATAGTTAGCACAGTGCCCGGCACATGGTAATATAATACTCTTCATGAATTGCTGTCATCATCAGTATTAAGAGAGGAGGCAGAAGAAAAAAATGAGAAGGGCTGGTGAGGGTAAGATCAGGAGGCATGGGAGAGAAAAGGTAGGTGATGAAGTGACATTACAACCTGATATTGATGTTATTCCCAAGATGGAAGATAGTTTGGGTTCAAGGGAAGTAGATAAAGGAAGTCGCTAAGAGAGTCTTTTGGGGTTTTGTTTGTTTTTGAGATGGAGTCTCGCTCTGTCACCCAGAGTGACAGAGTGCCGTGGTGGGATCTCAGCTCACTGCAACCTCCACCTCGCAGGTTCAAGCAGTTCTTCAGCTTCAACCTCCCAAGTAGCTAGAATTACAGGCACCTGCCACCACGCCCAGCTAATTTTTGTATTTTTAGTAGAGACAGGGTTTCACCATGTTGTCCAGGCTGGTCTTGAACTCCTGAACTCAGGTGATCCGCCAGCCTCACCCTCCCAAAGTGCTGGGATTACAGGCGTGAGCCACCACGCCTGGCCCAGTTAAGAGTCTTAACTCTCTTAATTCTTTCGTCACAAGAAAAAGAGACCTTGTGACACTGAAAGGACTCGGGAAAGCAGGGGAACAAGCCAGCCCTTTCCCTGAAGGAGGCCTCTCACCTGTCCTCCCAGGTCCTCAGCTATTAGCTGGAGGAAACAGCTGCTTTTTCAGTGCTTCTCAGCTACTCTATTTAGCTGAGAGATGAAGGAGGAAGGTTTGGACTTCTCTTATTGAAAGGCCTAGAAAAGGTTCTGGTGTCCTTTTAAGATGTCACAGAAAATTTTTGTTTCAGGATTGTAGGGAACAGAGTCCTACTGTCCTTAAAGGACAGTAATGCCTTTTGAGTCTGGTCTGAAGAACATGATAACAAGTCTGTGATCAGAAGTAGGTTGCATCTCTCTAGACTTTAATTTCCTTAGCTATACCTGTAGGGATGACTTAAGCCTAGGGGAGCTCCTATATTTGGGGAGCTTGTGCACAGGGAGGCCTTAAATGATGGTGCCTGCAGATTAGATCTAGTAGAAAGCAGGTCCCTGGGCACAGATGCTCGGGGAACTTCTCAGTGACCTCAGATGAACTTGTTATTCGTATAGCCAAGAGGCGAAGTTAATTCAGGCCTTCCTTTTGATCACTGCCCCCTCTTCCTAGGCCTCGGCCCCTCCACCAGAGGAAGGTACTGCCACATGTCTACTCCTTCTGAACCTCCAGGTTTCTGCTACGTTGCCCCATGGAGGACGCACCCCCCTCACTCAGCTGTTCTGACTGTCAGCGCCACTTTCCCAGCCTCCCAGAGCTGTCTCGGCACCGAGAACTGCTCCATCCATTTCCCAACAAGGACAGTGAGGAGGCTGACAGCATCCCTCGGCCTTACCGTTGTCAGCAGTGTGGGCGGGGCTACCGTCACCCCGGGAGCCTGGTCAACCATCGTCGGACCCACGAGACTGGCCTTTTCCCCTGTACCACCTGTGGAAAGGACTTTTCCAATCCCATGGCTCTCAAGAGCCACATGAGGACTCATGCTCCTGAGGGCCGCCGCAGGCACAGGCCCCCACGCCCCAAGGAAGCCACTCCACGCCTCCAGAGTGAGACGGTGTCCACTGACTCCTGGGGCCAAAGGCTTAGCTCTGGTGAAGGCTGGGAAAACCAGACAAAACATACGGAAGAGACACCTGACTGTGAATCTGTACCGGACTCCAGGGCAGCTTCGGGTACGTGGGAAGATCTGCCCACCAGACAAAGAGAAGGTTTGGCAAGCCAGCCAGGTTCTGAGGATGGTGCAGACGGCTGGGGACCCTCCACCAACTCTGCCAGAGCCCCTCTCCCCACCCCAGCCAGCAGCCTCCTTAGCAACTTGGAACAGTATCTGGCTGAATCAGTAGTGAACTTCACAGCGGGCCAGGAGCCCACCCAGTCCTCTCCTGCTGAGGAGGAGCGGCGGTACAAATGTAGTCAGTGTGGCAAAACCTACAAGCACGCCGGGAGCCTCACTAACCACCGCCAGAGCCACACGCTGGGCATCTACCCCTGTGCCATCTGCTTCAAGGAGTTCTCTAACCTCATGGCTCTGAAGAACCACTCTCGATTGCATGCCCAGTATCGGCCTTACCACTGTCCCCACTGCCCCCGTGCCTTCCGGCTCCCCCGGGAGCTGCTGGAACACCAGCAGTCCCATGAGGGTGAAAGGCAGGAGCCACCCTGGGAGGAGAAAGGGATGCCCACCACCAATGGGCACACAGACGAGAGCAGCCGGGACCAGCTCCCCAGTGCACAGATGCTGAATGGCTCTGCAGAGCTTAGCACCTCTGGGGAGCTGGAGGACAGTGGCCTGGAGGAATACCGGCCTTTCCGCTGTGGGGACTGTGGCCGTACTTACCGCCATGCTGGGAGCCTCATCAACCATCGAAAGAGCCACCAGACAGGTGTCTACCCCTGCTCACTCTGTTCTAAGCAGCTGTTCAATGCGGCTGCTCTCAAAAACCATGTGCGGGCTCATCACAGGCCCAGGCAAGGAGTTGGGGAAAATGGGCAGCCATCAGTGCCACCAGCTCCCCTGCTGCTGACTGAGACCACCCACAAAGAGGAAGAGGACCCCACCACCCCCCTGGACCATCGGCCCTATAAGTGCAGTGAGTGTGGTCGTGCTTACCGCCACCGGGGGAGCCTGGTGAACCATCGCCACAGTCATCGGACTGGAGAGTACCAGTGCTCACTGTGTCCCCGCAAGTACCCCAATCTCATGGCCCTGCGCAACCACGTGCGGGTACATTGCAAGGCTGCTCGCCGAAGTGCAGACATCGGGGCCAAGGGTGCCCCCAGCCACCTCAAGGTAGAACTCCCGCCTGACCCAGTAGAGGCAGAGGCAGCCCCACACACAGATCAGGACCATGTGTGCAAACATGAAGAAGAGGCCACAGACATCACGCCAGCAGCAGACAGGTCAGCAGCCCATATCTGTAGCATCTGTGGGCTGCTCTTTGAAGACCCTGAGAGCCTTGAACGTCATGGCCTGACTCATGGGGCAGGGGAAAAGGAAAATAGCAGGACAGAGACCACAGTGTCACCTCCTCGGGCCTTCGCCTGCCGAGACTGTGGAAAGAGCTATCGTCACTCTGGCAGCCTTATCAACCACAGGCAGACCCACCAGACAGGAGACTTCAGTTGCGGGACCTGTGCCAAGCACTTCCACACCATGGCTGCCATGAAGAACCACTTGCGCCGGCATAGTCGGCGGCGGAGCAGGCGGCATCGGAAGCGGGCTGGTGGTGCCAGTGGTGGGGGAGAAGCCAAACTCCTGGCAGCGGGGAGCTGGACCCGGGAGCTAGAAGACAATGAAGGCCTGGACTCTCCCCAAGACACTTCAGGGGAAAGTCCTCATGGGGCAGAAGGCAACCTGGAAAGTGATGGGGGCTGTTTGCAGGCTGAATCTGAAGGGGACAAATGTGGGCTTGAGAGGGATAAGACCCATTTCCAGGGTGATAAAGAGAGTGGAGGCACTGGGGAAGGACTGGAAAGGAAGGATGCCAGTTTACTTGACAATTTGGACATCCCAGGAGGTGAGGAAGGTGGTGGGACTCACTTCTGCGATGGCCTCACTGGCATGGATGAAGACCAGAAGCCAGCCACTGGCCAACCCAACTCCTCTTCCCCCTCTGCCAACACTGTCACTGGCTGGCAGGCTGGGGCCGCTCACACATGCTCTGACTGTGGGCATTCTTTCCCCCATGCCACTGGCCTGCTGAGCCACAGGCCCTGCCACCCACCAGGCATCTATCAGTGCTCCCTCTGCCCAAAGGAGTTTGACTCTCTGCCTGCCCTCCGCAGCCACTTCCAGAACCATAGGCCCGGGGAGGCGACCTCAGCACAGCCTTTCCTCTGCTGCCTCTGCGGCATGATCTTCCCCGGGCGGGCTGGCTACAGGCTTCACCGGCGCCAGGCCCACAGCTCCCCTGGCATGACTGAGGGCTCAGAGGAGGAGGGGGAAGAGGAAGGAGCGGCAGAGGCAGCCCCTGCCCGCAGCCCGCCACTGCAGCTCTCGGAAGCAGAGCTGCTGAATCAGCTGCAGCGGGAGGTGGAAGCACTGGACAGTGCAGGGTATGGGCACATCTGTGGCTGCTGCGGGCAGACCTACGATGACCTGGGAAGCCTGGAGCGCCACCACCAAAGTCAAAGTTCTGGGACTGCTGCAGACAAGGCTCCCAGCCCCTTGGGAGTGGCAGGTGATGCCACGGAGATAGTCGTGGGCAGTGTCTTGGAGGACATAGTGACTTCTGTCTCTGGAGAGGGTGGAGATGCCAAATCTCAAGAGGGAGCAGGCACCCCCTTGGGAGACGCCCTCTGCATGCAGGGTGGGGAAAGTTTGCTGGAGGCTCAGCCCCGCCCCTTCCGCTGCAACCAGTGTGGCAAGACCTATCGCCATGGGGGCAGCCTGGTGAACCACCGCAAGATCCACCAGACTGGAGACTTTCTCTGCCCTGTCTGCTCCCGCTGCTACCCCAACCTGGCTGCCTACCGTAATCATCTGCGGAACCACCCTCGCTGCAAAGGCTCTGAGCCCCAGGTTGGGCCCGTCCCGGAGGCAGGAGGTAGCAGTGAGCTGCAGGTTGGGCCCACCCCAGAAGGAGGCAGCAGCAAGCCCCAGCACGTGGCAGAGGAGGGACTGGGGCAGGCAGAAGTCAAGAAGCTCCAGGAAAAACTTAAAGTGGAGCCCCTGGAGGAAGTGGCCAGGGTGAAAGAAGAGGTGTGGGAGGAGACCACTGTGAAAGGGGAGGAGACAGAGCCCAGGCTGGAGACTGCCGAGAAGGGCTGCCAGACTGAAGCCAGCTCTGAGCGGCCCTTCAGCTGTGAGGTGTGTGGCCGATCCTACAAGCATGCGGGCAGCCTCATCAACCACCGGCAGAGCCACCAGACCGGCCACTTCGGCTGTCAGGCCTGCTCCAAGGGCTTCTCAAACCTCATGTCCCTCAAGAACCACCGGCGCATCCATGCAGATCCCCGACGTTTCCGCTGCAGCGAGTGTGGGAAGGCCTTCCGCCTGCGGAAACAGCTGGCCAGCCACCAGCGGGTCCACATGGAGCGACGTGGGGGTGGGGGCACCCGAAAGCCGACTCGGGAAGATCGGCCCTTCCGCTGTGGGCAGTGTGGGCGGACCTATCGCCATGCTGGCAGCCTCCTGAACCACCGGCGCAGCCACGAGACGGGCCAGTACAGCTGCCCCACCTGCCCCAAGACCTACTCCAACCGCATGGCCCTGAAGGACCACCAGAGGCTGCACTCGGAGAATCGGCGGCGACGGGCTGGACGGTCCAGGCGCTCAGCTGTGCGTTGCGCCCTCTGTGGCCGCGGCTTCCCTGGCCGGGGATCTCTGGAACGGCACCTGCGGCAGCATGAGGAGGAGACAGAAAGGGAGCCAGCCAATGGCCAGGGAGGCCTGGATGGCACAGCAGCCTGTGAGGCGAACCTGGCTGGTAGCCAGGGACTAGAGGCCCAATTGGGTGGTGCTGAGCCAGTACCCCAGCTGGAGGATGGAACCCCGAGACCAGGGGAGCGCAGTCAGAGCCCCATCAGGGCAGCAAGCTCAGAAGCCCCAGAGCCACTGTCGTGGGATGCAGGGAAGGCAGGTGGGTGGCCAGTAGGTGGGGGACTGGGGAATCACAGTGGAGGCTGTGTTCCTCAGTTCCTGACCAGGTCAGAGGAGCCAGAGGACAGTGTCCACAGGAGTCCTTGCCACGCTGGTGACTGCCAGCTCAATGGACCTACTCTGAGTCACATGGATAGCTGGGACAACAGAGACAATAGCTCTCAGCTGCAGCCAGGGAGCCACTCCTTCTCTTGCAGACAGTGCGGCAAGACTTACTGCCAATCGGGCAGCCTCTTGAACCACAAGACCCACAAGACAGACCGACACTATTGCCTGCTCTGCTCCAAGGAGTTCTTGAATCCTGTGGCCACAAAGAGCCACAGCCACAACCACATAGATGCCCAGACCTTTGCCTGTCCTGACTGTGGCAAGGCCTTTGAGTCCCAC
This sequence comes from Rhinopithecus roxellana, assembly GCF_007565055.1. Classification (NCBI taxonomy): domain Eukaryota; kingdom Metazoa; phylum Chordata; class Mammalia; order Primates; family Cercopithecidae; genus Rhinopithecus; species Rhinopithecus roxellana. The sequence continues at coordinate 10,250,909 of NC_044568.1, forward strand.
CAGGAACTGGCCAGCCACCTGCAGGCTCATGCCCTGGGCCACAGCCAGGTGCCAGCCCAGATGGAGGAGGCCAGAGATCCCAAAGCTGGAACTGGGGAGGGTGAGGTGGTTCTCCCTGGTCAAGGGAAAGCCCGGGAGGCCCCATCAGAAACCCCCGGAAGCCCAGGAGAGAGTGTGGAGAGAGCCAGGGGAGGACAAGTGGTGACGTCCATGGCAGCTGAGGACAAGGAGCGGCCCTTCCGCTGCGCCCAGTGCGGGCGCTCCTATCGCCACGCCGGCAGCCTGCTGAACCACCAGAAGGCCCACACCACAGGGTTGTACCCCTGCTCCCTCTGTCCCAAACTTCTCCCTAACCTGCTGTCTCTTAAGAACCACAGCAGGATCCACACGGACCCCAAGCGTCACTGCTGCAGCATCTGTGGCAAGGCCTTCCGGACAGCTGCCCGGCTGGAGGGTCACGGGCGGGTCCACGCACCCCGGGAGGGGCCTTTCACCTGCCCCCATTGTCCCCGGCACTTCCGCCGTCGAATCAGCTTTGTGCAGCACCAGCAGCAGCACCAGGAGGAGTGGACAGTGGCCGGCTCTGGTACGGGGGCATGAAGGGTCCCAGGAGGAGGTGGGCACACGGTGGAGGGTGAAGCCCGGCCCCAATTGGGTGGGGGAGCAAGGAGTGAGAGGAGAGAGTCCCGGGGATTCTAAGAGGTGGGTGGGGGCTTGGCTATGGGGTAAGAGAACTAGTTTGAGGATGTGCTGAGCTGAGCACCCCCAGGTCAGGTATAACAAATAGCAGGGTGGGTTGGGCAGCATGTGGGGGCGTGGTCAAGGTGGGGGCATGGTCAGGCTGAGGCTGCTGCCTGGGCTCCTCCATTACACTAGCCACGGTGGAATGGTCTTTCTGTTCGGGGCAAGGTCACTGGATACCCCCTGGCTGCTGTGTCTGGAAACCCTCCTGAGTCAGCCAGTAATGTAATGACTTCCAGAGGAATAGAGGAAGCCATTGGTTTGGTCTAGGTTCCATTCTTCCCTAGAGCAGGCTGGGTGTCAGGGAACAAGGGATGGGGCATGGGCTCCACATCTCCCCTGCTGACTTGGCCATGGAAACCGGGTTACTGGTTGGCACTCTACTCCCTGTCCCTCTTTCCCTGCACGTTGTCTCTGCTGCCCCTCTCCTTGTGAACTAGACCTCTGGTCCTTCCCTGTCAGTGTTGCTCCCAACTCTTCTCTAAACTTAATTCAGCCCCTTCTCCCTCTGCTGCCAACGGCCTTTTTAGGATCCAGCCAAACCACCCTTTCCACCTGCACACCCCGTCACCCTCTGCACACCTTTAACTGGAGGACTGAGTCACAGATAATTGTTTCCTTGAAGTCCAGGCCCAGTTGCAGCAACAACAGTCATTAGCCCGTGTCACATCCCTGATCAGAGGGCATCTCTGTGGGCAGTCGCCTCCACCCAGCACTGCTGGAGGCCGTGGCTGCCGGGGAGTGGGGCGGCCAGTTCCCTCACCAGGACCTGGGCTGGCCTCTCTTCCTCCTTTAGTAGAGGTGGGCCCATTCCATCTAGTGGCCCCCGAGGGTGGGTGGCCCTGAGATGGTGGGCCCTTGACAGGTCTTGTCAAAGCAAAGGGCGGGTGGGAGTCACCTGAGAGCTGACGGAATGGCTTAAGGATAGAAGATTTCTCATGACCTCAAGGGATATGATCGAGGAGCCAGTTTGCAAGGGCTGGGAAAATAATTAGGAGGCCTAGAATTCCTGTTCTCATCTGGGCCTCCAGGGCCAGGGGTGGGGGAATGGCCTGCAGGGCTGGGACGGGGTACACGCTGTGCGGGGTCTGCCCCTCAGTTGGTGACCTCCTCTCTCTCTCCCCAGGAGCCCCAGTGGCACCAGCGACGGGCAGAGGGGACTTGTCATTGCCCCCTCCACCCACCCCCACGACCCCACTCCTGGATCCTTCACCCCAGTGGCCTGCAGACCTCAGCTTCTCCCTCTGAACTTCAAGTCTCCAAAGATCAGAATCTGGGGGAGGGAGCGCGTACAGGGAGGGGCTTGATCTCCACATTTTCTCAGGAGTAGTTCAGGCATCCCCATATCTTCTCCTCTCCCCTTGTGAAGAGGACCCAGATCTGGCTTCTTTCCCAAGGATGGGGTGGGGTGTTCCTCGTGTCCCTGTCCTTGAAGGACCTCCTTCCACCAGCCTCGTCACCGTGCTCTTCCCAGTGCCAGCCTCTGCCGAGATGCCGTGCCACCCTCAGCAGCCAGATTGTAACACCAGAGAGAGTTGGATGCAGAGCCCCACAGGTGGGAAAGTTGCCTGTGGAAGGGAGCCTTTTGCTACAATTTGTAACTTATTTTCTAAAGTCTATTTTGTAACAATTTATTTAAGTTTAAAAAAAGGAAAACTGCTGCCCCCCAAAAAAAGAAATTTTCAAAACACGTGGCTGGCGTGATTGTATCTGAAAGGGTAAAGCAGGAGGAAAGCTGGGACGCCTGTGTGGGAGCAGAGCTGGGTGTGGCAGTGTCCACAGACACCGCTGTCCTGCAGGGTGGGGAGTGGGCACCTGTGGCCCCAGGCAGGTTCCTTCCCACAGCTGCTGGGCTTCTGGGCCTGCCCTGGTGCTTGGAATCACACATGGCAAGGTGGGGAGGGCAGGGGCAGTAATGCTGTTTGCCCGTCTGCATTCTCTTGTCCTGAGAATGGCCAGGTCCCTGTCAGCAGCTGGCTGGTTGGCCTGTGAGGAAGGAAGGAGTGTGGAGTTGTCCTCACCCTCATGGCTTTGGTCCCTCCCTCCCTCTCTCCCATTCCTCAAAGGAACAGGGTCTGTCTTGGCTGCCATGACAGATTAGAATACTGAGGCTCAAAGCGATTGAGTGGCCTGCTCCAAGTCACACGGTAACAAAGAACCAGAATCTGAATCAAATGGGTCTGCCTATTGCTCCACACTACCCAGGGCAGCTGGAGTGGGTTAGAACGACGCACCCCCTCACTGGAGAGAGAAGGGTCCTGGAGAGGCAGGGTTTGACAGGAGGTCCCAGGGCCACATACTCATGTTGGCCAGGCAGCTTCCAGGCTCGGCCTCGGGCTCTGGCTCCTCGGCGAAGTAGACTTGCCAGTCCAAACTGCTGACCCAGTCCTCGTAGGCAGGGAGCGCGGTGAAGACCGCCGGCCTGGCGGGGCCTTGGCAAGCATCTCCAAAGCTGTGCAGCCCGGCCAGGAACCACGTGCCCCTCACCTCATGCACCAGTGGTGCCCCAGACAGGCCCTGTCAGGGGTCAAGTGACACTGGGTGACTTTACAGGCAGCTGTGCAGAATGGCAGAGTGGGATAGGGAGGCTCTGGCTGTTTGGGAGCTAACTGGCAAAAAGGCCTAGTTTCAGGTGGGAGGTGGGTCCAGAGGCCAAGCCTGGAAGGTTCGTTCTTGAGCTATTGGGTGAGGGGATGCCAGGGGCCTATTAGGTAAGGCGTGGGGGCCTTTGGCTCACCTCACAGCTGGGCAGCTCACCCACAGCACTGGTACACACCATCCCCGGCAGAATAGTGCTGCCGTCACCCCCAGGAGCTGTATGCAGCCGGCTGCAGGCCCTAGGCCCCAGGAGGGTCACAGGCACTGTCTGGGGGGAGCTGATGCCTGTGGAGCAAGGGAAGCTGGCTGCTCCGGCCTGCAGGCTGGATGGACAGTGGCCCTGGCCCCGTGCCCACCTACCTGCTCCTGGGCGGGCCCGTCCCAGGACCCAGCCGCGCTCCCCGTCAGGCAGGTGGTGGTCAGCATAGGGCAGGCAGAGGGGCCGCAGGCTGGCACCCAGTGTCACAGGCTGGGCCAGCAGCAGGAGGGCCACGTCGTAGCCCCCCTCGGGGTGGGTGTAGGCCCCATGCAGGATGAGCTGCTTCAGGCCCCACTCCTCCGGTCTGGTCCCCAGCCCTACACTCCATTCCTCTGGGGCCTGGCGCCTATGCAGAGGCAGTGTGGACGGCACCAGGTGACAGGGCTGCCGGCAGGGGCAGGGGGCACAGCGGAGAGGGATCCAAGACTCACCCGATGAAGCAGTGGGCAGCAGTCAGCACCACCTCCTCTGACACCAGGGCTCCGCCACAGGCCAGCTGCCCCTGGTGCATCAGTCTGGCATCCCAGGGCCATGGGGAGGGTGCTCCTGCCTGGGGACCTGCTGTCCTCAAGGATCCACAGGCTGAAACAGATGAGTGCCTCATCTGACTTCTTGCTAAGTGTTTCCCACTTCCCGTCAAATTCTCACAATCTTTTGAAATTGAATTTTGTTCCCCTCATTTCTGAAGGTAACCAAAGTTCCAGAGAGGTTAAATGACTTCCTCCCTCTGTACTACAGGCAAGTGGCAGACTTGGGATTCACAAGCCAGGGCCTGAGCTTTTAGCCCTGTTGGTCTGATGGGACCTCGGTCCCAGCCTCGTGGGAATGCCCCTACTCGTCACTCCCCCGCCCCACCCATCTGTACCCTCCAGGCTGGGCCTGCCTCCCATATTCCTGGCTCATTAGTGCATCTCTTACCATCAAGACATAATATCCGTCCCAGGAATTATTTTGCATTCAATTTGCATGCCAGTCACTTAATGCTGGAATTCTGACTGGGAGCCCTACCCTGTGCAGGCTCGCTGGGTCCCTGCTGGAAGCTTGCCACTTCCCCAGAAACCCAATTCAGGTCTCAGAGATTCCTCTTCTCACCTAAACTCCAAACCTGTAGAGTTCCAAAGTGCCTGCACCTGTCAGCCCTAATGGGGCTGTTACCATCCCAGGGGGTGAAAGAGCCCCCTAATTAGGCTCGGCGGTGTGGATGCCTGTGCCAGTTCTCTAGTCCTAACTGAGGTTTGCTTCACAGTGGCTTCTACCCACTGCCAGCATGCCCCGCTCATACCTACACAGCTGTCCTCGTCACTCATCTCTGGGGTCTCTGGGCTCTGGGCCAGGAAAGCTGCCCCCTGAACTTGAGCCTGCAACCAGGAACTGTGAGCAGCTGTGTTGGTCAGCAGCACAGGAGCGTCCTCCCGGGCACAGCTTGATGCAAAGCTGATGATGCCAGCCTGAACCCAGTGTCCATCGGGCTCGAGGCAGAGCACAGGGCCCCCAGAATCTCCCTGGAGCCAGGCAACAATGCCAAGGACAGATGCCTGAGCCTAGCTATGGCAGATACCCTCTGATTGCAGCCCTTTCCCCCGGTCCTGTGAGTCCAACCCCCAGCCCAGGGCTAGGACCCTCCCCTTCTGCTCCTTCTCTCCTCCCCATCAGACCTGACAGGGCCCCTGCACCCCAGGCTGGGGGCCCCCACATAGCATCCCAGGCCGGGCCGGGTTGGATAGGTGTCGCTGGTGCAGCTGGTTATAGATGCAGTTACATGTGGGGCGACTGATGAGATGCAGGCGCAGATTCCGTAGGGTCCCAGGAGCTAGTGAAAGAGACGGGGCTCGGGCTGGAGTCTGGGATCTGAGAAGCAAGGGAGACTGGAAGCCAGGACAGATGGGAGCTGAGACAGTGACCTTGGGCAAGCAGAGTGCCTCTCCGAGCTTCAGTCTGGGCCAGCACTTACCATCACTGGTGTCCTGATCCCAGCCAGTGGCCCAGCAGGAGGCTCCAAAGGGGAAGCGATGAGCAGGCTGGGGTAGGCAGAGGGGTGTGTGGGTCATGGGGTGGGTGAGCCGCAGCAGGGCCAGGTCTGAGCCCTGGCTATAGTGGTTATAGGCCCTGGGCAACTGCAGGGCAGCCACCCCCACCTCTTCGGCCCCAGGGCTGAGTCCCTCACGCTGCAGAGAACCCAGGACCACTGACCAGGAGTTCAGTTCTATCGCTGCTGCCCTGGAAGGGGAAGGACAAGGTCCAGGCTGCTGAGTACAAGGGGAGACAGTGACACCATGGGAGATCCCACAGGTAAGTGGAAGATAGCAGAGAGCACTCCACAGCTTTTTCTTTTTGAGGTAGGGTCTCGTGCTGTTGCCCAGGCTGCAGTGCAGTGGCATCACCACGACTCACTGCAAGCCTTGACCTCCCAGGCTCAAGCGATCCTCCCACCTCAGCCTCGTGAGTAGCTGGGACTACAGATGTGCACCACCATGCCTGGCTACTTTTATATATTTTGTAGAGACATGGTCTTGCTATGTTGCCCAGGCTAGTCTTGAACTCTTGGGCTCAAGCGATCCTCCCTCCTTGGCCTCCCAAAGTGCTGGGATTATAGGCGTGAGCTACTGTGCCTGGCCTCCGTCTGTGACTTTAAGCAAGGTCATTCCCTTGCAACCTGTTTTCTCATTTGTAAATCTTCTACCTAAACTCCAAACCTGTAGAGTTCCAATGTGCCTGCGCCTCTCAGCCCTAATGGGGCTGTTCCCATCCCAGGGGGTGAAAGAGCCCCCTAATTAGGCTCAGCAGTGTGGATGCCCGTGCCAGTTCTCTAGTCCTAAGGTTGAAAGGTGGTTGTTGCAATTAACTTGACAATATGTACCCGGTACATGGCAGATTCTCAGTAAGTGGTACTTTATTATTACTCTAGAGGTAGGGACTAGCCTTGTGGGGCTTGAGACAAATCATCCACCCTCCAGAGCCAGAGACCCTGCCTGACCCCAGCCATGACTTACTTTTCAAAGCAGTGGGCAGCAGTGAGGACCCAGGTGTCCGCCACCAGGGAGCCGCTGCAGATGTGGGCTCCCTGCCTCCTCACACTGGCCTGCCAGGGCCACTCGCCGGGGACTGTGTTGCCCTCCTGAGGCTTGGGGGGACCGGGGCCACGCTGTCCACAGGCTGTGGAGAGGGTTGGGTCACAATGACAGCAGATCCCTGTCCTAACCTCACCCCAGTCCCGACCCAGACCCAAGTAAAGGCCCAGACCCCACATCCCCAGACCTTACCACGCTGAGCGGCTTGAAGACCTGGGAAGAGAGAGACACAGGTGAGACTCCAGGCCTGCCTAGCTTTGGGGAGGAGAGGGAATGGGCTGGGGGGCGGGCCCAGGGTCCTTGCTTGTGACTCTGATTACCTCACCAGCCCCTCCCAGAATGAAAATATTTATATGAGGTCGAGACAGCTTTTATTGGAACCTATTCAGCATTCACACTCAGTAATTAATTCTCCTTCAGCTGTGCTCAGCACTCCGGGGCTTGAGGTTCAGCTTGGGAGTAGGCCAACCCTCCTCCAGGCTTCAGAACCCCCAACTCCTGCCCCCGCCACTGAGTCAGGGAGGCGGCCTCTGTGTGTGGAGAGCATTAGCTTAATTGTCCTCTCAGCAGCAGAGGCCTAAAAGAAGGATTAGAGGCCTGCGTCATTTCCAAGTGGGGAGGGCCCCAAGAAATGGAGACTTACCTCACCCTGGTCTAGAGACTCAGTCTTCCCCACCTTCCCAGAAACTGCCTGAGAGCTCTCCAGAGAGAGGGCCCCTGCCCGCCACCCCTCACAGGCACACAGGCACCCCCATGAGACAGCTGAGCCAGGCTGCCCAGAGGATGGATGAAAAGAAAGGGAAACTGAGGCCAGAGGAGCCCCGAGTTTGCCTGAGGTTATTGTGGAAGTCGAGGGGGAGGCAGGGTATAGGACACACACAGGCAGCACCACACACACAAAGACCACAGGCCCTGCCAACGCAAAATGCAGCTGGCCCGAGAAAATCTCATCCATGTTGACGCAGGTGGCCACATTTACCGCCCCACAGAGTCCCACGGAGTTACATCCCAACTGGTGGACTGTTGCCCACAGGCAGTCCCCCCACCAAGGAGCAGGGACTGCTGGGGCAGAGATGGCCCCTGAGCCCCCACCAGGCCACCCCCATACCCCCATGCACAGCGGCTTACCCTCCATGAGGACCGTGGCACCCGCAAAGAGCAGCACTGGGCCCCAGCTCCACTTCATGCTGCCCCGGGCCACTCTGCCGCCTGTGCTCCGCTCTTAGAGAGGCCACCTGGGTCTCCCTGGCTCCACCTCTGCTCCACACCCAGTTGGCTAGGAGTCAGCTCTCTGCTTGCCCTAGCCAGCAGTTCCTAGTTCTGGGACTGTGGCTGTGTGACCCTGGGCTTGTCACCACCCCTCTTTGGGCCTCAGCTGTGGAGCCAAACTGTCAGGGTTTAAATCTATTTCCTTACTACTTGAGTGGCCTGGGAGAGCTAACCTGCCTGCACCTTGTCTGAGAAATAGTTGTTGAATGGAAAATGCCTCGATGACAGCCTGGCACAGGGCAAGCTCACTCCCAGCATGAAAGCGCCATCCTGGAACTGTGGAGGGGCACGTGAGCAGCTCCTCCCGGTCCCTACTTTTCATTTCCACTCCCCCACTTCTCTTCCAGCCATGGCCAGGTAGGTTTCACATGCCCTCTCCCAGGTCTGCTCAGAGACAGTGTGTGCCAGGCTGGGTGTCGAGGGGCCAGCACCCACTGCTGCTTGCTCACTGTGAGCCTTTGGCAAATCTCAGTATCTCCCTGGGCCTGCTGGCTTCCTGGGAAACAGGGTGACAGCAGTGCCTACCTTCCTCACAGGCACTGGGGGACTCGGTCAGGCAGGAAGAACACTTGGGCGCGTGCCTCCTCTTCCTCTTCCCACTCCTAACTCAGGCTGGCCCAGACTGTTCAAGAACCCTGACCCCAAGACATAGGCAGTTGCGGGTAGGGTTTAGCATATAGATGCTGGCCAGGCACGGTGGCTCACGCCTGTAATCCCAGCACTTTGGGAGGCCAAGGCAGGCGGATCACCTGAGGTGGGGAGTTCGAGACCAGCCTGACCAACATGGAGAAACCCTGTCTCTACCGAAAATACAAAATTAGCCTGGCGTGGTGGTGGGTGCCTGTAATCCCAGCTACTCAGGAGGCTGAGGCAGGAGAATCGCTTGAACCCGGGAGGAGGAGGTTGTGGTGAGCCGAAATTGTGCCATTGCACTCCAGCCTGGGCAATAAGAGCAAAACTCCGTCTCAAAAACAAACCAACAAAAAAAAGCATATAGATGCTGGAGCCAGAGGGACCAGGTGGATTCAAATCCTGAGAGCCTCCTGTAGTAGCTGTGTGATCTCAGGCATACTACTTAGCCTCTCTGTCCCTATCATCAAGATAAGGGTAATAACAGTATGCACCTCATACATCACTGTAAAGATTAAATGAGTTTAACATGTTAACACAAGTTGCTGGGTTTTTTTTTTTTGAGACGGTCTTGCTCTGTTGCTCAGGTTGGAGTGCAGTGATCATGGCTCACTGCAGCCGCAACCTTCTGGGCTCAAACGATCTTCCTACCAGCTTCCCGATTAGTTGGGACTACAGGTGCATACCACCATGCCTGGCTAATTTTTTTTTTTTTTTTTTTTTGTAGAGGCAGGGTTCTCACTATTTTGCTCAGGCTGGTATGGAACTCACGACCTCAAGTGATCCTCCTGCCTTGGCCTCCCAAAGTGCAGGGATTACAGGTGTGAGCCACTGCACCCAGCCAACACAAGTTCTTAAACAGTGCTTGGCATGTAGGTAAGTGGTCAGGGCATAATAGGCAAAATAAAAACCTTCACAACCTGGCCCTGGCCCTCCTGGGCTACCAATACTGGCTTGGGATGGTCAATAAGGCAATTGGAGGGGTTAAAGTTAAACTCAAGGAAAAACTTCCCAGCAAGCATTTACAGAACCAGAAGGGCAGCCTGCCCTTGCAGATGTGTGCTCAGCCTTCCCAGGAGAGGAGGCCTGGCTCCTGTGGGCAGCAGGGAGCGAGCTGCCAGCCTGTTTCCTGGGGGTGGGGGCCGATGGCGCGCCAGGCCTTGCTGACTCCACATGCTGGAGATGAGACTACACATAATCACCCTTCCCAGCAGGCCCTCCACTCTCCCTCTGACTCACCCTTCCCAGCTCCAGAGAAGGCAACACTGAGGGAGGCCCAGCACCACAGTCCGTGGCAGACACATGGTTCAGACTTGGCTGATTGATCTAAGAAACTTTATTGCTCAGAACCTTCCCTCCCTGGGCAATGGCAAGAGCTTTGGAGACCAGCCCTTGGGGACAGAGTCAGAGGCACTGGGTGGAAAAAAGAGCAAGTGTGTGGCACATTTGGTCCATTGTCGTGTGCAGGTATGGCAGGTGGAGGGGGGACTCTAGAAGGCCCCGCATCTAGGGCCTTCTAGGGACCCAGATATGCCCGCTTGGGCAAGGCTCACATGCCAAAGCAAAGCAGACGACGCCAGCCTGGCTTGGGGTGAGGGCTCAGTGCCTCTTAGCCTTGCCCTGGGGTTCTTGGACCTTCTGGAAACTGAGCCACATCAGGCCCACATTGATGGCATAGGTGGTGATGCAAACGATGCAGAAATCATAGAGCACGAAGAACAGGATCCAGGCCAGGTAGACAGAACCAGCGAGAGACACCAGGGAGCTCAGCAGCAGCAGGACAGAGGCCCAGCGCGTCCGCAGGCAACCTGCAAGGCAGAAGAGGGTCCAGTGTGGGCTTCAGGGACTGGCCACCTCCTGAACACTCCATGATGTCACCACACCACCTAGATGCCAGTTGCTGCTGGGAAGTGTCTCTAAAACAAGAGGCTCCAGGGCAGGTGTGATGGCTTACACCTGTAATCCCAACACTCTGAGAGGCCGAGGTGGGAAGACTGCTTTAGGCTAGGAGTTCAAAACCAGCTTGGGCAACATAGAAAGACCCAATCTGTATCAAAAATGTAGAAATTCAGCTGGGCGCAGTGGCTCATGCCTGTAATCCCAGCACTTTGGGAGGCCGAGGGTGGTGGATCACTTGAGGTCAGGAGTTCGAGAGCAGCCTGGCCAACATGGCAAAACCCCATCTCTACTAAAAATACAAAAATTAGCCAGGCATGGTGATGGGCACCTGTAATCCCAACTGCTGGGGAGGCTAAGGCAGGAGAATAGCTTGAACCTAGGAGGCAGAGGTTGCAGTGAGCCGAGATCACACCACTGCACTCCAGCTTGGGCAACAAGAGCGAGACTTCGTTTCAAAAAAAAAAAAAGGCCCGGTGAGGTTGGCTCATGCCTGTAATCCTAGCACTTTGGGAGGCCGAGGCGGACGGATCACCAGGTCAAGAGATTGAGACAATCCTGGCCAACAGGGTGAAACCCTCTCTACTAAAAATACAAAAATTAGCGGGGCGTGGTGGCACGTGCCTGTAGTCCCAGCTACTCGAGAGGCTGAGGCAGAATTGTTTGAACCGGGGAGACAGAGGTTACAGTGAGCCAAGATCACGCGACTGCACTCCAGCCTGGCGACAGAGCAAGATTATGTCTCAAAAGATAAAAAATAAAATAAAAATTAGCTGGGTGCAGTGGCATGTGCCTCTAGTCCCAGCTATTCAGGAGGATCACTTGAGCCAGGAGTTCCAGATTACAGTGAGCTATGATTGTGCCACTGCACTTCAGCCTGGCAACAGAGCAAGATGATTTCTTAAAAAAAAAAAAAAAAAAAGGCTTTGACAGGTTCCCTCCAAGGAACTTGCCATTGCCCAGGGAGGGAAAGTTCTGAGCAATAAAATTTCCTAAATAAATTGGCTAAGTCTGAACCATGTGTCAGCCAAGGGCCGTGGTGCTGGGCCTCCCTCAGTGATGCCTTCTCTGGAGCTGGGAAGGGTGACTCAAAGGGAGTGTGGGGGCCTGTTGGGAAGGGTGGTAATGGGTAGTCTCATCTCCAGGGTATGGTATCAGCAAGGCCTGGGGTGCCATCGTCTCCCACTCTCTTGGTTCCCCCATCTGTTCAATAATTCCTGGGACCAGATACAAATTTTCCTGCAGAGCACTAAATGAGATAAAAGATAGCTCATGTTCAGCTTCTCCTTAAAAAGGAATTTCGGCATCTTTTCCACAAAACTGGGGTGCTGGTGGGGCATGGAAGCTCATGCCTGTAATCCCCCCAGCACCTTGGGAGGCTGAGGCAGACAGATTGCTTAATATCAGCCTGGGCAACATGGCGAGACACTGTCTCTACCAAAAAAAATACAAAAATTAGCTGGGTATAGTGGTGCACGCCTGTGATTCCAGCTACTTGGGAGGCTAAGGTGGGAGGATCACTTGGGCAGGGAGGCAGAGGTTGCCATGAGCTGAGATCGCGCCAGTGCACGCTAAGGGCATCCTAGACCTCAGTTTGGGCAACAGAGCCAGACCCTGTCTCAAAACAACAAACAAAAAACCTGGGGACCTAGGATGTCTTTAACGGCCCTTTAGCCTCTAACAGTACTTAAACCAATTAAAAGACTCCTGTTAGTTACCTCCCCACCTCTCCACCCGCAGGATGCTCCGTGACGAGCAGCTAGCTGGCTATCAGCTGTGGATCACCAAGATTGCATGGAGTGGGGCTGAGCTGACCAAGGGGGATGAGGGCGGGGCCCTGCAGGGAGGGGGCAGAGCCACTCACCTAACAATAGCTGTAGTGTGTAGAAGATGCAACCGAATATGCTGTTGGATTGATTGAGGATGCTGTCCGGTCCCAGCACATGCTCCACCAGCCCGAAGCCCTTGCCCCACCTGGCAGAGGGGTGGTGTGGGGGGGTGGAACCAGATTAGGAATGTCAACCTAGTGCCTTGGACCCTACCCCGGAAAGGTGATTTCCAAGAAGCCACCTGGGTTATCCTGTGTTCCCCACCTCCTATCCTAGTCCAAGGGTCGATGACCTCCAGTCAGCGGACACCTTTGGCCACGTCAGGATTCCATGTCACTGACCCTATCCTCCCCTCTCCCCACACCAGGCCCGGACGTGGCTACTCCATAGGCCCTGCTTTTCATCTAGACCTTAAGTAATTCTTTTTTTTTTTTTTTTTTGAGACAGAGTCTCGCTCTGTGGCCCATGCTGGAGTGCAGTGGCGCGATCTCGGCTCACTGAAACCTCTGCCTCTCGGGTTCAAGCGATTCTCCTGCCTTAGACCCCCAAGTAGCTGGGATTACAGGAGCCTGCCATAGTGCAGGGCTAATTTTTCTATTTTTGGTAGAGACAGGCTTTCACCATGTTGGCCAGGCTGGTAAACTGACTTCAAGTGATCCAGCCGCCTCGGCCTCCCAAAGTGCTGGGATTACAGGAGTGAGCCACCGCGCCCGGCCCTTAAGTAATTCTTAAAATGGCAAGGCTGTTATAACGGTTCACTCGGTTTTGCATCAGAGACTGGGAGTCGGCGGCAGATTATCTTTGCCCTGGACCCCAGAATCTCCAGCTCCCTGGCCACTCACTCGCCTCCTCGGTATTCCGTCATTATGCTAACGCCTGGCCATCACGCACAGCTAGACCAGGCCACCTTGTTCCCGGGCGCAGCCATCGCCAACCCCCCTTCACCTGGGCGCCGTCCTTGAGACCATCGTCAATCTCTGCCGCCATCCTGCCTCCCCGCCTTTCCCGGTCACCGCTATTCCTTGGCATCCAACTCACGTGCGAGTCCCCAGAATAATCCCAGTCCCCAGCACTGTCTGGTCCCTTGCCTCGCACTCTTATTTCGAACACCAGTATCTCTGGGTAGCTCAGCCCCCGTGCAACGACCCCGCGAGCAGTCCACCTCCTTGTCCGTTCCCTGGGCACACTGATCCCAGACTCCAGAATAATCATCTGGCAATCTGGCCTCCCTGCTCCGAGGCCCCATGCCTCCCACTCCCGTGCACACCTGGAGGAGAAGACGCGGGAACAGCTGATGGCGGTGCCCACGTCGCAGAGCGCGCGGTAATCCCTGTCCCGGGCGCGCGCCGCCTTCACGTGCAGCGCGTAGAGCGAAAGCACTAGGCCGGCCAAGCAAAGAGCGAGCCGCACCCAGCCAGGGCTCCCCCAGGTGCTGCCCATTATCTCCAGGTCCCGCCGGAGGCGCCAGCAGAGAAAACCAGCCACGGAGCAGGGGCGGGGCGGGGAATGGCCACGCCCCTCCTGCCCCTCTGACTTGGCGATTGGCCGGCCGGGTTCGCACTCCGCGACCCAAACGCCTGTTCCCGGGATCTAGTCAGGCGAGAGAGTTAGGAAAACAGCTAAGACTGCCCCGACCGGTGAGGCGGGTAAGAGACGTGCGGAATCGCGGCCCCAGCGGCTGCCAGGCATGATGGGAGTTGTAGTCGGGGCGGCTGCAAGGCGTCAAGGGAAATGACGTCTCCAGAGATTTAAAAACTGTTTTGGGGCCGGGCGCGGTGGCTCAAGCCTGTAATCCCAGCACTTTGGGAGGCCGAGACGGGCGGATCACGAGGTCAGGAGATCGAGACCATCCTGGCTAACATGGTGAAACCCCGTCTCTACTAAAAATACAAAAAACTAGCCGGGCGACCTGGCGGGCGCCTGTAGTCCCAGCTACTCGGGAGGCTGAGGCAGGAGAATGGCGTGAACCCGGGAGGCGGAGCTTGCAGTGAGCTGAGATCTGGCCACTGCACTCCAGCCTGGGCGACAGAGCAAGACTCCGTCTCAAAAAAAAAAAAAAAAAAAAAATACAAAAATTAGCCGGGCATGGTGGCACATGCCTGTAATCCCAGCTACTCCGGAGGCTGAGGCAGGAGAATTGCTTGAACCGGGGAGACGGAAGTTGCAGTGAGCTGAGATCGTGCCACTGCACTCCAGTCTGGCCGACAGAGTGAGACTCTGTCTCAAAAAAAAAAAAAAAAAAAAAAATTGTGTTAATGTGGCTAACAGCATTTGCGCCTACCCTATGCCAAGTCCTGTTGTAAGAACTAGAGCATCCAGGACCTAGAGACCAGCGGATCAGGGGATCCAGCGAATACGGCGATCCGATTCGGGAACCAAGCATTTCCCCTGAAACTATTTCAGGCACCATTCGGGCTGCAGCCTCCCCTCCTCCCAGGTCCTGCCTCACCAGTGCTTCTTGCCGGTCGGTCTCTCTTTCCCTTACATTCACAGAACCACTCCTTTGGCCACACACACCCTTGACAAGTATCCTAACCTCTCTACTATCATGGCACCTGCATGGCAACACCTGAGCTTGGATCAACTCAATAGTCAGTCTCTCCTTTCCAAGCTGTGGGCCTGCTGAGGTCTCTCCTTCACAGATGTCCCATCTGATGGTGACCCATCTCTCCTATACCTTCAACCTCTCCATCTTCCCCATCTACATTGCAACTTGTTTCTCTTTCCCATCTCAGAAACATCAACAAATCTCCCTTCACTAAGAGGTCCTTCACCAGCCTCCCCTCCCCGCATTATCCCATCTACTCCTCCACAGTCAAGTTTTTGGAAAGATTCTACACTCCCAGTCTCTACTTCCTCACTTCTTCCTTGCTGCCCACGCCATAAACTAGCTGCTGCCTCCAGCACTGCCCTGACACCTAGTGGCTGGTGTCACCAAGACGCTAGACCCAGTGGTTATTTATTTATTAATTTACTTATTTTGAGACGGAGTCTCACTTTGTCACCCAGGCTGGAGTGCAGTGGTGCCATCTCGGCTCACTGCAACCTCCACCTCCAGGGTTCAAGTTTTTCTCCTGCCTCAGCCTCTCGAGTAGTTCAGACTACAGATGCCTGCCACCACGCCCAGCTAATTTTTGTATTTTTAGTAGAGACGGGGTTCACCATATTGGCCAGGCTCATCTCAAACTCCTGACCTCAAGTGATCCACCCACCTTGGTCTCCCAAAATGCTAGGATTACAGACGTGAGCCACCGTGCCCGGCCAATGGTTGTTTTTCAGGTCTTCTCTTGCTTGACTTCCCAGAGGGATCCCTTACTATTGCACACACCTTCCTGGAAACTCTCTCTTCCTCTGGCGTCTGTGATATTTCCCTCTCCTGCTGGCTCCTCCCTCTCCGGATGCTCTTTCTCACATCTACTCTCTTCTAGAGAGTGTGGTAGACAGAATAATGGTCTCCAAAGATGTCCCTGCATGAATCCCTGGAACTTGTGAATATGATAGGTTAAATGGCAAAAAGGAAATTAAGGTTGCAGATGGAATTAAGCTGACCAATCTCTTGATTTGATTTGATTTGATTTATTTAATTTATTTTGTTTTTGAGGCGGAGTTTCACTCTTGTTGCCCAACTGGAGTGCAATGGCATGATCTCTGCTTACTGCAACCTCCACCTCCCAAGTTCGAGCGATTCGCCTGCCTTAGCCTCCCGAGTAGCTGGGATTACAGGCACCCGCCACCACACCTGGCTAATTTTTTTAACTTTTAGTAGAGATGGGGTTTCACTATATTGGCCAGGCTGGTCTCAAACTCCTGACCTCAGGTGATCCGCCCACCTCAGCCTCCCAAAGTGCTGGGATTACAGGCGTGAGTCACCGTGCCCGGCCTATTTATTTATTTATTTATTTATTTATTTTTGAGATGGAGTTTTGCCCTTGTTGCCCAGGCTAAAATGCAATGGTGCTATCTCGGCTCACCGCAACCTCCACCTCCCGGGTTAAAGTGATTCTCCTGCCTTAGCCTCCTGAGTAGCTGGGATTATAGGCATGCACCACCACGCCCAGCTAATTTTTTGTATTTTTAGTAGAGATGGGGTTTCTCCATATTGGTCAGGCTGGTCTCAAACTCCTGACCTCAGGTGATCCACGTGCCTGGGTCTCCCAAAGTGCTGGGATTATAGGCGTGAGGCACCGCACCAGGCTCTATTGATTTATTTTTATTTTTATTTTTGAGACAGAGTCTCGCTCTGTTGCCTAGGCTGGAGTACAGTGGCACAATCTTGGCTCACTGTAACTTCCACCCCCCGGGTTCAAGCCATTCTCCTGCCTCAGCCTCCCCAGTAGTTGGGACTATAGGCACATGCAATCATGCCTGGCTAATTTTTGTATTTTTAGTAGAGACAGGGTTTCACTATGTTGGCCAGGCTGGTCTCGAACTCCTGACTTCGTGATCTGCCCACCTCAGCCTCCCAAAGTGCTGGGATTACAAGTGTAAGCCACCGTGCCCAGCATATTTTATTTGTTTAAAGACCCTTGACACACAGGCTGGAGTGTAGTGGCACTGTCATAACTCACTGCAACCTCTGCCTCCCAGGTTCAAACGATTCTTGCACCTCAGCCTCCCTAGTAGCTAGGAGTGCAAATACGTCCCACCACACCTGGATAATTTATTTTTATTTTTGTAGAGACGGGGTCTCACTTTGTTTCCCAGGCTGGTCTAAACTTCTGGTTTCAAGCAACCTTCCTGCCTCAAAGTGCTGTGAGTACAGGCATGAGCCACCACCACACCTGGCCTAATTTGCTGATTTTTATTTATTTATTATTATTTATCTTAATTTTTATTTTGAGACAGAGTCTTGCTCTGTCAGCCTCCCAGGTAGCTGGGATTATAGGTGCCCACCACCATGCCCAACTAATTATTGTAATTTTTTTTTTTTTAAGTAGAGACAGGGTTTCACCATGTTGGCCAGGCCGGTCTTGAACTCCTGACCTCAAGTGATCCACCTGCCTCAGCCTCTCAAAGTGCGGTGAATACGGATGTGAGTCACCGTGCCTGGTCCAATTTTTGTATTTTCAGTAGAGATGGGGTTTTGCCATGTTGGCCAGGCTGGTCTCGAACTCATGACCTCAGGTGTTCCACCTGCCTCCGCCTCTCAAAGTGCTGGGATTACAGGCATGAACCACCGTGCCTGGCCCACAAGGGTCCTTAAAAAATGAAGGAGGATGACAGAAGAGAGTCAGAGGGAGATGTGAGTAAAGAAAAAAGACACAGAGAGCTGCAATGTTGCTGGTTTGAAGATGGAGGAAGGGGGTTGTGAGCTAATAAATACGGGTGGCCTCTAAAGGCAAGAAAGGATAAAGAACTGGATTCTCACCCTAGAGTCACCAGTAAGGAACTATCAATATCTTGATTTCAGCCCAGTGAGACTCTGTCAGACTTCTAAGCTACAGAACTATAAGATAAATTTTTGTTGTTTTAAGTCATTAAATGTGTAGTAACTTGTTACAGCATCAATTAGAAATGAATACAGAGGACTGGGCATTAGGCCTGTATCTCAGCTTTCTCTGGTTTCCTGGTGTGTTCCTGTTATTTATTGTTGGCTTCCCCCCAGAATGAGTGATCTAAGAGGAAGCAAAATAGAAGCCGCAATCTCTTTATGACTTAGCCTCAGAAGACACACACTGGGGCCGGGTGCAGTGACTTATGCCTATAATCCCAGCACTTTGGGTGGCTGAGGCAGCAGGACAACTTGAGCCCAGGAGTTTGAGACACCCTGGACAACACAGTGAAACCCTGACTCCACAAAAAATAAACAAAATTAGCCGGGTGTGGTGGTGTGCACCTGTAGTCCCTTTGGGGAGGTGTGCACCTATAGTCACTTTGGGAGGCTCAGACAGGACAATAACTTGAGCCCAGGAGTTTCGAGACAGGTCTGGGCAATGTGGCAAGACTCTGTCTTTATAAATATTTTTTTTTTTTTTTTTTTTTTTTTGAGACCGAGTCTCGCTCTGTCACCCAAGCTGGAGTGCACTGGCCAGATCTCAGCTCACTGCAAGCTCCGCCTCCCGGGTTCACGCCATTCTCCTGCTTCAGCCTCCCGAGTAGCTGGGACTACAGGCGCCCGCCGCCTCGCCCGGCTAGTTTTTTGTATTTTTTAGTAGAGACGGGGTTTCACCATGTTAGCCAGGATGGTCTCGATCTCCTGACCTTGTGATCCGCCCGCCTCGGCCTCCCAAAGTGCTGGGATTACAGGCTTGAGCCACCGCGCCCGGCCTATAAATATTTTTAAAATTAGGTGGGGCATGGTGGCTCATGCTACCTGTAATCCCAGCACTTTGGGAGGCTGAGGTGGGTGGATCACCTGAAGTCAGGAGTTTAAGACAAGCCCGGCCTACATGGCGAAACCCCATCTCTACTAAAAATACAAAAATTAGCTGGGCATGGTGGCGGGGACCTGTAATCCCAGCTACTCAGGAGGCTGAGGCAGGAGAATCATTTGAACCTGGGAGGCGGAAGTTGTAGTGAGCCGAGATTGCCTTCCTCACTTCGAGTTATAAAAGATTTTGACCATATTTTCTTTTCTTTCTTTCTTTATTTTTTGAGACGGGATCACGGAGTCTCGCTCTGTCGCCATTCTGCTGCCTCAGTCTCCCGAGCAGCTGGGACTACAGGCGCCCACCACCACGCCCAGCTGATTTTTTCTATTTTTTAGTAGAGATGGTGTTTCACCGTGTTAGCCAGGATGGTCTCGATCTCCTGACCTTGTGATCCACCCGCCTCAGCCTCCCAAAATGCTGGAATTACAGGCGTGAGCCACCGTGCCAGGCCTTTTTTTTTTTTTTTTTTTTTTGAGACAGAGTTTCACTTTTGTTGCCCAGGCTGGAGTGCAATGGCACGATTTCAGCTCACCGCAACCTCTGCCTCCCAGGTTCAAGTGATTCTCCTGCCTCAGCCTCCCTAGTAGCTGGGATTATAGGCATGTGCCACCACACCCGGCTAATTTTGTATTTTTAGTAGAGACAGGGTTTCTCCATGTTGGTCAGGCTGGTCTTGAACTCCCGACCTCAGGTGATCCGCCTGCCCTGGCCTCCCAAAGTGCTGGGACTACAGGCGTGAGCCACCACACCCCGACCGACTATATTTTCTTCTAGCATTTTATTTATTTATTTATTTATTTGAGATAGTCCTGCTCTGTCGCCCAGGCTGGAATGCAGTGGTGCAATCTTGGCTCACTGCACTCTCCGCCTCCCAGATTTAAGCTATTCTCCTGCCTTAGCCTCCTGAGTAGCTGTGATTACAGGTGCCAGCCACTATGCCCGGCTGATTTTTGCATTTTCAGTAGAGATGGGGTTTCACCATATTGGCCAGGCTGGTCTCGAACTCCTGATCTCATGATCCACCCTCCTTGGCCTGTAATCTCAGTGCTGGGATTACAGGCATGAGCCACGGTGCCTGGCTCTTTTTTTTTTTTTTTTTTTTTTCTTTTTTTTTCCTGTTAGAGACAAGGTGTTGTTATGTTGCCTCTAACTCCTGGGCTCAAGCAATTCTCCCACCTTGGCTTCCCAAAGTGCTGCTGGGATTACAGGAGTGAGCCACTGCCCCCAGCCTCTGACAGTTTTTGTGCACTAGGAATTTGGGAAGACAATATTACCTGGCTATTTCTGGCTCATACAATTGCAGGCAGATGGTGGCTAAAGCTGGAACAATGAGCAGCTAAAGCAACTGAAAGATAACCTAGCATCTCCCTCTCTCTCAGTAGTCTCTGGGCCTATCCATGTCGTCCTCTGCATGGGCTAGCTTGGGCTTCCTCACAGCATGGCAGCCTCAAGGCTTTGATAGTCAGCTTCCAAAATGGTCCTCAATGATTCCTGCTTCCTGGTATTGATACCATGGGCAGTCTCTCCTCACATTGAAAGGGGCTGAACTGGCCCATTGGGATAATGCAGAAATGACAATGTGTGACTTTAGAGGCTAAATCATGAAGATATTGTGGCTTCCATTTTGCTCCTTTGTAGATCACTCATTCTAGACAAAGCCAGCTACCATGATACGAAGGCACTCAAGTAACCCTAGGGAGAGGTCTCCTTAGTGAGGAACTGAAGCCCTATAAGGAACATGGGTGTGCTGCAGTCAAGTGGGCATAGGCCAAAGTAAACATCCAGAGTGACTCAGTGAGTTTAGAGTGCAGGCATATAGCTCCACTTGTTATCACAGCCGTGTAGCCATAACATGGGAAGGCTTATCACTTGGCTCTGAGCCACTGTTGTCCGTAAAAGGTATAATTGCCCTGCTGACACTGTGCACGGGGCTCGGCCCAACATGGCTTGACATGGGACATGGCTCTTGTGCAGGTGCTTGTGTCCAGAGAAAGAGAGAAAGCCAGAGCTGTCCATCTCAGGGAAGCCAAGACACAGCTCAGCTTGCTGGTGCCAAGAGGGAGAAATAGTGAAGCTGCAGGGCGTGGTGGCTCATGCCTGTAATCTCAGTACTTTGGGAGGCCAAGGTGGGTGGATCACGAGGTCAGGAGTTTGAGACCAGCCCGCTCAACATGGTGAAACCTGATCTCAACTAAAAATACAAAAATTAGCCGGCCATGGTGGTGCATGCCTGTAATCCCAGCTACTCAGGAGGCTGAGGCAGGAGAATTGCTTGAACCCAGGAGGCAGAGATTGCAGTGAGCTGAGATCACACCACTGCACTGCAGCCTGGGCAATAGCACGAGACTCCGTCTCAGAAAAAAAAAAAGAAAGAAAGAAAAGAAAAGAAAGAGTGAAGCTGCTGACCCTGAAGGGAGAGCTGGCCACACAGCTGTGTGTGTGTGGGAGCCAGCCGCCGAAGTAAGCAGCAGACAGTTTGAGAGTAAGATGCTGATGATGAGAGACCTGCTGAATAAAACCATGTCTTATTTACCTGCTGTCTCTTGAGCGTTCTTCTCGCTCCATGCCTCACGTCCACCCATTCCTCTCACACCTCAGCTGGGGCTGGACCCCAACCCTGAGAATGACAGGCCTCCTGCCAACAACCAGCATTAACCTGCTGGGCATACAAGGGAGTTACCTTGGAATCAGATTCTGTAAAACAGTCACGCCTTCAGATAACAGTAGCATTGGCCAACATTTTTTTTTTTTTTTTTTTTTTTTTGAGACGAAGTCTCGCTTTGTTGCCCAGGCTGGAGTGCAGTGGCACAATCTTGGCTCACTGCAAGCTCCACCTCCCGGGTTCAAGCAATTCTCCTGCCTCAGCCTCCCGAGTAGCTGGGACTACAGGTGTGTACCACCATGCCTGGCTAATATTTTGTATTTTTAGTAGAGATGGGGTTTCACCGTATTAGCCAGGAATAGTCTTGATCTCCTGACCTCGTGATCCGCCTGCCTCGGCCTCCCAAAGTGCTGGCATTACAGGCGTGAGCCACCGCACCCGGCATGGCCAACATTTTGACTGCACTTCATGAGAGACCCTGAGCCAGAACCCCCTGGCTAAGCTGCTCCCAGATTCCTGACCCAAGAAAACTGTGTGTGAGAACAAGTTTTATTGTTTTTTGTTTGTTTGTTTGTTTGTTTGTTTTGAGGTCTCACTCTGTTGCCCAGGCTGGAGCACAGTGGCACGATCTCGGCTCACTACAAACTCCACCTCCCGGGGTCATGCCATTCTCCTGCTTCAGCCTCCTGAGTAGCTGGGACTACAGGCGCCTGCCACCACGCCCAGCTAAGTGTTTTGTATTTTCAGTAGAGACGGGGTTTCACCGTGTTAGCCAGGATAGTCTCGATCTTCTGACCTCATGATCTGCCCACCTTGGCCTCCCAAAATGCTGGGATTACAAGTGTGAGCCACCACGCCTGGCCAGTGTTTATTGTTTTAAGATATTGGTGGGGCACAGTGGCTCACACCTGTAATCCCAGCACTTTGGAAGGCCGAGGTGGGAGGATCACTTGAGCTCAGGAGTCCAAGTTCAAGAACAGCCTGGGCAACATAGTGAGACCTTGTCTCTATTAAAAAAAATTTTTTAAAGATGTTATGGGCCGGGCGCGGTGGCTCAAGCCTGTAATCCCAGCACTTTGGGAGGCCGAGATGGGTGGATCGCGAGGTCAGGAGATCGAGACCATCCTGGCTAACACGGCGAAACCCCGTCTCTACTAAAAAATACAAAAAACTAGCCGGGCGAGTTGGCGGGTGCCTGTAGTCCCAGCTACTTGGGAGGCTGAGGCAGGAGAATGGCGTAAACCCGGGAGGCGGAGCTTGCAGTGAGCTGAGATCCGGCCACTGCACTCCAGCCTGGGCGACAGAGCGAGACTCCGTCTCAAAAAAAAAAAAAAAAAAAAAAAAAAAAAAAAAAAAAAAAAATAAAGATGTTATGTTTGAGCAGAGTATGGTGGCTCATGCCTGTAATCCCAGCACTTTGGGAGGCTGAGGTGGGTGGATCACCTGAGGTCAGGAGATGGAGACCAGCGTGGCCAACATAGTGAAACCCTGTCTCCACTAAAAATACAAAAAATTAGCTGGGCATGGTGGTGGGCACCTGTAATCCCAGCTACTAGGGAGGCTGAAGCAGGAGAATCGCTTGAACCCGGGAGGCAGAAGTTGCAGTGAGCTGAGATGGTGCCATTGCACTCCAGCATGGTGCTATGTTTTGGGGGTAATTTGTTACACAGCAATAAATAATTCATACAGGGCACCAGCCTGGCCAACATGGAGAAACCCTTCTCTACTAAAAATTATCCAGGTGTGGTGGTGCATGCCTGTAATCCCAGCTACTTGGGAGGCTGAAGCAGGAGAATCCTTTGAACCCGGGAGGTGAAGGCTGCAGTGAGCCAAGATCACGCCACTGCACTTCAGCCTGGGCTATGGAGCGAGACTGTGTCTCAAAAAAAAAAAAAAAAAAAAAGAAGAAGAAGAAGTTAGTTGTGGCTCACGCCTGTAATCCCAACACTTTGGGAAGCTGAGATGGGAGTATCGCTTGAGGCCAGAAAGTCCATCAATACCAGCCTGAGCAACATAAGGAGATCCTGTCCCTATAAAAAATTTTTAAAAATCAGCTGGGTGTGGTGGCAGGCACCTGTGGTCACAGCCACTCGAGAGGCTGAGGTAGGAGGATTGCTTGAGTCAGGGATGTTTTGGCTGCCCTAAGCCATGAACATGCCATTGCATTCTAGCCTGGGTAACAGAGTGAGACACTGTTTCAGAAAAAATAAAATAAAATAAAATAAAATAAAATAAAATAAAATAATGTTGTAGGCCAGGCGTGGGGCTCATGCCTGTAATTCTAGTGCTTTGGGAGACTGAGGCAGGAGGATTGCTTGAGAACAGAAGTTCGAGGCTGTAGTGAGCTGTGATCGCACCACTGCACTCCAGCCTTGGCGACATGCACGATATCTTGTCTCGATAAATAAATACATACAGTTCTCTTTTACATCGAGTATATGTATATTTTTAAAAACACATCGAAAGCGCTTAGAAAGCTGCCTGACCTGTATGCAGTATTCTGAAGAGGGGGTCGCAGGGTGCATGACCAACCTCCGCCGCCGGGGGCAGCAGCGACTCCGGGCCGAGCAGTGGCCGAGCGCGCCGGGTCAAATGGGGTGAAGCCTGTGCCAGACGCCTCCACTTCGGTGGCAGCCGCAGCCTCCTCCGCCTGCGGCTCCTGTCCACGCCGCGGCCACGTGAGCTCCGGATTCTGGCGCACAGAGCACTGCCAGTCCTTTGCTGCTTTGCGCAGCCCGTCCTCCCCGCCAGGGGCACCCTTACCACTTGCCCTTCTCCCATGGGCTCCAGCCGTGCCTGCCTCGGGGCTGCCGCCGCCTGGCTGTACTCCAGGACGTTGGGAAATAACGGGTGGGAACGGTGTGGGTGGGGGGCAAAGAGGAAACCCAGAGACACAGGACACCCCTTTCCTGTGGTCGGCCCCCAGTTGCTCAGGCAGGCCAGCCACGGTGAGGAGTCTTCCCTCCAAGTTTATATTTATTATTATTTATTTTTTCACCTCCAAGTTTATTATTATTTATTATTATCATCATCATCATTATTATTATTATTTTGAGACGGAGTCTCGCTCTGTCGCCCAGGCTGGAGTGCAGTGGCGCCATCTCGGCTCACTGCAAGCTCCGCCTCCCCGGTGCACGCCATTCTCCTGCCTTAGCCTCCCGAGTAGCTGGGACTACAGGCACCCACCACAACCCCCGGCTAATTTTTTCTATTTTTCAGTAGAGACGGGATTTCACCGTGTTAGCCAGGATGGTCTCGATCTCCTGACCTCGTGATCCACCCGCCTCGGCCTCCCAAAGTGCTGGGATCACAGGCGTGAGCCACCGCGCCCGGCCTATTTATTTATTTTTGAGACAGAGTCTCGCTCTGTCGCCCAGGCTAGAGTGCAGTGGCCCGATCTTGGCTCACTGCAACCTCCGCCTCCCGGGTTCAAGCAATTCTTCTGCCTCAGCCTCCAGAGTAGCAGGAATTACAGGCGCGTGCCACTGCATCTGGCTAATTTTTGTAGTTGTAGTAAAGACAGGGTTTCACCATGTTGGCCAGGCTGGTCTCGAACTCCTGACCTCAGGTGATCCGCCCGCCTCAGCCTCTCAAAGTGCTAGGATTACAAGCGTGAGCCACCGCACCTGTTCGACCTCCAAGTTTAAAGACAGCCTCCAGGTCCGGTGGCTCACTCCTATAACCCCAACTACTCAGGAGGCTGAGGCCAGGAATTTGAGACCAGCCTGGGCAACATGGCGAGACCCCAGCTCTAACAAAAAATAGGCCAGGCACAGTGGGTTACATCTGTAATCCCAGCACTTTGGAAGGCCGTGGCAAAAGGATTGCTTGAGGGGGCAAAAAATTACCCCGGGGTAGTGTGCACACTTACAGTCTCAGCTACTTGAGGCTGAGGTGGGAGGATCACTTAAGTTGGAGGCTGCAGTGAGCTAGGATGGAGCCACTGTATTCCAGCTTGAGCAACAGAGCAAGACCCCATCTCCATATAAATAAATTAAAAAAGACAGCCTCCAAAAATGTCACTTGCTTCACTTAGCACTTTTAATTGAACATGTTTAGGAAATATATAGCCATGGTAAAGAAAATTCCAGTTAGTACAGATACACACTACACACCTATGCACATGCACACACTGAAACGTGTCCCTTCCAGCACCTCCTCCCTGGATAATTTTGTTTTCTTTTCTTTTTTTTTTTTTTTTTTTTTTTTTTTGCGACGAAGTTTTGCTCTTGTTGCCCAGGCGGGAGAGCAGTGGTGAGATATCAGCTCACTGCAACCTCCACCTCCCGGGTTTGAGCGACTCTCCTGTCTCAGCCTCCCGAGTAGCTGGGATTACAGGCACTCCCCCCACCCAAAAAAAAACATCCGACTGATTTTTGTATCTTTAGTAGAGATGGGGTTTACGCCATGTTGGCTAGACTGAGTCTGGAACATCCAAGAGATCCGCCCACCTTGTCTTCCCAAAGTGCTGGGATTACAGACGTGAGCCACCGCGCCCAACCTAAAGTAATTGCCTTCTTTCTGGTTTCTCTGCCTTTGTTCTCACCAAATGCCCCACTCTAAATCACGGCAGACAGGGGGTTCTGTCTGAGGAGAGCTCACCAGTTAAAACCCTTCAGTGGTTCCTAACCACCCTAGGACAAATGTAGACTTGTCCTTCGCTCTCTGCCGCCTCCCTTCTCCTTCCCAGATCCCATATGGCTCCAGCCATATCCTCAGACCATCTGGGCTGTTGTCTATCCTGCCACACACCCCACCCTGCTCCCTTGCAAGTCCTGCTCAGGCTGCACCTACACAGCTGTCTCAGTTCCTATCTGAGGCTCCCGCAGCCTCCTCTGAAAGTGCTCATCACAGCAAATGATAACTGAAACTGTTTTCTTGTGCAGAGCACGGAAAGATCTATTCAACTCACTGCCCAATCTCCTCTCCTGGTGCATAAAAGACACCCAGTCAGCGACTTGCATTCTCTGCAGACATGAGTGAATAATAATAATAATGCCTAACCCTTATATAGTGCTAATTCCACGCCTGGCACTGTTTTAGGCAGTCATATAAATTCATGTAATCCACACAACCTCAAGACTGATGATACTTCTTCATCTTACCAAGCACTGAGCAGTTAAATCACTTGCTCCAGATATTAAGGAGCTGGGGTTTGAACCAGCCAGCCTGGTTTCCCATAAATGAACCAAGAACTGGAAGGAGGACAAGACCTCCGAGAAAGAGTCAGGTAGGACGTGATTTGTGCGCTTTACATCTAAGATCTTCCAGCTCCCAGGAAGCCCGTTTCATGGAGCGGAAGATAGAGGCCGGGAGGGACACGGAGAGCCTCGGAAGCCGTGTGGAGGAAACGGTGCTGTTTGGGGTCCGGGAGCAGGGGCGTGGCCTGGATGCGGGGGCGCCCGGGGGCTGCACGTCCTCAGATCAAACTACAACTCCCAGGACACACCAGGCGCTGCCGCCCACGCGACGTCACGGCGGCAGAGGCGCAGGCTGCTGGGCTCCCGGCGGGTGGACTGTTCGAGCCCTTCCGCTGGGACCCGGGCCCTGGCTCCGGCCCCGCGGTAAGTGGGGCGACTCCGGCTTACCGAGTCCGCGGAGGCCCCGCGGCGTACGTCCGCAGCCTCCATCACAGCGCGGGCGCGCAGACGGGGTGGCATCTACCATATGGGGGGGCATCCGGGCCGAACCAAGTGACCGGCGTGGGGGCCTCCGCTGGGGACTCCGGGCCGCACCCTCCCGAGCTGGCCCCGGGGACCCAGCGCTGGTGTCGCATGTCCGCTGGCCGTGCTCCCGGGGCCCGAGTTTGAAGGTGCTGGGCAGGCAGGGGCAGTCCCGCCCTCTGAGGAGGGTGTCCGGGACCCCAAGGCGCCGCGGCGAGGTTTTCAGGCTGGAAGGGTCTGAGGGGCTCCTCCCCCGTTAGCCCTCCCACCCCCAGTAGAGCCTCGGGTTGGGGAATAGAAGCCCCAGGAGGCTAGGTCCTTTGGGCGCAGCCTGTGTGCCTCTGGGGAAGCGGTGGGAGGGGTGGGGAGAGGTCGCCCGGGTCTGGGTAGAGTGATGCACAGGTGGAGATACGGTGCAGGCTGTGTGGATTCAGATCCTTACAACTTCCTCTTCCCTGCCCCGGTAGATGGGAGCGCCCTCCGAGGGCTGAGCCTGTCAGCATCCTCTATGCACCCTGGTCCCTGAAGTCGGAGAAGAGCCCCTACCCACCCACACCCCCTTGCGCCATTTCGGGTCACCTGGGTCCTCAGCCCTAGCGGGTCCTCAGCCCTAGCGGCCACCAGATCTGAAAGGAGCAGGACGATGATCCTGGCGTCGGTACTGGGGAGCGGCCCCCGAGGCAGGCCTCCGCTCCGGCCCCTCCTGGGGCCCGCACTGGCGCTCCGTGCCCGCTCGACGTCAGCCACCGACACACACCACGTGGAGATGGCTCGGGAGCGCTCCAAGACCGTAACCTCCTTTTACAACCAGTCTGCCATCGACGCGGCAGCGGAGAAGGTGCGCAAGGGGGCGGCGAGCCCGGGGTCAGGGATGTGGCTGCGAGGGACAGTGTTGGGGGTTCTCTGCTCAAGGCCCCTCTCCCTCCCTAGCCCTCAGTCCGCCTCACGCCCACCATGATGCTCTACTCCGGCCGCTCTCAGGACGGCAGCCACCTTCTGGTAAGATTCACGCCCTCTATTTTCCTCGTGGATCCTGGAGCTCTCAGGGACACTCAGGCTCCAGCCCTGCCTTCCCTTTTCTTTTTCTCCTAGAAAAGTGCTCGGTACCTGCAACAAGAACTTCCAGTGAGGATTGCTCACCGCATCAAGGGCTTCCGCTGCCTTCCTTTCATCATTGGCTGCAACCCCACCATACTGCACGTGGTAAGGTAGAGAGGACCTTCAGTCAGTGGGCCACCCTGCCCAGGGGGCAAGTGGGGAGTCTGGGGCCCAGAGTGGCAGACAATTGCTTGCCTAAAGGTGTCAGGGCCACACAGGATTCAACCCCAGGCCCTCAGAAGCCAAAGGTGTGTATTCATGGAGCCTGGAAGGGTGGCAGTAGGGGTTTGATCACGTGGTCGACCAGTTGGGTGGTGATCCCCATGGGTAGGTGGGGGTGGCCGTTCTCTGGTCAGTGCCCATGCGGCTCTGTGAATTCCCACACCTCTTCGTTGCAGCACGAGCTATACATCCGTGCCTTCCAGAAACTGACAGACTTCCCTCCAGTGAGTGCTGGGCCAGAGCAGGGTGAGGGGCTGAGAGGTTGGTCTTGGACCACCCTTCCTCATGACTCTGTGACCTGCAGATTAAGGACCAGGCGGACGACACCCGGTACTGCCAGCTGGTGCGACAGCTGCTGGATGACCACAAGGATGTGGTGACCCTCTTGGCAGAGGGCCTGCGTGAGAGCCGGAAGCACATAGAGGTTGGGGCAGTGAAGAAGGGGTTGGGCCTGCTGGGGGCTGGGAAGGGCACGGGATCCTGAGACCTCACTCTTTACAGGATGAAAAGCTCGTCCGCTACTTCTTGGACAAGACGCTGACTTCGAGGCTTGGAATCCGCATGTTGGCCACGCATCACCTGGCGCTGCATGAGGACAAGGTGGGGCTCTGGGACCTGAGACCCGCCTGGGAACGTTAAGTGAGACAGAGGAGACTGGGCTGGGGATCCGTGTCAGGGGCCTGGGGGTTGAGGCTGTGGAGCTGGTGCTTTGGGGCAGTTCCGAAGTTGCCAGCATCTGGGGGTGGGGCTAGGGGTGTGGGTAGTCCTGACCTCCTTTCTCCGGCCAGCCTGACTTTGTCGGCATCATCTGTACTCGTCTCTCACCAAAGAAGATTATTGAGAAGTGGGTGGACTTTGCCAGGTGAGGCAAGAATGGCTCAGTGGGTGGTCAGACGTCTGGGGCAGGGAAGGATTGGGTCTGAGCCCTTGCCTGGGGCATGGTCTGTGGGGAGCAGGGTTTCTCAATGATGGCACTATTGACATTTCCAGCCAGATAATTCTTTGTCATAGGGGCTGCCCTGTGCATGTTAGGAAGTTCAGCAGCATCCCTGGCGCCAGTAGTATTGCCTAGTTGTGACAAACAAAAATGTCTCTGTACATTGCCATATATTACTTAGGGGGGCAGAATTGTCTCCAGTTGCAAACCACTGGTGGAGGGGCCCCTGACTGAACCGTCGCTCCCGTCCACAGACGCCTGTGTGAGCACAAGTATGGCAATGCGCCCCGTGTCCGCATCAATGGCCACGTGGCCGCCCGGTTTCCCTTCATCCCTATGCCACTGGACTACATCCTGCCGGAGCTGCTCAAGAATGCTATGAGGTGGGATGGCTGGATGTGCTGGGTGGGAGGCAGACAGGAACCAGGGTGCTTCTACTTACTGGTCTTTCCCCTCTGCATAGAGCCACAATGGAGAGTCACCTAGACACTCCCTACAATGTCCCAGATGTGGTCATCACCATCGCCAACAATGATGTCGATCTGATCATCAGGTTTGCCCCGAGTGGGAGTTCGGCTGAGGTGGATGGGATGGGGATCCAGGCACTGTTTCTGACTTGATCTAGGACCTTGAGCCCCTTCCTGCCCCATTCTGGGACTTGGTCCCTGACCAGATAAACTATTCTCTGGATCCTGAGATGGCCATGAGCTGCTTATTAATGGATCTGGGGCCAGCCGCAGGCCTAGGTATCCTGCCTCTGTCAGCAGCTGAGGAGCTTGAAATTGAGAAGCAGTCAGGAGTTGGTCTAGGATGCTGGGCTGAGGATAAATGTCACATCCTGTGAGAAGGTATAAGCAGTCAGTGGCCCTGGCAGAGGTGAGGATGATACAAACAAGGCCCAAGAGTCGAGGTGGACCACATTCCAGCTCTGGGTGGAAGGGACAGGAAGGCAAACTTTGCACTGTCTGCTTGCTGGGTGGTGAGTCCCCCATCAAAGCTGAGCCAAGCCCATTATTGTTGCCATCTTGCTAGGATCTCAGACCGCGGTGGAGGAATCGCTCACAAAGATCTGGACCGGGTCATGGACTACCACTTCACTACCGCTGAGGCCAGCACACAGGACCCCCGGATCAGCCCCCTCTTTGGCCACCTGGACATGCACAGTGGTGCCCAGTCAGGACCCATGCACGGGTGAGACCCTGCCAGGCCAGGATGGAGGAGGGGTGGGGGACCCCAGGAGACTCAAGCCTCTGAAGCCTCCTGTCCTGTCCCCCTACCCACCACTAGCTTTGGCTTCGGGTTGCCCACGTCACGGGCCTACGCGGAGTACCTCGGTGGGTCTCTGCAGCTGCAGTCCCTGCAGGGCATTGGCACGGATGTCTACCTGCGGCTCCGCCACATCGATGGCCGAGAGGAAAGCTTCCGGATCTGACCCCACAGCCTTTGGCCTGCTCGCCTGACCAGCCTGGGCCGCATTCCCTGCAGGACCTCCCGGGTCAGGCAGGGTGGCCTCCTGCTCCACACGCTGCTGCATCTTGGGTCTTAGGGTCCCAGACAGATGGACTTACATGGAGCTGGGCACCGCCCCGCCTCAATAAGGTCCATTGTCTCCTCACCTCCAGACCTTGGAGAGGGGAAGTGGGCACCCTGAGGCCTCCAGCAACAGCTCCATCATTCTCGTTCCTGGGGAACCCCCACTCTGACCTGTTGTTTGTTATTAAAGTTCACATTTTGAAAGCCCTCTCGGGCCCTGTGTGTGGGGAGGGCAGGTGAGCTTTTGTTTCTGTCCCCATTCAGGTTCACTGAGCCCTTGGGTTGAACTGGTTCATGTCCCAGTCTCTTACCTGCCCTGAGAGCCTGGTGGGCCAGGAGTAGAATGGGTCCCAAGTCTGTTGCATGTTTGATTTGGTGGGAGTGGGATGACTGCAGCACCTTACACAAAGAGCTTTCATTCATCTCGTTGAACAAATGTTTCCGGGTCCCAGATAATATCGAAGGCCCAGATTGACCCAGCTTCGGGCCTCAGTTCTAACTCTTCCTTTCCTGGCAGTCACAGTTTCTAGAGGTGAAGGTCACCAGACTGGGCAACCTCCTGAGCCAACTGATTCCTGAGCCTGAGTAAGGTTAAAAATACTGTGTCTGCTGCTGCCAAGGAAAAGAACATACAAGGTTGTGTCCTGGCAGGCCCCAGCAGGGACTGGGTGCCCCACTGCAAGGAAAGGTGGGGTCCTGATAGGGAGGAGCAAGGATTTGGACAAAGATATCAGGTAGGCTCAAGGTTAGACTTGAATCAGAACTCCAGATGACGTCTTAGGTGGGAACACCCTACCCACCTTGCCAGGGAAGAAGAAAGGCCTAAGGGTGGCCTGGTGGGGCTGGGAGGAGAACTGGAAAGTTCTCTTACCTTCACATCTGAGCTCCCACAGCACACTTCCTAAGGCTGACTCTAGGCCTGTACCATCTCCTACCCTTCAGGGGGATGGAGGGTAAGTTGTATCTGGAAGTCAAATGGAGGGGGCCAGGAAACCACAGTGACTTGCTAGACGGAAAAATCCTGCCAGCTGCAGGGCAGGACGGTGAGGCTGGAGAAGCAGGCAGCAGTCAGAGGCCAGGGCCCTGAAACATGGGATTTATCTTGAGGCAGTAGGGACCCATGGGTATTTATTTAGAAATGGGGTCTTGCTCTGTTGCCCAGGCTGGAATATGGTGGCTGCAGAGTTCACTGCAGCCTTGAACTCCTGGGCTCAAGAGATTCTCCCACCTCAGCCTTCTGAGTAGCTGGGACCATCATGCCAGGCTAAATTTTAAAATTTTTTGTAGAAACAGGGTTTCTACAAAACCCTATGTTGCCCTGGGCTGGACTTGAACTCTTGGGCTCAAATGATCCTTCCACCCCAGCCTCCCAAAGTGGTGGGATTACAGGCATGAGCCACTGCACCTGGCCCATGGGTGAGTTTTGAGCTAGGAAGTGATGGTTCTGGTTACAGTCCCTGAGAGGATTCGTGTCCACGTTATTTGTTAAGAAAGTGCTCCCAAAACAGAGCAGGGGAAGCAGGAAGGAGAAGGGGAGGAAGCCAAGCAAGGATGTGACCTCAGGCAAAAGCCCAGAACCAGTCAATTATGCCTTAGGGTGGAAGGTGAGAGAGCTAAGCCTCAGAGTCACTGATTAATTTCTCCACTTGGCAGTCACTGGTTAAAATCTGTCGGTAAAGCAAGCAGCTCTGTTAAGGATGGAGTTTTAAGAAGAGTCTCAGGTGCTGGTGTGGGTCTTTGAAAGCACATCAAAGGTAATCTGGGCCACCCAGAAACAGCAAGAACTCCCAGAGGATCTGGGTGGAGCACCTACATGGTTTTTTAAATTTGTTTTGGTTTTTGAGACAGAGTCTCAGTTTGTTGCCCAGGCTGGAGTGCAGTGGCACGATTGCTCACTGCAATCTCTGCCCCACACCCCCCAACCTGGGTTCAAGCGATTCTCCTGCCTCAGACTCCCGAGTAGCTGGGATTTACAGGCACATACCACCACACCCAGCTAATTTTTGTATTTTTCGTAGAGATGGGGTTTCGCCATGTTGGCCAGGCTGGTCTTGAACTCCTGACATCAGGTGATCCGCCTGCCTCGGCCTCCCAAAGTGCTGGGATTACAGCTGTGAGCCACCATGCCAAGCCGTTTTTGTTTTTGTTTTTGAGATCCAGTCTTGCTCTGTCACTCAGGCTGGAGTGCAGTGGCCGGATCTCAGCTCACTGCAAGCTCCGTCTCCTGGGTTTATGCCATTCTCCTGCCTCAGCCTCCTGAGTAGCTGGGACTAGAGGCGCCCGCCACCTCGTGCGGCTAGTTTTTTGTATTTTTTAGTAGAGACAGGGTTTCACCGTGTTAGCCAGGATGGTCTCGATCGCCTAACCTCGTGATCCGCACGTCTCGGCCTCCCAAAGTGCTGGGATTACAAGCTTGAGCCACTCTGCCCGGCTGCCGTTTTTTTGTTTTTTGACACAGTCTCACTCTGTTGCCTAGGCTGGAGTGCAGTGGCAAGATCTCAGCTCACTGCATCATCCGCCTCCTGGGTTCAAGCAATTTTTCTGCCTCAGCCACCCGAGTAGCTGAGATTACAGGAGCCCGCCATCACGCCCAGCTAATTTTTGCATTTTTAGTAGAGATGGGGTTTCACCATGTTAGCCAGGCTAGTGTCAAACCCCTGACCTCAAGAGATCTGCCGGCCTCAGCCTCCCAAAGTGCTGAGATTACAGGTATGATTCACCGTGTCTGGCCCAGCCTTACTGTTCTCGGAGAAACAGATTTGCAAACATGCAACAAGATTCTTCTAACAAGAATCATTGGTGGCCAGTGGATTGGAGGGAGAAAAGTACGGAGGGTGATGCAGTAGCCCTGATCAGGGATTTCTAAGGCCTAGGCTAATCCTTAACTAGAAAGGACAGTATCAGTAACTGACGATATCAGGTAAAGTAAAATGTGAGGCGCCAGAACCCTGGGTAGGTGGAATAACAACCTTGAAGACAGAGTGGTTGTAGTGGGAGAAGGCATTCGAATTTCAATTCTTTTCTTGCTTGATTTTTTTTTTTAGAAGCTGGGATTACAAACACCTGCCACCATAGCCAGCTAATTTTTGTATTTTTAGTAGAGATGGGGCTTTACCATGTTGGCCACGCTGGTCTCGAACTCCTGACTTCAGGTGATCCGTCCGCCTTGGCCTCTCAAAGTGCTGGGACATATGTGAGCCACCGTGCTTGGCCACTTGACTTTTATTTCTTATTTCTTATGCTGCCAGGCACCTGGCATTCACTGCCCCTTTCAGTTCTCCAGTGGCAAGTTAACAGCCCCTCCTACTGCCATTCTAACACAAGTATTTTTTTTTTTTTTGAGATAGAGTCTCACTGTTGCTCAGATTGGAGTGCAATGGCGTGATCTCGGCTCACTGCAACCTCTGCCTCCCGGGTTCAAGTAATTCTCCTGCCTCAGCCTCCTGAGTAGCTGAGATTACAGGCGTGCGCCACCATGCCCGGCTAATTTTTCTATTTTTTTTTTTTTGAGACGGAGTCTCGCTCTGTCACCCAGGCTGGAGTGCAGTGGCGCGATCTCCACTCACTGCAAGCTCCGCCTCCCGGGTTCATGCCATTCTCCTGCCTCAGCCTCCCGTGTAGCTGGGACTACAGGCATCCGCCACCACGCCAGGCTAATTTTTGTATTTTTAGAGACAGGATTTCACCGTGTTAGTCAGGATGGTCTCGATCGCCTGACCTTGTGATCCGCCCATCTAGGCCCCCCAAAGTGCTGGGATTACAGGCGTGAGCCACCGCGCCCGGCCAATTTTTCTATTTTTTGTAGAGATGGGGCTTCACCGTATTGGCCAGGCTGGTCTCAAACTCCCAACCTCGTGATCCACCCACCTCAGTCTCCCAAAGTGCTAGGATTACAGGCATGAGCCACCATGCCTGTCAGATGTTTCTTGATTTGTAACCTCTGAGAGACCCATCCTCAGGCCCTGAGCATTCCACTCCTCTCAGAATTGTTTCCAAGCCCAGTAACCACATTATAAATCAAACAAGATTCAGAGAATGGCCAAAGGGAATGTTTACTGAGTACCTACCCTGTCTGGTACTCTGCAATACACTTGTATATAGATAAGACGGATAGTTCAACCATTACATAGTTATATGATTGATAGTTATACATGGGTTAACTGCTGAGGATTGGTTCCAGCACCACCCGTGAATACCGAAATCTGCAGGTGCTCAAGTCCTACAGTTGGCCCTGCCAAACAGCAGATATGAAGTCAGCTCTTCAGATCTGTGGGTTCTGCATCCTTACAATATTTCCTTTCCTTTTCCTCCCTTCCTCCCTCTCTTTCTTTCCTTTTTTTTGGGGGGGGGGGGGGAGATGGAGTCTTGCTGTGTCAGCCAGGCTGGAGTGCAGTGGTGTGATCTCAGTTCACTGCAACCTCCACCTCCTGGGTTCAAGCAGTTCTGCCTCAGCCTCCCAAGTAGCTGGGATTACAGGCACACGTTACCACGGCCAGCTGTTTTGTAGTGTTTTTTTTTTTGAGACGGAGTCTCGCTCTGTTGCCCAGGCTGGAGTGCAGTGGAGCGATGTCGGCTCACTGCAAGCTCCGCCTCCCGGGTTTACGCCATTCTCCTGCCTCAGCCTCCTGAGTAGCTGGGACTACAGGTGCCCGCCATCTCGCCCGGCTAATTTTTTGTATTTTTTAGTAGAGACGTGGTTTCACCATGTTAGCCAGGATGGTCTCGATCTCCTGACCTCATGATCCACCCGTCTCGGCCTCCCAAAGTGCTGGGATTACAGGCTTGAGCCACCGCGCCCGGCCTGTTTTGTAGTTTTAGTAGAGATCCGGTGTTTCACAACGTGAGCCAAGCTGGTTTTGAACTCCTGACCTCAAGTATCCGCTTGCCTCGGCCTCCCAAAGTGCTGTGATTACAGGCGTGAGCCGCCGCGCCCAGTCTTTTTTTTTTTTTTTTTTTTTTCTGAGGCAGAGTTTCACTTTTGTTGCCCTGGCTGGAGTGCAATGGCACGATTTCAGCTCACCACAACCTCTGCCTCCCAGGTTCAAGCGATTCTCCTGTCTCAGCCTCCTGAGTAGCTGGGATTACAAGCATGCACCACCACGCCTGGATAATTTTGTATTTTTAGTAGAGATGGGGTTTCTCCATGTTGGTCAGGCTGGTCTCAAACTCCCGACCTCAGGTGATCTGCCTGCCTCGGCCTCCCAAAGTGGTGGGATTACAGGAGTAAGCCACTGCGCCCAGCCTCCTTCTTTTCTTCCCCCCACTTTTTTTTGAGACAGGGTCTCACTCTGTCACCCAAGCTGGAGTGCAGTGGAGGGATTATAGCTCACTCAGCCTCGACCTCCTGGGTTTAAGTGATCCCTCTGCTTCACCCTCCCGAGTAGGTGGGACTACAGGCGCGGGCCCCCAGGCCCAGCTAATTTTTTTTTTTCCCCAAATTTTTAGTAGAAAGGAGGTCTCTATGCTGCCCAGGCTGGTCTTGAACTCCTGGCCAGAAGTGATCCTCCTGCTTGGATTCCAAAAGTGCAAGATTACAGGTGTGAGCCACCATGACTAAGCACTGTATTTTCAACCTGCTCTTTGTTGAATCTTCAAAGGTGGGACACGCAGATATGGAGGGCCGATTATATATGGTTGGACCATACATATATAAATGGCTTAACTTTTACTGACTCTCATAGAATCCTCACACGTGTACACCTTACCCAATGGAAGGTCAGAACTCAAGATTCATTTTTCACTGCCCAAGGTATTCTTCATTGTATCCACTGCCTTTGGCCAGTTTCCGTCCAGGAGACCTGTGGTTTTGGGGCTCGTTCTTTCTCTCTCTTTTTTTTTTTATTTTTGAGTTGGAGTCTTGCTCTGTCGCCTAGGCTGGAGGGCAGTGGCGTGATCTCGGCTCACTGAAAGTTCTGCCTCCCGGGTTCACGCCATTCTCCTGCCTCAGCCTCCCGAGTAGCTGGAATTACAGGCGCCCGCCACCACACCCAGCTAATTGTTTTCTTTTTTTTTTTTTTTAGTAGAGACGGGGTTTCACCATGTTAGCCAGGATGGTCTCGATCTCCTGACCTCGTGATCCACCCGCCTCAGCCTCCCAAAGTGCTGGGATTACAGGCGTGAACCACTGCGCTTGGCTTTTTTTTTTTTTTTTGAGATGGAGTCTTGCTCTTGGTCCCCAGGCTGGGGTGCAATGGTAGGATCTCGGCTCACTAAAACCTCTGCCTCCCGGGTTCAAGCGATTCTCCTGCTTCAGCTTCCTGAGTAGCTGGGACTACAGGTGCGCACCACCACGCTTGGCTAATTTTTCTATTTTTAGTAGAGATGGGGTTTCACCACGTTGGGCAGGCTGGTCTTGAACTCCTGACCTCAGGTGATCTGCCTGCCTCGGCCTCCCAAAGTGCTGGGATTACAGGTGTGTGCCACAGCTCTGGCCAACTTGTCTTTTTTTTTTTTTTAATTGAGACGGAGTCTCGCCTGTCGCCTAGGATGGAGTGCAGTGGCACAATCTCGGCTCACTGCAACCTCCGCCTCCCGGGTTCAAGCGATTCTCCTGCCTCGGCCTCCCGAGTAGCTGGGACTACAGGCGCGTGCCACCACGCCCGGCTAATTTTTTGTAGTTTTAGTAGAGACGGGGTTTCACTGTGTTAACCAGGATGGTCTTCATCTCCTGACCTGATGATCCGCCCACCTCGGCGTCTCCAAGTACTGAGATTCGGCCTCTCAAAGAACTAAGATTATTACAGGCGTGAGCCACCACGTCCGGCCCAACTCGTCCTTTCTTTAGACTATCCTGTGAGGATGATTTATGGGCTGTCCCTGAACACACCCGTTCTGCTTTCCCCGCCCCAACTGTATCCCAAATAGGGGAAGTAGTTTCTTCAACCTTCAAAATCGGGGCACTGGCTGGGAACGGTGGCTCACGCCTGTACTCCGAGCCCCCTGTAATCCTAGTGCTTTGGGAGGCCGAGGTGGGCGGATCACCTGAGGTCCGGAGTCAGAGACCAGCCTGGCCAACAGGGTGAAGCCCTGTCTCTACTAAAAATACAAAAATTAGCCGTGCGTGGTGGCGCGCACTTGTGATCCCAGCTACTCAGGAGGCTGAGGCAGGAGAATCGCTTGAACCCGGGAGGCGGAGGTGGCAGTGAGCCGAGATCACGTCACTGCACTCCAGACTCGGCAACAGAGCGAGACTCCATCTCAAAAAAAAAAAAAAAAAAAAAAAAGGTGAGCGACATTAGGCCAGCTCTAGTGTGCGGCTCCAGGCCACCAGGGCGGACGCTCTGACTCCGCCCTGTTAAAACGTGGGCAGCTCCCGCTGAAAATTGGCACATCTTGGCTTCCTCAAGCACCAGGGCCTTTAAAATGGTTCAGCTGGCCGGACGCGGTGGCTCACGCCTGTAAATCCCAGCACTTTGGGAGTTGGAGGCTGGCGGATCACGAGGTCAAGAGATTGGGACCATCCTGGAAAACAAGGTGAAACCCCGTCTCTACTAAAAATATAAAAATTAGGTGGGCGTGGTGGCGCGCCCCTGTAGTCCCAGCTACTCGGGAGGCTGAGGCAGAAGAATCGCTTGAACCCGGAGGCGGAGGTTGCAGTGAGCCGAGATCGCGCCAC
The DNA here is from genome assembly GCF_007565055.1 of Rhinopithecus roxellana. Taxonomy (NCBI): domain Eukaryota; kingdom Metazoa; phylum Chordata; class Mammalia; order Primates; family Cercopithecidae; genus Rhinopithecus; species Rhinopithecus roxellana. Next base: position 10,289,240 of record NC_044568.1, read on the forward strand.
TGCACTCCAGCTTGGGCGAGAGAGCATGACTCCGTCTCTAAATAAATAAATAAATAAATAAAAGGTTGAGTTGAGTCATCGCATGAGGTAAGTCTGTCTCCACTTCTCAACCATAGGCTGCAGCCTCAGGTCCGCACGGAAAACCAGGAGCTCCAAGACTGCCGCACACTCAACATCCAGCTCGTCGCGGGGCCGCGAGGGACGGCCGCAGAAGCCAATCGGCTCCTGCTACGTCACAGACCCCACCCTCAAACCTTGAGGAGCCCGCCCCACGCACTGCTGACCCGGAGCCAAAAGAGCTGCGTGGCGTCCGACTCTGGCGTCACTTCCCCTCCCGCGATGGCGGCACAGGGAGCTGCTGCGGCGGTGGCAGCGGCGACTTCAGGGGTCGCGGGGGAGGGCGAGCCAGGGCCCGGGGAGAATGCGGCCGCCGAGGGGACCGCCCCATCCCCGGGCCGCGTCTCTCCGCCGACCCCGGCGCGCGGCGAGCCGGAAGTCACGGTGGAGATCGGAGAAACGTACCTGTGCCGGCGGCCGGATAGCACCTGGCGTGAGGGCGGGGCCCAAGGCCGGGGGCTGGGCGGAGCTCAGGGCCAGGGGGCGGGGCGGGGCCAGAGGACGGGCTCTCCGTGAGGGCGAGATCCGGGGGCTGGGAGTGGAGAGGAGGAGGGGCGGGGTTTGAGGAAAGAACGCCGCGATCTGGGCGCTGAGAAACCAGCCGGGTTTTGGGAGGCTGTCGACCTTTGATTATGTGGAGCGACGCTTACAAACCCACCACTCAGGCCTTCACTGGGATTGTTCCCATTCCACTTTCTTGCCCAGTCTTAGACTTCATTCCTTTTTCTTGCTAACGCTGCTTCCTCACCCGTCTCTTGTCTCTGCGTCTTCTCTTTCCATTTGTCCCTGGCAGCCACCCGCAGAGGGAAGGTCGTCCAGAAACAACAGGCTTCCCTTTCCTAATGTTCTGCTGCCTTCTCTCATTTTCAAAATTAACCCCAAACTCCTTAGAGTGGCATTCATTTTTGTGACCCCTCCAGTTTGTAGCCAACCCTAGCAAAGGGCATTGCCAGGCCAGAACACACTGTGTCCTCTGAAGACCACACGCCCTTTACCACCTGTGCCCTCTGCTTGGAATGCGTTTTCTTCCCTTTCTCCTTGTTCGCCTGCCTAGCTCCTACTCATCCTCTTAACTTCATATCCTTTGTGATGTCATCCTTGATTCCCCTTCAGGCGAAGTGAGTGGTTCCCTTCTCTGTGTTCCTGCAACATTTTTTTCATACCTCAGTCATAGTTTTTGTAACATTATGTTGTAATTTTCTCTCTCTGTCTTCCTCCATCATACTGGGAACTTCTGGAGGGCAGGGCTTCTTGTGATTCATCACTGTGTCTTCTGTACCCGGCAACAACGCAGCATAGGGCCAGACACGTAGTGGGTGCCTTACTCACTTACTGAATGCTCTGCTAATTGTCAGGTGCTCTGCTAAAAATTTTGGAGGCATTAACTCACCTTCTAAGGTTGGCACTATTATCCCTTTTTTTTTTTTTTTTGAGACAGGATCTTGCTCTGTCACCCAGGTGGGAGTGCCATGGCGCTGTGACAGCTCACTGAAGCCTAGACCTTCTCGGCTCAAGTGATCCTCCCACCTCAGCCTCTCAGAGTGTTGGGATTACTGGCATGAGCCACTGTGCCCAGGTGTTATCCCTTTTCACAGATGAAGAGACTGAGGCTCAGAAAGATGGAATAACTGGCTCAGTTACACATAGCTAGGAAGTAGGGAGCTGGAATTTTATATATTTTGTTTGTTTGTTTTGTTTTGTTTGTTTGAGATGGAATCGCACTCTGTTGCCAGGCTGGAGTGCAGTGGTGCCATCTTGGCTCACTGCAATCTCTTGCCTCCCGGGTTCAAGCCATTCTGCCTCAGCCTCCTGAGTAGCTGGAACTACAGGTGTGCGGTGCCACGCCCAGCTAATTTTTGTATTTTTAGTAGAGACGAAGTTTCACCATGTCGGCCAAGATGGTCTTGACCTCTTGACCTCGTGATCCACCTGCCTCGGCCTCCCAAAGTGATAGGATTACAGGCGTGAGCCATGGTGCCCAGACCTGGAATTATATATTAATGTAGGCTATCTTAATCCAGAGTCAGCACTCATGATCCCTGAACAAATGAGCAACTGAGGGTATATGGTAAAATAAGCATTGAATTTAGAGTCAGACTTATATTCAGTTAAGTATCAGCTCTTATCACTTTTCAAATCTGTGACCCTGGGTAAGCCTCAGTTTTGTTTTGTTTTGTTTTTTGGGGTTCTTTTTTTTTTTTTGAGACAGAGTCTTGTTCTTGTCACCCAGGCCACAGTGCAGTGGTATAATCTCGGCTCACTGCAACCTGTGCCTCCCAGGTTCAAGCAATTCTCCTGCCTCAGCCTCCCGAGTAGCTGGGATTACAGGTGTGTGCCACCACGCCTGACTCTTTTTTTTTTTTTTTTTTTTTGTATTTTTAGTAGAGATGGAGTTTTGCCATGTTGACCAGGCTGGTCTCCAACTCCTGGCCTCAAGTGATCTGCCCATCTCGGCCTCCGAAACTACTGGGATTACAGGTGTGAGCCACACACCCAGCCAGTTAATTTCCCCTCTTTTTTTTTTTTTCTTTTTTGAGGCAGAGTTTCACTCTTGTTGCCCAGGCTGGAGTGCAATGGCGCGATCTCGGGTCACCGCAACCTCCGCCTCCCGGGTTCAAGTGATTCTCCTGCCTCAGCTTCCCCAGTAGCTGGGATTACCGACGTGCGCCACCACGCCTAGCTAATTTTGACGGAGTTTCTCCATGTTGGTCGGGCTGGTCTCGAACTCCTGACCTCAGGTGATCCGCCCGCCTCGGCCTCCCAAAGTGCTGGGATTATAGGTGTGATCCACCGCACCCAGCCCCAGTTATTTTCTCATTCATAAAATAGTGATAACAGCCCCGACCTGGTCCACCTCACAGTTGTGGCAGTGATTGAGTAGAATGGCAGAGGTGGACTAGTGAGGTTAGCTGATGCGTGGCCCTGGATTCTGGAAACTGCTCCTCAGTGTGCAGGATTCCTTTTGTTCCAGCCTTACCTTCCTGATGACCCTAGCCTTTTTCCATCACAGATTCTGCTGAAGTGATCCAGTCTCGAGTGAACGACCAGGAGGGCCGAGAGGAATTCTATGTACACTATGTGGGCTGTGAGTGGCTTGGTACATCTGGGCCTGGGTGCGGGGAGTTGGGTGCCCTGGTAGCACTCTCATGGCCCATCCTTACAGTTAACCGGCGACTGGACGAGTGGGTAGACAAGAACCGGCTGGCGCTGACCAAGACAGTGAAGGATGCTGTGCAAAAGAACTCAGAGAAGTACCTGAGCGAGCTCGCAGAGCAGCCTGAGCGCAAGATCACTCGCAACCAAAAGCGCAAGCATGATGAGATCAACCATGTGCAGAAGGTCCGGATCCCTTCCCATCCACAGGCCCGGGAGGCCTAGCTGTCTCTGCCAGCTCCCTTGGGTCTCTCGGGCCCCAGTGCCAAAACCATAGCAAATCCTATTTCTTAAGCTCCTGTAGTGTGTCAGGATCTTTACCTACTTCCTCTTACTTATTTTTCATAGCTAAGGAAACAGGCTTAGAGAGGGTAAGGGCTTCGCTTCAGTCTCACAGCAAGGAAATGGCACAGCTGGGACTAGAACTCAGGCCTCCTGCACCAGTAGCCTCTTTTGTCTCCTAGTGGCTGTGCCTTAGTAGAAAAATGATTTGAAGTTCAGTGGGAAAGACGAGAATGTTATTGGGCAGTTGCTATAGCCAGGTACCCTGCCAAGTCCTGTTTGTGTATAAGCTCCTCAAATTCTTCCCAACAGTTCAACACACAGGAATAGTTACTTTTTGGTATGTGAGGAAGTAGCCTCAGAGAGATTAAGTAACATGCCCAAGGTCACACAGCCAGTAAAATGGTGGGCTGGAATTAGGATAATAATGCCAAACACTTGTTAGCCAGTGAGCCAAAGTATTAAGCTAAATGCTGGCTTTTTATTTTTATTTTTTTATTTTTTGAGATGGAGTCTTGCTCTGTCACCCAGGCTGGAGTGCAGTGGCACGATTTCGGCTCACTGCAGTCTCCACCACCTGGGTTCAAGCAGTTCTGTCTCAGCGTCCCCAGTAGCTGGGACTACAGGTGCCCGTCACCACGCCCAGATAATTTTTGTATTTTTAGTAGAGGCGAGGTTTTACCATATTGGTCAGGCTGGTCTCGAACTCCTGACCTCAGGTGATCCGCCCACCTTGGCCTCCCAAAGTGCTAGGATTACATGCGTAAGCTACTGCGCCCAGCCTAAGCTAAGTGTTTTAAGCCTAAGTTACATGACCTCACTGACATTTCACAGCAGGCCTGTGAAGTAAGCATTATTATCCCCAATTTATAGAAGAGCTGCAGATAGGTTTAGGGACCCAGACAGGAATTAGATCTACCAGCTAGATTGTGCTACCTCAGAGCCAGAGGCCTTAGCCATGATTTTGGTTTTTTCTTAAGAGATGAGAGTCTTACTGTGTTGCTCAGGCTGGACTTGAACTCCTGGGCTCAAATGTTCTTCCTGCCTCAGCCTCCTAAGTAGCTGGGACTACAGGTGTGCATCACTGTACCTGCCTTGGTTTTTTCTTGTATTGATATATAATAGTTGTACATATGGTTTTTGTTTTTGTTTTTGTTTTTTTGAGACAGGGTCTTACTCTATCGTCTAGGCTGAGTGCAGTGGCACAGTCATGGCTCACTTCAGCCTCAACCTCCTGGGCTCAAGCAATCCTCCTGCCTCAGCCTCCTGAGTAGCTGGGACCATAGGCAAGTGCCACCATGCCTGGCTAATTTTTTTATTTGTTTGTAGAGACGGAGTCTGCTATGTTGCCCACATTGGTCTCAAACTTCTGGTCTCAAGCGATCCTCCTGCCTTAGTCTCCTAAAGTGCTGGGATTACAGGTGTGAGCCACTGCGCCCAACCGAGTCTCAGTTTCTTAATTTATAAAATTAAAATGAGGAGTGCAAACCAGAGCAAGATTGTCAAAGTCTCCAGACACCCAGACATTTGTTACTTTCAGCCATTGCAGTTTCATCCTTCTAGGTACGTCAGTTCAGTGGGCAAGCCCAGCATTTACATTTCTTTAAATGGAAGAAATAAAGTGGATAAGATAGACATTTCAGGGTGTTGCACTTTATTAAGGTAAGTATTGTTTTGAAACGCTTTTATTTCACACCCAATAAAAGTGTGCAGGATTCCTCTTGTTCCAGCCTTCCCAATGATCCTAGCACACACTTGTGTGTGTATATGGACATGTCAACAGGTTTACAGTGCCAAGTGTACTTCTTACTGTGGTGTGATTTAAAAAATTGAAATACCCTAAGCTGGAAGAACTCCTCAAGGTCTAAACTGCCCAATTGAACTTCCTATTGTAATGGAAATGTTCTATAGCTGTACTATCCAGTACAGTAGCTACTAGCCACATGTAGCTGTTGAGCACTTGAAATGTGTCTAGTGTGACTAAGAATTAAGAATTTTAGGCCGGGCGCGGTGGCTCAAGCCTGTAATCCCAGCACTTTGGGAGGCCGAGACGGGCGGATCACAAGGTCAGGAGATCGAGACCATTCTGGCTAACATGTGAAACCCCGTCTCTACCAAAAAAAACAAAAAATAGCCGGGCGAGGTGGCGGGCACCTGTAGTCCCAGCTACTCGGGAGGCTGAGGCAGGAGAATGGCGTGAACCCGGGAGGCGGAGCTTGCAGTGAGCCAGGATCCGGCCACTACACTCCAGCCTGGGTGACAGAGCGAGACTCCGTCTCAAAAAAAGAAAGAATTTTAAAATTATGGTTGGGTGCAGTGGCTCACGCCTGTAATCCCAACATTTTGGGAGGCAGAGGTGGGTGGATCACCTGAAGTCAGGAGTTCGAGACCAGCCTGGCCAACATGGCCAAACCCCATCTCTACTAAAAATACAAAAATTAGCCGGGCGTGGTGGTATACACCTGTAATCCCGGCTATTTAGGAGGCTGAGGCAGAAGAATTGCTTGAACCCAGGAGGTAGAGGTTGCAGTGAACCGAGATCACGCCACTGTACTCCATCCAGCCTGGGTGTCCAAGCAAGACTGTCTCAAAAAAAAAATAATAAAAGCATTATAATTTAAAAAAAAAATTTATTTATTTTTATTTTTTGAGACAGAGTCTCGCTTTGTCAACCAGGCTAGAATGCAGTGGTGTGCGATCTCAGTTCACTGCAACCTCCGCCTCCCAGGTTCAAGCGAGTTTCCTGCCGCAGACTCCCAAGTAGCTGGGACTACAGGCATACACCACCATGCCCGGCTAATTTTTGTGTTTTTAGTAGAGGTAGGGTTTCACCATGTTTGGCCTCAAACTCCTGACCTCAAGTGATCCACCGGCCTTGGCCTCCCAAAGTGCTGGGATTACAGGTGTGAGCCACCGTGCCCAGCCAAAATTTCCATTTTTTGAAGAGTCTCACTCTGTCACCTAGGCTGGAGTACAGTGGAGAGATCTCAGGTTACTGTAACTTCTGCCTTCCTGGCTTAAGCAATTTCATGCTTCAGCCTCCCAAGTATCAGAGATTACACGCATGTGCCACCACATCCAGCTAATTTTTTTTTATTTTTAGTAGAGATGGGGTTTTGCCATGTTGGCCAGAGTTGTCTGGAACTCCTGGCCTCAAGTGATCCTCCCACTTCGGCCTCTCAAAGTGCTGGGATTACAGGCATAAGCCAGCATGTTTGGCTGAGTATAATTTTAAATAGCCCTATGTGACAAGTGGCTACTCTGTTGGACAGCGTAGATCTAAGATTAATTCCTCAACTATTTTGCACTCAACAAAGACGTACCTCTGAGCTGGCAACCAGCAGGGTGGATAACGGGCCAGTGGTGATTAAATCAAAGAATCGGTAATGAAACAATCATCCAGTTAACAATCAGCAAGGTTCTTCAGAGCCTAATTAATGTTTAATTCTAAATAAATTGCAACAATTAAGAAAAGTAGTGTTTTTGTAGTTCTTTATTGCATTGGCAGAAGAGTACTGTATTTTGTAAGAATTGAGAAATGTGTTTTAAAGAGACGTGTGAGGGGCCGGGTGTGGTGGCTCACGCCTGTAATCCCAGCACTTTGGGAGGCTGAGGCGGGTGGATCGGGAGGTCAAGAGATCGAGGCCAGCCTGGCCAACATGGTGAAACCCCATCTCTACTGAAAATACAAAAATTAGCTGGACTCCCAGCTACTTGGGAGGCTGAGGCAGGAGAATCACTTGAATGTGGGAGGCAGAGGTTGCAGTGAGCCAAGATCATCCCACTGCAGTCCAGCCTGGCAACAGAGAGACACTCCATCTCAAAAAAAAAAAGACGTGTGAGAAGGAAAATCTTTCTTCCTCATCTTTACAGTGGTTAGATTCAGAATTGGACAGACCAGGCGCGCATGCCCGACTCTGCTGAGTACCAGTTCTGTGACCTTGGGCAAGTGACCTCACCTCTTTGTGCCTCAGTTTTGTCTCTTATACAACAGTGACAATGAGCACTCTTATTTCAAAGGCTCATTGTGAGGACGAAATGAAATATGTCGGCTGGGTGCAGTGGCTCATGCCTGTAATCCCAGCACTCTGGGAGGCTGAGATGATTGGATCATTTGAGGTCAGGAGTTCGAGACCAGCCTGGCCAATATGGTGAAAGCCCGTCTCTACTAAAAATACAAAAAGAGGCCAGGCACAGGCCGGGTGCAGTAGCTCATGTCTGTATTCCCAGCACTTTGGGAGGCCGAGGCAGGCGGATCATGAGGTCAGGAGTTCGAGACCAGCATCACCAACATGGTGAAACCCTTCTCTACTAAAGATACAAAAATTAGCTGGGCGTGATGGCGCACACCTGTAATCCCAGCTACTTGGGAGTATGGGGCAGGAGAATGGCTTGAACTCAGGAGGCGAGGTTGCAGTGACCTGAGGTGGTACCATTGCACTCCAGCCTGGGCGACGGGGCGAGGCTCTGTCTCAAAAAAAAAAAAAAAAAAAAAAAAAAAGGCAATGGCTCACACCTGTAATCCCAGCACTTTGGGAGGCCAAGGTGGGTGGATCATCTGAAGGTCAGGAGTTCGAGACCAGCCTGGCCAACATGGTGAAACGCCATCTCTACTAAAAATACAAAAAATTAGCTGGGCGTGCTGGTGGGCGCCTGTAATCCCAGCTACTTGGGAGACTGAGGTGGGAAGATCGCTTGAACTCAGGAGGTGGAGGTTGTGGTGAGCCAAGATTGCGCCATTGCACTCCAGCCTGGGCAACAAGAGCGAAATTTCGTCTCAAAAAGCAAAATAGCCGGGCGTGGTAGCAGGCACATGTAGTCTCAGCCACTTGGGAGGCTGACGCAGGAGAATCACTTAAGCCCGGGAGGCAGAGGTTGTGGTGAGCTGAGATCTCGCCACTGCACTGCAGCCTGGGTGACAGAGTGAGAAGAAAAAAAAAAAATGTCTGCCGTGCTTGCCACTTGGAATAAATGGCAGCTCACTAGTCCCTGAGGGCAAGAGACCTCACCTTGCCCTGCCTGTTTACTACTCTGTAAAATTGAAATAAGAATGCAGCTGGGCACAGTGGCTCAGAGGTCAGGAGTTTGAGACCAGCTTGGCCAACATGGCAAAACCCTGTCGCTACTAAAAATACAAAAATTACCTTGATGTGGTGGCATGTGCCTGTAGTCCCAGCTACTTGGGAGGCTGAGGCAGGAGAATTTCTTGAATCTGGGAGTCGGAGGTTGCAGTGAGCTGAGATGGTGCCACTGTACTCCAGCCTGGGTGACAGAGTGAGACTCTTGTCTCAAAAAAAAGGAAATTAGAACATTCTATGTAAGGGTTACTGAAAGAATTAAATGAGGCCATATAAGCACAGTGATTTGTGGAAGGGGTTCTGGGTAAAGTGCTGGCTCCTTCCTCCCTTCTCAGCTACAGGGCAGGGCCTCGTCTGCCCTGGTGTAGGTCATGGGCCATCTTGGGTCCCTCCTCCATTGTCAGGCTATACTGGGTTCCTCCCGCAGGGTCTGGTCTAGGAGCAGGATGTGCTGTGAGTGTGGTGTGACTCTTAGTCTCTGCTTTCTAAGGACTTGAAAAATAGAGGAACCCAGGTGGGCATACTTGGCCGGTATTGCCCTGTTGACCGCTTCTCCCTGAACTTGGGAAGCAGGAAATGTTTTCTGGATGGGAAGAATCCAGTCAGGCCTCCTGGAGGGGGTAATAAGAATCTCAAGCCTTGAAGGATGGGAAAGAGCACAATAACAACAGTGACACAGGATAGATCACAAAGCATCATGGACTCACCTGACTCATGCTCCGTGCCAGGCTGAGGAAGCATTTTCTGCTGGCAGTGAGAGAAGGAAGGGCATTCTCCAGGTGGAAGGAGCTCTTTGTCCTAAAGCATGAAGGCCGCAAAAAGGGGGCTGCTGATAGCAATGAGGAGGCTGGGGCTAGAGGCAGGGAATCTGAGGAGGCCTAGCGAATTGTCCAGACCTGAGATGGGGCCATGACTACCTGGAGCAGGACAGAGAGGAGAATTCCAGAGAGGACCCAATTCCAGAGATGTCAGAAGTAGAGTCGACATCCGCTGTATTAGGACTTGGCCAGGCTGAGGGAGAGGGAGTAGTCTGAGGCAAACCTAGTTATGTGTCTTGGACATTGGGACCAAGGGTGATATTCCCAGTAAAATGAGCAACCCAGAAGGAGGCAGGCGCAGGTTTGCAGGGAGGAGTGTTGAGGTCCTTTCTGCATATCTTGAATCTGCTGTCCCTGTGGGAGGGACCTCTGGGGCAGTCCCATGGGCAGGCAGGGTCTGGTGCTCAGGAAAGGGGTCCAGGCACATCGGGGAGATGGTAACAGTTCTTATGGTGGGCCTGGAAGGCAAGATCTGTTATTTCGTTTGAGTCTCACAATTTTGGCAGAGCTGGATTGCCCCCCATCGTGCAGCCGAAGCCCCTATTCTGATCCTAACCCTGTTCATCTGGCAAAAGGTCCAAACTTGGACATCAAGGATGTCTGGGATATCCGGGGGTGGGACGGGTGGATGCGAGAGGAGCCTGGACCAGCCAGCTTCAGAACTGAGTCAGATAGTTAGCTATTGGTGTGGTTATTATTGCCATCCAGAAATGAGGTCTGGAAGACAGCAGGGAAGCCTTGTGGGTCCTGGATTCCAGGAGGCCTGAACTCCAGGCCTGGCTTTGCTGTTGCTGGCAGGGGAGGGACAGCCTGGTCACCACTTCTGTTCACCTCTGCTTACTTTTCTTTCCTGGCCCAGACTTATGCAGAGATGGACCCCACCACAGCGGCCTTGGAGAAGGAGCATGAAGCGGTAAGCGGGGCTGGGAAGCTGCCTGCAGGTCCCCTGCCTCCCCTTGCTGAGGAGCCCCTGCTGAGCCATGCACTGTGCCCCCCTCCTACCGTGCCTGCAGATCACCAAGGTGAAGTATGTGGACAAGATCCACATCGGAAACTACGAAATTGATGCCTGGTATTTCTCACCATTCCCCGAAGATTATGGGAAACAGCCCAAGCTCTGGCTCTGCGAGTACTGCCTCAAGTACATGAAATACGAGAAGAGCTACCGCTTCCACTTGGTGAGGCTGGGCTGGCCAGGCCGAGCTGGGCAGGGGCCTGGTGAGAGGCAGAGGCAGGCTGAGGGCGGCTGCGCTGGCAGCTCCAGGGAGGAGACAGGCCCAGAGGGACGAGTATAGGGAAGAGCTGCTGGGGGTCAGGAGGCCTGGATTCCAGGCCTGGCTTTGCTATTGCTGGAAGGGTGACCTTGCCAACTCCAGACCTCAGCTTCCTCTTCTCTGGAATGGGGGCAGTAACTCACCCGCTTTGGGTCTTTTGTCAAGGCCAGCCCCATCCCAGGAAGCACACATAGGCCCTGGCAGTGGGACCTTAAGTGTGGACGAAATTGGGGGCTGTCAGGAAGGGGCGCTGTCGTCACTGACACAGTGGGCTGCTTTCAGAGGTGTGGAATCTGAAGCGAATAGGTGTGGTTTAGGGAAGCCATTGTCATGGACGAGTCCCTCCAGAGCCAGGCCCACAGAGACTCAAAACCCCACCCCGCTGTGTGATGTTTGCGTCTCTGTGCTGGGCCTTGGTCTATATATAAAGCAGGATTGCTTTCCTAAGGCTGCTGGGAGGATTACTCAATGTAAGTGAAGTGTTGTGGGGAGAAACAGAGAGGCAGAGACTTGCTCCAAAGCACGCAGTGGTGGGGTGGGGGCTTCCTAGCAGAGAAGCTATGGGCAGCGAGCTTGTTCTCTTGTCCCCCACCAGGGTCAGTGCCAGTGGCGGCAGCCCCCCGGGAAAGAGATCTACCGCAAGAGCAACATCTCCGTGTACGAAGTTGATGGCAAAGACCATAAGGTGAGTGGGTGGCCAGGGGCTGGGGGAGGCCGGGGAGGCCCTGGGCACCTCCCAGATGATCCTCATTGCCACCAAAGGGGAGGGAGGGAGCAGCCTTAGCTGAGCCTCTATAGGCAGAATGCCTCTGAGGGGCCGGGCACTGTAGCTCACACCTGTAATCCTAGCACTTTTGGAGGCAGACATGGGCAGACTGCCTGAGCTCAGGAGTTCGAGAGCAGCCTGGGCAACATGACGAAACTCCTTCTCTACTAAAAATACAAAAGAATTAGCCGGCGTGGTGGTGCACACCTGTAATCCCAGCTACTCGGGAGGCTGAGGCACGAAAATTGCTTGAACCTGGGAGGTAGAGGTTGCAGTGAGCTGAGATTGCGCCACTGCACTCCAGCCTGGGCGACAGAGTGAGAATCTGTCTCAGAAAAAAAAAAAAAGGCCTCTCAGGGCCTCCTAGCCTGACACTAGGCCTATGGTTGGTGCCTAGGAAACACAGGGCCCTGTGGTAGCCCCAGCATTCTTCTGCTGGTGGGGTTAGGTTCAAATTTAAGTTGTTCTGGAACCCAGAGGAGACTGTCTTGCCTGAGGCTGCTTTTAGAAGCCCTTTCTCCTTCCGTTGGAAAGAAAGGTGTTTGTTTTTGCCTGGGAGGGGACTGCTTTGTGTGAAATTTCCTGCTGAGAGAGCTCTGTGGTTATCAAGGGCTGAGTTCCTTGTTCCTGGCCCTGAATGACTTCAGCAGGGCAGGTTGGGACCTTTGGGACCTGCTCTGCTGTTGTACAGAACTTGGCCTTTGCCTTGTCAGTCTGTGAGGGTCTCGCCAAGTGTACTGGTTTCCGGCAGATGGGCCATACAACATAGGACGGAGAGGGCAGGCTTCAGAGTGGCTCCGCTCACTGCAGGGTGACTCATGTTGCCCTGTCACTTCCTCACTGACCACAGACGAGTTACTTAACATAGTTCCTGTTTCCTTGTCCATAAGACGGGAGTCATAATATTTACCTAGTTGTGTTGTTAGTGGAATAAATGAGACAGCAAATGTCAAGTGTTCAGTGCAGTGCTTGGCACTAGTAAGTGCTTAATAAACACGGGCCTTGTTATAATCGGTGATGTCTTGGGGCTTGATTAGCCTTCGACTCGGAGAATATGCAGGTTGAGCCCAGCCCTTGCCCCTGCTCTGCCTTCCTGAGCATGGCTGGGGGGAATGGCAGAAGGGCCTCCGCTGGAGATGTGGGGATGCTTTCCAGCTCTGCACTCTGCCAGCTCTGAGGCCCTGGGCAAGCGCTTCCACTCTGGGAGCCTCAGCTTCCTCCTGAATGAGATGGGCCTGGCAGTGCTGGGCTCGCACAGCTGCCGGGTTGGATGAGAGAGTGGTTGTGGGGTCATAAACCAGGGAACCCTTTAGTCTGTGCCGTGAAGCCAAACTCAGTCCCATTGTCCCCCTCCTGGAGTGTGGCCAAGTGGACAGACAGGGCTCGAGGCTCCTCCATTCAGCAGACATTTACCAGGCACCCAGCTTCTTAGGATCCAGCCTGCCCTGGCACCCCTGCCCCACAGGTCTCCCACCCCCAGACAGGCCAGGAACCACTCACTGAAAGCGATGAGGAACTTCCCATAGCCACGGCATTGGTGCTGGGGACACAGCCGTAAACAGGACAGTCTGAATTCCTGCCTCGCAGCCTCAGTGTCCTGAGCTGAAACAGAGTTAATGTCTGTGAAGACTGAAGCAGATCCTGCATGGAGGGCACCCAGCCCATATTTGGCGCTCAGAAGGGGTAGCCGGGTGTCGTCCGGTTCTGCTGGCACCTTTGAAGCGCTGCTGCTCTCTGATTTCCAGTTCCCTGTCCGCCAGAGGCTGACTGAAGACTCCTTCCAGTATGAAATCTGTCTGGCCTTGCGAGGCGCCCGCTTCCTGCAGCTGGTGCTGGCCGCTGGAACCAGCTGGGTAGGACCTGTGCCTGCCCCCTGAGCCTATCTTCCCCTCCTCACCTCCAGATTTACTGTCAGAACCTGTGTCTGCTGGCCAAGCTTTTCCTGGACCATAAGACACTGTACTTTGACGTGGAGCCGTTCGTTTTTTACATCCTGACTGAGGTGGACCGGCAGGGGGCCCACATTGTCGGCTACTTCTCCAAGGTACTGGGTCTGGAAGCTCAGGGTGGGGAGGGCGAAGGTGGGCATAAACAGAGAGGGGGCAGAGCCTCCCTAATGGCCCTGAACACCCACCTCCTGCAGGAGAAGGAGTCCCCGGATGGAAACAATGTGGCCTGCATCCTGACCCTGCCCCCCTACCAACGCCGTGGCTATGGGAAGTTCCTCATCGCTTTCAGTGAGTGGTTCCTGGCCTGTCTGGGGGTGGGAGACCTGTGGGGCAGGGGTGCCAGGGCAGGCTGGATCCTAAGTTCCTCTTTCTACTGCCGCCAGGTTATGAGCTCTCCAAGCTGGAAAGCACGGTCGGCTCCCCGGAGAAGCCGCTGTCTGACCTGGGCAAGCTCAGCTACCGCAGCTACTGGTCCTGGGTGCTGCTGGAGATCCTGCGGGACTTCCGGGGCACACTGTCCATCAAGGACCTCAGGTGAGGGGGCCTCCTGGACCATGGGGGCAGGACTTGTCCTGAGATGGGCCATGATCCTGCCTCCTCATACCCTGTCGCCATCCTGGCCAGATCCCACAAGGGCACCATGTCTGGCATTTGCTCTCATCCCTTTTTGCAGCCAGATGACCAGCATCACCCAGAATGACATCATTAGTACCCTGCAGTCCCTCAATATGGTCAAGTACTGGAAGGGCCAGCACGTGATCTGTGTCACACCCAAGCTGGTGGAGGAGCACCTCAAAAGTGCCCAGTATAAGAAACCACCCATCACAGGTGGGTGGGGGGCTTCCGTGTATCGGGGGCGGGGAGGGGGTGTGTGGGCAGTGGGGATGGGGGAGTGTTGGTATATGGACTGCTAGGAGTCAAGGCCTTCTTATTACTGTCACATGATCCCAAACCAGTCAGACCAGCTCCCAGGATGGAGCCTGGGGCAGGCCTCTCATTTCTGGGCTTCTCTGCCCCTCCCCAGCACAGCCTGCCCTTTTGTTCTCACCTGGAGGAGGTGAAACTGGCCTGAGCCCAGAGCAGGGCAGCCAGGTGTGAGCTGGCCTGGCCCAGTCCCAGACCTGCCTCCCGCCCCTTCTCCCCACAGTGGACTCCGTCTGCCTCAAGTGGGCACCTCCCAAGCACAAGCAAGTCAAGCTCTCCAAGAAGTGAATGGCCTGGCCCCCAGCTTGTAAATATGTATAGACCTGTTTTGTCATTTTTTTAATAAAGTCAGTTCTGCTGGTGGCCCTGGACTTTGGAAGGGAAGGGGAGGCCAAGAGCCGATGTTCATCATTTCACTTCACACACGCATGGCGAGTTGTGCTCAAACATTTTAATCCTTTCTGCCCTGTTACCCCCACCCCAGATCCAAGCGTCAGCCCAGTTCCGGTGGGGGCTCAGTCCTCCGGAGTCCAGGAGTCAGGGCTCGGGGGCACTCAGCGGCCAGTGGGCAAGATTGGGGCCTTTCCTGTCCTTGAAGCTGCACAAAGGCGGCCCCAGCCCAGAACACAGGGAGAGGGCAGAGAGATGTGCCCATCAGGCTGGGCAGGCGGGCTGGAAGCAGTCTTCCAGAAACAGGTGGGAGCCAGGGCTCATTTTCATAGCCAAGGGTCCCAGGAGCTTGGCCAATGGGCTGGTCCACGGTGGATGAGGGGCCAGAGGCTCTGGCCATTGCTACAGGCAGTGAAACTCCTGACTCTCAGTTATGGTCCCAAAGAGCACACCCAGAAGAATGGGCTCAAAGATGAAGATGGGGCCCCAGCCTCCCGCAGAGTCCTGGAGGAAGGAGTGGCTCAAGCCAGGCCCTGGGTCCAAAAGCCATCAGGGAAACACCAGGCTCGTGTCCTTGAGTGTGATGCATCCATCCTGGAAGGAGGCCAGCTCAGTGCTCGCTGAGCCATGGGGAGAGGAGGCCCAGAGCCAGGCCCAGAGGCAGGAAAAGGATTGGCCTCAGCAAGCCCTGGGCTGGGGCAGAGTTGAAGGCCAGGTGACTGCTACAGAGGTTGCTGTCAGGCTGGGACTCCTGGGTTTGGGGCACCACACGAGGCTGGAGTTCTGTCGCCTTGCTTTGGATCCAGGAGGCATAGCTGGAGGCCAGAGTGTACACACCAGGCCTGTTGCGGGCCCCACAGGCATCGCCCCAGCTCACAATGCCCGTCAGGTACCAGAGACCCTCCACAGGGCAGGAGAGTGGGCCCCCAGAGTCACCCTGAGGAGAGAAGCCACACAGCAGCCATCAGGACCTGGCCAGGCCTCCTTTCCCAAGTTGCACTGGTTATCTGCCCCCCGGGCCTGTGCTTACCTGGCAGGCGTCCTTGCCCCCCTCCACGTAGCCGGCACACACCATGTCCTCCTGGACAATGTGCAGCTCCTCAGGCTTGGCGTTGATGTTGTACAGACAGTTACATGTCTCACGACTGATCAGAGGCACCTCAAGTTGTTGCAGTGGCTTGGGTGTCAGGAGGCTCACTGTGGGGGCAAAAGAGGCTTACTCTGGGCCCCTCCCCAAGTCAGCTACCCCTCCACGCTTCTAGGCACCCAGCGTCCCACCTCACCTGAGGGGGCCACATGGCCCCAGCCAGTGACAGTGCAGTGGAGGCCGTTTGGGAAGGAGGCGTTGGCTGCAGGGAGGCAGATGGGCCGGATGTAGCGGGAGAAGGTGACGGGGCTGCTGAGTTGGAGGAGTGCAATGTCACCCTGGGAGCCCTCCTGGAGGTAGCTGGGGTGGCGGATGATGCACTTCACGGTGCTGACCTTGGCGTCCTCGGAGTAGGAGTCCAGCTGGTGGGCTCCCAGCTTGACCTCATAGTCTTCCTTGCGGTGCTCGCTGCAGGCAGGCAAAGGCTGAGACCCAGGAGACCTCTCCTTGTTCCCCAACCCCTGCTGCAAACCCCTGATTCTGATCAGCCCCTTTTAGGTCTCAAATTGCACCTTAGTTTTATCCTGTAACCTCTGACCCCTCACCTTCACTCCTAACTGGTCCTTCCAGACTTAACTGACACTCTCAGACCCAACCCAAGAACCCCAACCTCTGACCTGGATTGACCCATGAACTTTGACCTCCAACCCACTTTTGACTTTCACCATTTGGTACCTGGGGAAGCAGTGAGCAGCTGACAGCACCCACTGCTCAGACACGAGAGAGCCACCACACACATGGACGCCGTCATAGGTGATGCTGACCTGCCAGGGCCACTGACCGGGGACTGCATTGCTGCCACCTGTGATACGTGCTTGGGGGGCCACACCGCAGGGGGCTGCCCAGGGAGGAAGGGAAGGGGTCAGGTTGTTAGCCTGGCCACTCCTACCCAGCCCAGGAGCTCTGATACAGAGCTTGGGAAGTGGGTTCACAGGAGTCAGCACCCCTTTGTCCCCTCCCAGGTGTGGGCAGTTCTGCCCCTTTTATTCACTACCCATTACCTAATTCAGGTCTCAGGGCAGCCTCCCTCCTTGCAAGCCTGTCCATCCCGCCCCTTACAAGTCTGAAAATTTTCATAAATCCCCAATCTGACCAGGCCACAGCCCTGCTTAAACCCTTCCCTGGCTCCACGCGGCCCTTAAGATAACATTCCAGATAACCATGGCACTGCCATCAGACCCGGCCGTCCCCTCTGGACCCTTCAGTCATGTACATCAGGCCACACATTTGTTTACCTGGGACCTTGGCTGATCCAGGTCACTCTACCTGGAATGCCCTTCCCCATCCTTACTGTCTGGCAAACTTCCCTTTGCCTATGGATGCTTGACTGGAACAGCAGCCCTTCCGTAGACAGGTGGGCTCCTGCTGGCTGAGTTGGGCATTGCCTCCGAGTCCAGTACCCCCCACCTCCACCGTGCTCCCCGGAGCTACCCAATCTCACAATTGTTCCGGAGTCCACAACTGTGTCTGTTTCCACTACGCCAATCTGGGTGTTCCCTAGGGGCAGATTCCCATATCCGCAGTGCCCGTGGCATCGTGGACATGTGTTCAACAAACCAACGGCAGAACTGGGCTCCCGTGACGTGAATGTCTACTTTCCAGGACAGCCCCGGCCCCAACCCCATCGAGGCCACTGTTTGAAGTGGAACCCAACTGCTCTTCACAAAGTCTTCTAGGAGTAGAGAAAACTGCAGACCGGATCCTCCTCTCCCTTATCATCATGACAATAGCCACTATTTAGAGAGCCTAGCGGCTGTGCCAGGCCTGGGAAGGGCTTTCGTTTCCTCATCTCCCTGCATCCTCTCCACAGCCCCAGGAGACGGACATGACCAGCTTCATTTTAGAGGTGCGGAGTCTAAGGCTTAGAAAAGTGGGGGGACTTGGTCAATGACACACAGCCAGTGCATGGGGAAGCCAGGATTGAAAGCTGGTCTGACTCAGAACCGGGTTGGGTGCCTTCCAAGAAAGGAGACCCTTGGTTTGGTTCCCACAAAACCACCTCGAGGATGGGAACGGTGGCTCACACCTATAATCCCAGCACTTTGGGAGGCTGAGGCAGGAGGATCGCTTGAGCCCAGGAGTTCAAGACCTGCCTAGCCAACATAGTGAGACCCCCATCTCTACCAAAAATAAAAACAAAAACAAAAAAACACAATTAGCTGGGTGTGGTGGCATGCACCTGTAGTCCCAGCCACTAGGAAGGCTGAGGTGGGAGGATCATGTGAACCCGGGAGGCTGGATCACTGAGCGGGCAGGGAGCTGTGATGGTGCCACTGCACTCCAGCCTGGGCGACGACAGACCCAGACCCTGTTTCAAAAGACAAAACCAAACCAAAAACATCGCTTCAATTGCCCCACTTTGGGAGTCCGACGTGGAGCTAAATCCCAGCTGCACCCTCACTGGCAGTGTGCCCTGGGCAAGTCCCTGCTTCTCTGCCTGTAAGGTGAGGGCTACAACCCCCCACTCTCGGAGCCCTAAGAGAATCTAGTTGGAAGGCAGCCCAGCCGAAGGCCAGGCACTGGTTAAACCCCAGGGGAATCCGATCCAAGTCACCTCCCCCTCCCCTCCTCCCTCTCTGAGGAAAGTCTCACCTTCTGCCCCTTCCGCTCCTAGAAAGAAAGAAAGAGGAGGGGTGAGTAGGGAAGACTCGGGTTCCCTGACCCCTTAGCACCCACCACTGCTCCAGAGGGCTGGCCCCTTCCCTGGCAGAGCCGAGGTGGGAAAGGGAGGCCAAGAGCTAGGGAGGCCGTGGGTTTTCTTGGGCCCTAGACAAGGGCGCACCCCAGAAAATGATCACGCTGACTCCCTCCAGTGCATTGTCCCCACCCCGCCCCCACGTCTTCACTTACCTGTCCCTGACCGGAATAATCCAAGATAGAGCAGAATGGCTACAGCCCCCAGCTGCCCAGGCCCCAGGACCCCATTCTGGACCATGGCCCAGGACAAGGGCCCCTGGGGCAGACTCCAGGCGCACAAGGTAGGAAGCCTAGGGGTAGTGTCGAAGGCAGGACCCAGATGTTGGCTCAGAGGGAAGGATCCCAGAATCCGGGCTGGAAAGGGGCAGCAAGTGTCCAAGGCTGGCCTCTAAGGCAGGGAGCAGCCGCAACGGGAGACGCCTGGAGTATCCGCAGCGAGCAGTGTGGACAAGTCACCACCACGGTCTGGCCACGCAAGGTCCTCCCAGGAGTGGCTGCACCTACCTGCCTGCCCCTCCCCTGGCCCCGCCCACTGGCTGGGCCCCGCCAGCTCCTCCTGCTACCAAAGTCATGAGTCCTTTCAGAGCTGCAGGCCCGCGTGTGTACATGTGTGTGTCTGTGTGTGTATGTATGTGTGTGCGTGTGCATAGTCCGTTTGTCCCAGTGTGTAGTGTGTATATGGTATGGGTGTATGCGTGTGTAGGCTGTGTGTATCCCCTTAAGTGGTGTGGTGTGTGTGTGCATGCACATGCTGTGTGCGCACGTATGTAGGCTGTGTCCCTGTGTGTGTAGTGTGTGTCTGAGTGTGTACGCACGTGCATGTGGTTTGTGTGTGTGCCCGCAGCCTCCCTGGAATGTGATGGACTCTCCTCCGCCTCAGGTCTTTCAGGTTATCTCAGGCCAGTTATGCCCCCCAGGGCCTGGCCCCAGCCCTTATTATCTGGAGCCACAGCCACTCCTCCCTCCTTCCCTCCCTCCTTAGGCTGGGTATGGGAGCTGAAGACACTAGGGTCAGCTCCTCGCCAGGCCCTTTCTGCGAAGCCTGCACCTGACGGTGGTGGTGAGCTTGTGGAGCAGCAGCAATCATCCCATAGACATTTCCTGAGTGCCTATGATGTTCCCAGGTGCCCAGGACAAAACAGGCACCAGCCCCGTTCCCCTTGAGCCCTGAGCTCGTGGTGAAGTAGGGGTGACACACTTCAATCAAATAATCACCAACAGGCTGGCAAGGTGACTAGTTGGCTTTGGGAGGCTGAGGCTGGAGCATCGCTTGAGGCCAGGAGTTCCAGACCAGCCTGAGGAATATAGCAAGGCATCTCCAAAAGAAATATAAAAATTAGGCAGGCATTGTGGTGCATGCCTATGGTCCCAGCTACTTGGGAGGCTGAGGCGGGAGGATTGCTTGAGCCCAGGAGTTCAATGAAGCATTGAGCATGGTCGCACCACTGCACTCCAGCCTGGGCAACAGAGGGAGACCCTGTCTAAAAAAAAAAAAAAAAAAATTGCAATTACACAATAATTTCAAGCTAGGAATGGCGATAAAAAAGAATGGCGTGAGCACACTGCAGCCTGGCAAAGGCTGGCATTGTGAAAGGGTCCTGGAGGAACTGCCTTGGAAACTGAGACCGAAAGGGGTTATAAAAGGTGGTAAGGTGAAGACGCGGGGGATGGATTGCAGAGGGCAGAGGCTCAGGGAAACAAAGCCTGCCGTGTGGCTGCAGTGGGGGTGAGGCATGTCCTTTTTGAGGGCCACTCTGGCCCTCAAAGCACCTGTTGAGGCTGGGTGTGGTGGCTCTTGCCTGTAATCCTAGCATTTTGGGAGGCCAAGGCAGGAGGATTGCCTGAGGTCAGGAGTTGGAGACCAACTTGGCTAACATGGCAAAGCCCCGTCTCTACTAAAAATACAAAAAAATCAGCTGGGTGTGGTGGTGCATGCCTGTAATCCTAGCTACTCAAGAGGCTGAGGCAGGAGAATCACTTGAACCCAGAAGGCAGAGATTGCAGCGAGCCGAGATGGCGCCACTGCCCTCCAGCTTGGGCGACACAGCGAGACCCTGTCTCAAACAAAAAACAAAAGACAAAAAACAAAAAACACCTGTTGGGTCTGAGCTTCAGGAAAAGCAGAGCCTAGAGTCCTCATCTGCTTTCTGGAGACCAGATGTCTGGGGTCCAGGCTAGAGGTCAGGTTATTCCTGGGGTGGGTGAGTGGGAGAGGCCTGACTGGAAGGAGTGTCTTAGCTGGGAGGACGGGGCAAGACATGGGGCCTGGTGGGTGGGTTTCAGTAGAGGACGGGGTAAGTGTAGTGTTTGTGGAGATGGCATGGGGTGACTGACTGGGTATGGGAGCAGGTGGGGATGTACGCACTGTGAAGATCCTGGGGAGTATTACAGCTGGCATGTAGCTGCTAAGGCTAAGACTGGCTTCGTAAGAACCTCTGCCCTTCTCCTAAGCCTCCCAGTGAAAACTTCCAGCTTCCCTTTAGGCCCTTTACCCCCTTCCTCTTCCTTCTCAAGCCAGCGATTGTGCCCAGCCCGAGAGGCGACCCCTCTGCCACCCTCATGAGCTGGCTTTCACCCCCAAACCTATCCTTCCCCAGGTCCCCATTTGTCCTTTTTCTTTCTCTTTTTGAGACAGGATCTCACTCTGTTGCCTAGGCTGGAGTTCAGTGGTAAAATCATGGCTCACTGCAGCCTTGAACCCCTGGGCTCAAGTGCTTCTCCCTCCTCAGCCTCCTAAGTAGTTGGGATTACAGGTGCATGCCACCATGCCCAGGTAATTAAAAAAAAAAAAAAAATTGGCCGGGCACGATGGCTCACGCCTGTAATCTCAGTAATTTGGGAGGCTGAGGCAGGCGAATCACGAGGTCAGGAGTTCGAGACCATCCTGACCAACATGGTGAAACCCCATTTCTACTAAAAATACAAAAATTAGCCAGGCGTGATGGCACGCACCTGTAATCCCAACTACTCAGGAGGCTGAGGTAGGAGAATCGCTTGAACCCGGGAGGCGGAGGTTGCAGTGAGCCGAGATTGCGCCATTGCACTCCAGCCTGGGCAACAGAGCAAGACTCCGTCTCAAAAAAAAAAAAAAAATTGTGGAGCTTCGATGTGGTGGTTCACACCTGTAATCCCAGCACTTTGTGAGGCCAAGGTGGGAGGATCATTCTTCGATATCAGGAGTTTGAGACCAGCTTGGCCAACATGGTAAAACCCTGCCTCTCCTAAAAAATACAAAGAAAATTAGCCAGGCGTGGTGGTGCATACCTGTAATCCTAGCGACTCGGGAGGCTGAGGCAGGAGAATCACTTGAACCTGGGAGGCCAAGATTGTGCCACTGCACTCCAGCCTGAGCAACAGAGGGGACTCCATCTCAAAATAAATAAATAAATAGGCCAGATGCAGTGGCTCATGCCTGTAATCTCAGCACTTTGGGAGGCTGAGGCGGGTGGATCATCTGAGGTCAGGAGTTCAAGACCAGCCTGGCCAAGATGGAGAAACCCAATCTCTACTAAAAATACAAAAATTAGCTGGGTATGGTGGTGGGCATCTGTAATCCCAGCTACTCAGGAGGCTGAGGCAGGAGAATTGCTTGAACCTGGGAGGTGAAGGTTGCAGTGAGCCGAGATTGCGCCACTGCACTCCAGCCTGGGCGACAATAGCAAAACTGTTTCAAAAATTAAAAATAAATAAATAAAATAAATAAAAATACAAAAATTAGTCGGGCGTGGTGTCTTGGGTCTGCAATCCTAGCTACTTGAGGCTGAGGCAGGAGGATCGCTTGAACCCAGGAGGCGGAGGTTGCAGTGAGCCGAGATCGCACCACTGCACTCCAGCCTGAGCATCAGTGTGAGACTCTGTCTCCAAAAAAAAAAAAGGTGGAGATGGGGGTCTTGCTTTGTTGCCCAGGCTGGTCTGGAATGCCTGGCCTCAAGTGATCCTCCCAAAGTGCTGGGATTACAGGCATGAGCTACTGCACCCTGTCTCTGGTTTTGCTTTACTTTTTAATTGTAGATTCATTGGCTGGAAACCACCTTCCCTTTTCCTGTGCTCAAACATCACTGGTATGACCTTTTCCCGATCCCAGCCAGGGGTGTCCACATGTGTCCCCACTAGATTGGGAGGGCTTTGTGGGCTTATATATCAGACCCCAATTGTGCCACGACTTAGTAGCCACCAGGGAACAGGGGTTGAATGAATGCAGGAAGGTGCAGGTAAGCAGTGGGTGAAGGAGTGGGGTTCACATACAAGGGACCCAAGTTCTGGGCAGAATGTGAAAGCAGCGGACCCTTGAAGGGCCCATATGTTGTGTGTGTGTGGGGGACACATCGGAGCATCATGCATTGAGATGTGTCTATGGCAGGCAGCGAGGGCAGCAGGTCTGAGCTGGGGTTGAGATGTCCAGCACGTGCCGAGGGTGCTGACTCCACTGGACAGGTGACACACAGCCAGCTGGCCACCCGACCTCCCTGCCCTGGGGCAGGAATGAAGGAATCGCTGCCAGGTTATCAGGGTGCATTTCCTGAGAGCCCAAGACCTGACTCAGAGGCTGGAGGAGGGAGGAGGGAGGGGACCTCTCCCTTGGGCTTCCCGCATAGCCTCTGATGCCCAGCCCTTCAGCCTGACCACAGCAATGCCACAAGGCCACACAGGTGCCTGTGTTTACACCTTTACTGTCCCGCTCCTCCCGCCACCCCCAAGGATTCCTGGGTTCAAAATAGCCCGGGCACTGAGGCCCAATTCCCCCGAGCCGCTGCAATCTAGGTGGGTGGGGCCCTTGAGGTTCCAGCCGGCTGGGCCACATTCCAGCCCCACTGGGCGGGAAGTAGAGGGTGGGAAGTAGAAGGGGGAAGTGGCACCAGGACCCTAGCCCCTCAGCTCTGGATCAGGAGAGTCAGCAGGAGCAGGAAGTGCACTGCACGCGGAGATCCTGAGGCCTTGGCCAGTTCTGGGGGACAGAGGTTGCTGCCTCCAGTAGGCCAGTGTGGGGAGCCACTGGAAGGCAGGAAGTGGGCCTCTCCCACTGTCTGGGAGATCCAGGCCTCTTCAGGACCAATGGCGGCAAACAGCTCCTGGCTCCCTTGAACAGCCATGCCCACGAGGACCCAGGAGCCTTCCGTTGTCTGGCATAGGAGGGGCGGTGCTGAGGTCATCTGCAGAGTCGGAGCGAGGCCATGTGGGTCTGCTGCCCTTCCTCTTGGTCCCCTGCCCCTTTCCCCAGGGTCTGGCCACGAAGCACTCTGGTCTGCATCCCTAGACATCCAGGTCCCCAGTTTCTCTCCGGGGTCCAGCTAGGGTCCCATTTGGGGCCAAACACCCAATAATTCTAGTCCTGGCCTGGTGCAGTGGCTCATGCCTGCAATCCCAGCACTTTGGGAGGCCAAGGTGGGCGGATCATTTGAGCCAGGAGTTTGAGTCCAGCCTGGCTAACACGGTGAAACCCCGTCTCTACTAAAAATACAAAAATTAACCAGGTGTGGTGGTGCATGCTTGCAATCCCAGCTACTAGGGAGGCTGAAGCAGGAGAACTGCTCGAACCTGGGAGGTAGAGGCTGCAGTGAGCCAAGATCGCGCCACTGCACTCCAGCCTGGGCGACACAGCGAGACTCAGTCTCAAAAAAAAAAAAAAAAAAAAAAAAATTCCAATCCTGCTCTCTCTCTAGGGTACCACAGTCCAACACTGCCTCTCTCCTGCCTACTCCAGGATGCCCAGGCCCCTTTACCTCACACCTGTTCTCTTGCCCCTCTGCATACAGGACACAGAGGGTTCCAGGGGGCAGGATTCCCTGATAGAGGCAGTGGCAGATTCGTGGTGTTAAGATGGAGACAGCAGCAGCCACAGGGACTGGGGAGAGGAGACAGACTTGTTCCAGGGCTCTGGCCTCCAGCCACTCCTTGTTCCCGCAACCCAGGAGTCTCACCTCGGTCCTGGGGTTCTTTCCAGCCCAGCACCCAGCAGCTGGCCCCCGGAGGGATACCCGCCGGGTGGAGACAGATGGGCAGGGCTGATGGGGAGGGCTCCACCCGGGAGCTCAGCTCCAGGAGGGCCAGGGGGGGCCTGAGTCCCAGGTGCCGGGGCAGCCGGATGCTGATGACCAAGCGGGATACCTGGTGGCCCTGTGGGAGGGGGCTGGCCCCTGCCCGGCCCAGATACACTTCAATGTAAGGCACTGTTGTAGAGCCTGGCCTGTTGGAACAAGGCCCAATGTAACCTTCTGCTCCTCCCATTGCAGGCAAAGTCCTTCCCAGCCCAGGGGAAGGGTCACTCTCTGGGGTCATGCCACTCACTCCTTCATCATCTCTCCTTCCAAATCTCCCTTCCAGGTCAAAACATCTCCCAGTGCTGTAAGATTCTTCCCTCACGCCCCACCCCGGACAGAGTCTTGCTCTGTTGCCCAGGCTGCAGTGCAGTGGTGCAGTCTTGGGTCACTGAAACCTCTGCCTCCCGGGTTCGAGTGATTCTCCTGCCTCAGCCTCCCAAGTAGCTGGGTAACGTTACAGGTGCCTGCCACCATCCCTGGCTAACTTTTGTATTTTTAGTAGAGGGGTTTCACCATATTGGCCAGGCTGGTCTTGAACTCCTGACTTTGTGATCCGCCCGCCTTGGCCTCCCAATGTGCTAAGATTACAGGCATGAGCCATTGCGCCTGGCTGTAAGATGCTTAAAGGAGACTATCCCACTATTTTAAGAGTCCTCTGGGCCAGGCACGGTGGCTCATGCCTATAATCCTAGCACATTGGCCAAGGCAGGAGGATTGCTTGAGGCCGGCCTGGGCAACACAGCAAGATCCCATTGTTAATTTTTTTAAACAAACAAACAAACAAACAAACAACAAAAACAAGTCTTTGGCTCTGTTCCATTCTCCCTTCCCGCCTCTCACCTAGGAGATGAGTAAGACCCACCTGAGGACACAGTGAGTGGCTACCAGGACCCAGCCTGGGGCCAGAAGGATCCCAGTGCAGATTCGATCACCAGCCACATGCACCTCTGCCAGCCAGGGCCAAAGGACCCCCACTGTAGCAGCCTCCGGCCGCAGGCCACAGGCTAGGGAGAGGAGGTGGCTACCTTAGTTGGGGCCCCATGGCTGACCCCTGAGCCCCTGCCATGGGTCTATGCACCCCCAGGAGCCCCTAGAGCCCAAAGGCGTCCTGCTCACCACCATGCTGTGTGTGGGGGGGACAAGTCTGTGTCTCAGTCTCCTCCCCATCAGGGCCCCAATCCCAGGCTAGCTGGTCCTCCAGGTAGGCTCCCTGAGTCACATGGCTGATCCATGGGCCATGGGTCTGCACGGGGAAGAAGGCTCGGGGACGTAGACAGCCACTGGGAAAGTCTCTGATTCCAACCAGAAACCAGGTCCCCTCTTCCTGGCACAAAAGGCTCCAACGCGAGTCATTCTGCAGCAACAAAGTGCATGTGTTACTTGCCTCTGCGTGTGTGCAGAGAATATCAGAACTCCTGGGGCTTTCCAGGACTCTAGATTTTCCCATTTGCAGAAATATCAAGTTCCACGTTCTCCAAATCAGACTCCAAATACTAATTTGTGTAAGAATTCAGCCCTCACTTTAGGATTCTCCTTAAATCCAGGGATACAGAGAAACCATAGTACCAGCTCAGGACCCGCTTCCCAAAAGTTCTCCAGGGCCAGGCCCCGCCCCCAGTTCGTTCTGGCCCCGCCTCCACTCCGGCTCCGCCCCATTCCCAGTTCCACAAGTCCCGCCCCTCCCTAGAGCCCACTCAGACCCGCCTTCCCCAGGCCCCGCTCCCTCCCTAGAGCCCACTCGGACCCGCCTTCCGCAGGTCCCGCCCTCTCCCTAGAGCCCACTTGGACTCGCCTTCCACAGGCCCCGCCCTCTTCCCCAGAGCCCTCTCGGACCCGCGTTCCGCAGGCCCCGCCCCCGCCGCTTACCCAGCAGTGGCCCGCCTCCGCCTCCTCCTGGTAGGCAGGGCAGAGCGCGTGCGGCGGGTCTCCCGGCAGCGGCACTGCCGCCCCCTGGCGGCCATACAGGCAGTGGCACCACCAGCCGCCTAACAGCTCTGCCTCCAGCAGCGCGCCTGGGCCAAGCGCGGGTTCTGGAAGGGAAAAGGCAGGGAGCTCGCGCTGAGGCCCAGACGGCCCCTGCACCGCCCGGTGCCACCCCGGCCAGCGCCGGGCCCCAGCTCACCCCCGCGGCCCCAGCGGGCCAGGCGGCAGCGGCTTCCGGGCAGGAAGTAGTGTTCCGGGTGGGGTAGGCACACGGGCCTCGGAGCCGCGCTCAGGTTCACAGGCGTGCGCAGCTGCAGCAGCGCCAGGTCCGAGGAGTCGTCCCACGAGGCGTTCTCGTGCTGCACCAGGCGTGCCACCCGCTCCGCGCGTGGGCGCGAGGGTAGCAGCACGCGCCAGGCGTCGAGGTCGCGGGGCGGGCTGTCGGAGCTGCTCGGGCTGCGGGATAGGGGGCGAGGGACGTGGGCCGGATCCCGCACACGTGGCTAGAAACCTCGCACCCCTGGCTTAGACTCGCCTGGCGAGGATCCTGCATCCTGGCGGGATCCCCACGCTACCCCCATTCCAGCGGCTCACTTACACCCCTGCCTCCGGGATTGAACTTCTACCATGCCTCTATCCACCCCTGCCAGGCTAGGACCCCTCTTTTTGTGCTGGATCCTACACCTCCGAATGGGATCCCGCACGCCCCACACCCCCCAGGGGAGGGGCTGGGGCCAAATAAATGGTGTCTCAGGCTGATGTAGGGAGGGGCAAGGATCGGCTTGAAACGTAGATTTTCACTCACTACAGAAAGCAGCTGGCAGGTGCCAAGACCCAGCTTTCAGACACCAGTGCCCCATGGCAGGGTCTGGATCCTGGTACCATCACCTGGGCCTCCCAGGGCCAGGCCCCTGGCCGCAGGGCCTTCCCACACTCTGAGAGGCAAGAGACCTGGGTCAGTGGGCCTCCTGCACCCCAATCACTCCCAGCAGTCTCCATCCCAACTCACTCTCCCACGTCCCACTCACATCCAGGGGTGCCGCCCACTCACCAGGCAGGGCAATGGTACAGTTCTCCCTGGGCTCCTGGGGATCTGACTGGGGCTTCTGAGGCTGGATTGGAAAGGCAGGCCCAGGCTCTGAACCCATCACCTGTTCTCGTATCCATGCCTCATAGGTAGCCACGGCAGTGAAAACTCCAGGGCGGTTTCTCCGTCCACAGCCAAAGCCAAAGCTGGTGATTCCTGCCTGGAACCAGCGGCCACCTTCCTCACAGACCAGGGGCCCCCCAGAGTCACCCTAGTGACAGATGACTGCATGTCAAGGGGTCAGCCCAGGGACCCACCCGTTTATACTGGCCTCCTCGAAAAGGTCCTGCACCTTCTTTTGGCCCAAGATACACCACCTTCTCCCTTCTCCTAGAAACCCTCCTTGGCTAGGCCTTGTCCTCTGCATTCCCTGGGGCTCTAAACAGAAGAAAACCCTGTAAGCAGAAGGCCGATGGCAGCCAGAGCCAAGAGCACTGGGGGAGTGCGTTCAAGACCACGAAAGAGAATCCTGCAGGTGTCATCAGAGCCAAGTGATTCTTGTCCAGTTACTAGCTCAAATAATTCCCCTCCCTCCCTTCCTTCCTTCTTTCCTTCCCTTTCTTTTTCTTTCTTTCTTTTCTTTTTTGAGACAGCCTGGGAAATGCTCTGTTTCCCAGGCTGGAGTGCAGTGGTGCAATCTCGGCTCACTGCAACCTCTGCCTCCCGGGTTCAAGTGATTCTCCTGCCTCGGCCTCCCGAGTAGCTGGGACTACAGGTGTACACCACCACAGCCGGCTAATTTTTGTCTTTTTAGTAGAGATGGATTTTCTCCATTTTGGCCAGGCTGGTCTCAAACTCCCGAGCTCAAGTGATAGGCCTGCCTCGGCCTCCCAAAGTGCTGGGTTACAGGCGTGAGTCACTGTGCCCAGGCAGTTCCTCTCCTTTTTTGAGACGAGGTATCACTATGTTGCTCAGGCTGGTCTCAGACTTCTGGGCTCAAGTGATCCTCCCGCCTCAATTTTCTGACTAGCTGGGATTACAGGCATGAGTCACTGCTCCTGGCAATGCTGTCTTTGGTTTTTAAATTCACTCGGCCTCGGCTGGACATGGTAGCTTATGCCTGTAATCCCAGCTACTTGGGAGGGTGAGCCAGGAGAATTGCTTGAACTTGGGAGGTGGAGTTTGTAGTGAGCCAAGATCGTGCCATTGCACTCTAGCCTGGGCAACAAAAGCAAAACTCTGTCTCAATAAATAAATAAATAGCCGGGCGCGGTGGCTCACGCCTGTAATCCCAGCACTTTGGAAGGCTGAGGCAGGCAGATCACCTAAGGCTGGGAGTTCGAGACTAGTCTGACCAACATAGAGAAACACCATCTCTACTAAAAATCAGCTGGGCGTGATGGCACATGCCTGTAATCCCAGCTACTTGGGAGGCTGAAGTAGGAGAATTGCTTGAACCTGGGAGACGGAGGTTGTGGTGAGCTGAGATCATGCCATTGTACTCTGCCCTGGGCAACAAGAGCGAAACTCCGTCTCAATAAATAAATAAATAAATAAATAAATAAATAAGTTCACTTGGCCAGGCGCAAGTGAATACAAAATTAGCAGGCTGTGGTGGTGCATGCCTGTAATCTCAGCTACTTGGGAGGCTGAAGCACGAGAGTCGCTTGAGTGGTGGAGGCGGGTGGGGAGCTTGCAGTAAGCCGAGATTGCGCCACTGCAGTCCAGCCTGGGTGACAAAGTGAGGCTCTGTCTCAAAATACACAAGCAAAAGAATTCACATCAACCCCATCGCTTGGCAATCTTGTCGTTTTGCAGATGAGGCTAGGAGAGATGTCATTTATCTGTTTGTCACCGGTTAGGACTCTGGCCCTGCCAGGCAGGTGCAAGGGCCTTCCCTCACCTGGCAGGTGTCCCTGCGGCCCTCTGGGTAGCCAGCACACAGCATCCCTGGCAATATCTGGAGAGTGAGGTTGAAAGGACCAGGCTGGCTGTAGAGACACTGACAGGTGGCCTCACCCAGCAGCCTTAGCTCCACTTCCTGTAGCACCCAGGGGAGAGGCAGAGGATCTGGGGGCAGAACCAGAGAGCAGGTGCTGTGAGGCAGGTATGGTGTCCCCAGTTCCCAGGATTCAGGTTTGCCCCCTGCGGCTGCTTCTTGGACATCAGCTAGATCCCCCATGGCCTCTCAGCCCATCACATTCACCACATCTCCTGCTGCTTCTCTCTATTCTTTCTACTTCTTCATCTCAGGAATGGTCCCATCAAGCTCCTAGTGAGAGCTGCCATGCATGGTTGTGCAGGTTGTGCACTGCAACAAAGGATGCAATTTAGGGACTGTAATCATTAAGTCTGAGCTCTCATGTGGAGTTGTGTTGGTCCAGAGACATCTTTTCGCAAAGATGCCATATGGACTTGACATGATCCTGTCTGGAGTTGCCAAGCATGGAATCTGGGTGTCATCCCTGTCTCCTCTCTCAACTCCCCTCCCCCAGTCAGTTCCCAGTTCATGAAAACCTCTCATTTGTGACTTCTTGGCATTCTCACCAACTACCCTAATTGAGGATGCATAGCTTTGGGCCTGGATAACTGACTCAGTCTTCTGATCCACTCTTCACTTCAGCAGTGAAGAGGAATGTTACTCAAGTTCAGTTCTGATCTCACCAAGAAAAATAAATGGAACCCACTGTCCAAACCTGGTGCTGCAGCCCCATCCTGCTTTTGATGGAAACAGCTTTAGGATCCAGAAAGGTGGGGGGAGGTACAGACAGAACTCCTTCCCCATCACACTCAGAATCTGAGGTCAAAGGCGTGGTGGCTCACGCCTGTAATCCCAGCATTTTGGAAGGCTGAGGCGGGTGGATCACCTGAAGTCAGGCCAGCCTGGCCAACATGGTGAAACCCTATCTCTACTAAAAATACAAAATATTAGCTGGGCATGATGGTGGGTGCCTGTAATCCCAGCTACTTTGGAGACTGAAGCAGGAGAATGTGCTTGAAGCTGGGAGGTGGAGGTTGCAGTGAGCCTAGATCGTGCCTTTGCACTCCAGCCTGGGCAACAAGAGCGAAACTCTGTCTAAAAAAATAAATAAATAAAATAGCCCGGCGCGGTGGCTCAAGCCTGTAATCCCAGCACTTTGGGGGCCGAGACGGGTGGATCACGAGGTCAGGAGATTGAGACCATTCTGGCTAACATGGTGAAACCCCGTCTCTACTAAAAAATACAAAAAACTAGCCAGGCGAGGTGGCGGGCGCCTGTAGTCCCAGCTACTCGGGAGGCTGAGGCAGGAGAATGGCGTGAACCCAGGAGGCGGAGCTTGCAGTGAGCTGAGATCCGGCCACTGCACTCCAGCCCGGACGACGGAGCGAGACTCCGTCTCCAAAAAAATAAATAATAATAAAAAAATAAATAAATAAAATAAAATAAAATAAAAATAAATAAAAAAGAATCTGAGGTCAGGTGATGGCTGAAGCTGTACTTGGGGCTCACCAGGGAAGTTGGGGATTGTCCTGGGCATCCCTGGAGCTGGTGGAGTGCTCTGGCCCTCAGTCTGATCTTAAGGCCTTCATGGTCAGCCCTCAGCAGCCTTTGCAGCCCAGGTGCCTGTCCCCTTCTCACTCCAGCCTGGCATCCTGGCTCTTGTTCATCTAACATGCCTCATCTGGGTCCATGGGGTGGCCTTCATCTCCCCCCGTCTTCCTGCACCCTGTCTTCGAAAACCTCTGCAGAAATCTACTTCTCTGGGTGCCCATTGTCAGGATGGCCTGGCCCCATTCACACAAACTTCCTGGGCCTCACATTGATGCTTCCTTGTCACCTCCCGCCCTCGTGAGACCTCCACAAGCAGAGGCTGTGGCATCTCCCCCTGCAGCACCTTCCCAAAGCCCCCAGGATGGGCACAGGTCTGACCACGGCTGATGGGGATATTTGTGGGGACCCTGGGAGCATAGAAAGCTTGGGTGATGGGGATGAGGGGTATGAAGATTCAGTCTATTCCCCCCCCACCTTCTAACATAATGTGTGCTTATTTATTGAACTTGTTGTTTGTCTATCTGCTAGGATGTAAACTCTGAAAAGGCAGGATTTTGGCTTTTTATGTTCACTGGTGTCTCTCTAATGCCTAACACAGTTCCTGGCACGTAGAAGGTGCTCAAGAAATACCTTGAGTGAAAGAATGACTGAGTGAATGACGGTGGGTAGGGAGAAGAGAGGAGGTGGGGAGTACAGAGATGAGTGGGGGTGGATGGGATGGGAGGAAGGCGGATGGGAGGGAGGCACAGACTGGCATTCACTGAACATCTATTATAGGCCAGCCTTGTGTTTTACTGCTTTACTATAGATTACCTGAGGTGAAGTATCTAAAGTGCATTGGTTATTGCTATGCCAGGCGCTGTCCCATGAACTTCACATGGATTTTCTCATTTAATCCACCCAATCACCTCTTGAAGTGGGCATGGCTATTTTCCTCGTGTTACAGAGGAGGAAATGTACTGGGTGAAGCGCTTTGTCTGACATGGTAGAGCTGGGATGGGAACCCTAGTCGGAGCCTAAATCCAGGAAAGAAAATACTGGAAAGAAAGGTGAGGAGGGAATGGGGTGCCTGTGGGTGATTCTGTGGTCTTAGTTTGAGAATCCTTGTGGGGAGAAGGCTCCATGGTGATTGGTGTGGGATTCATCTACCAACTCGCGGAAACCTACCCTCCAAGACTCCCCACCAGACTCCTCTCTGTGGCCCCACCTCCCGAGGCCCCGCCCTAGGAACCTCTCCCGAAACCCCGCCCTAAGAACGTCACCTCGAGGCCCCGCCCTAAGAACCTCACCTCCAGAAGCCCCGCCCTAGAAACGTCACCTCCCGAGGCCCCGCCCTAGGAACCTCACCTCCCGAAGCCCCACCTCCCCGAGGCCCCCCTTCTTGTCCTGTCCCATTCACCTGCCTCCTGAACGTCTCACCTGCCTCCTGGACGTCTCCCCAGCCGGTGGCCCAGCAGGCGGTGCCGTGCACGAAGCGGTGTGAGGCGCGCGGCAGGCAGACGGGCCGCACGGCGGGGCCCAGGCTGGCGGGTGAGGCCAGGTGCAGCAGGGCCAGGTCGGCGCCCAGCTCCACTTGGCTGTAGTTGACCGGCACCACGATGGCGGCCACTGCGCGGGTGTGCGCGCCGTCCAGGGGCCCGTCCTGGGAGTGCACGCCCAGCAGTACCGACCACTCGGCCGCGGGCTCCAGCGTCCCGTTCCTGCGCTCGGCCGGGGCAGTAGGAGGTTAGGTTGACCCTATTGAGGGGGCAGACCCTCGTGGGGGCAAGGGGCTCAGAGCCAGAGGGGCAGGTGCTATCCGATCCAGATTTGGTGCAGATACTCCTCAAGGGGGAAGGGCAAATCCGATCTTGAGGTGGTGGTGGGGGGTCATCGGAAAGCTGGGATTCAGACTCGGATATTCAGTGGAGTGGTGGGACCAGTACGGCAGCCTTGCCCCACTCGGAACCATGATGCCTCGAAGAGCACCTCGCTTTGGGGACAGCTCGGCTCCAAATTATCCTTGAGGACGGAAGTGGGGCGGGAGGAGGGGGATCAACTGCGGGGGCGGGGCTGGCCTTGGCGGAGAGGGGCTGGGTCCAGGGCGAATACTCACGTCATGAAACAGTGAGCAGCAGAGAGGACCCAGGAGGGGGCGATAAGGGAGCCCCCGCAGATGTGGCCACCCCCGTGGTGCAGGCTCACCTGCCAAGGCCAGGTGCCCGGCTGCGCGTCTGAGCCCCCCACGATGCGGGCCGAGGGCTCAGAGCGCCCGCAGTCTGCAACGGGGAGCCGTGGAAGTCAAAGCCCACCTCAGGTTCCCCACTCCAGAAGCCCAGGTAACTCAGCACGAAGCCCCGTCCTCCACCCATTTCAGTTTGCCCCTCTGAACAAAGAACATAGAGGACCCAGGTTTGTCTACATTTCTGGTCTTTTCCACCTCCCTCATGGCCTGACCAGCCTTAGCCTCCTTTAAAGTCTGAGGGTTCCAAGGCCTCTTCCTTACCCAGATCTTCAGGTTCTTCCTGGGTGGGACTGAGAGCTGGAAGCCAGAGGGTAAAGAGAAGAGGACACTTGTGACTTCCAGACCTCCACCGCCCAGCCCCACTTCCTGCTCTCCAACCCCTGACCCTATCTTCCCAATTCCCTGTCTATTCAGCAACCCCTGCCAGCACCCATGCCAGGCCTCTGGTCTTTTCTGCCTCTGCACGTGGCTTTCCCCCATTCCGGCTGCCTTACCTGAGTCCTGGAAGGCTCCTGGGATGGGACTGATGACTGGAAAGATAGAGGCAGGCAGGAAGAGGCTGGTGACTCGCACTCGGTAGATGCCCTCCCTGACTCCCTCCCCAACCTCCGTCTCCCCAGGGCACCCAGGCCTCCCTCTCCCTCCTCTGATACACCCTCGCCTTCTGCTGCCTCACTTCCTTCCTTCTGACGTCCTCCTCCCCACATGGAACCCAGGAATCCTGCTCTCCAGTCCCTCAGATGCTAGGACCCAGGCCCTTTGCAGCCACTTCTGTCCCCTGAGGTTACCAAGCATCACAATGGGGAGGAACAGGTGCCCAGCCATGGTGTTAGAGTCAGAGGAGGCAGAGCCAAGTGAAGGTCTGCTCCCTGCAGGGCTCTGTCACTGCCCAGGCAGCCCGTGACTCCTGATGGTCCCAGGGGCAGCCCCACCCTCCCTGGCTGGAGCCCATCTCTGGAAATCTGAGAGGATCTGGGGCTGGAAGGGGGAAGTTGGGGAGCCTGAAGGCCCCACCCAGAGCCCTGAGCACATCTCACGTCTCTGGAGGCCCAGGGTGGGGGTGGGGGACAGGTGTTCTAGCTCCAGGACACCTGTTGGGTGGGAGAGGGAGGGATGAAAATCACTGTAGGCAAAGGTCAAAGAGGAGGACAGTGTTCTGGGTCCTTGATGAGCAGTGGCACTTAGGACAGGGGAAGTGGCCCCTCACGGGCATGACTCATCGGAGACCTCACCTCTGTTTGGGGTGCGGCTGCCCCAGTGGCTTGGCCTTTTCTTCTCACACAGCTCTGGTTACTGGAGCTGCTGGCCAGGTCCAGGACAGGAGCCCTAGGGAATTCAATCCCATTCCAACAGAAGGATCACAGATTCCAGCAGGTTGGGCAGGGCATAGGGACCCTGGGAGGGGGCTGGGCAGGCTGGTGAGGTTGAAAAAGCCTCCATCCTGCTCTGTGTTCCAGTGACAATGCTCTCAGCTGCCCTGTCACTTACTCTGTGTGACTTTGGGAAAGTCACCCAACCTCTTGGTGTGTATCAGTAAGAGGCCATTTAAGGGACATATGACTTGGCCGAGCATGGTGGCTCACTCCTGTGATCCTAACATTCTGGGAGACTGAGGTGGGAGGATTACTTGAGGCTAGGAGTTCAAGACCGGCATGGGCAACATAGCAAGATCCCATCTCTACAAAAAACTAAAAAATACAAAAATTATGAACGGCAGGGCTTGGTGGTGCACACCTATATCCCAGCTACTTGGAAGATGAGGTGGGAGGATTGCCTGAGCCTGGGAGGTCGAGGTTGCAGTGACTGCACTCTAGCCTGGGTGACAAAGCATGACCCTGTCTGAACAACAACAACGACAACCACAAAAATAAGAAAAAGAAGAAGAAAAGGAGGAAAGAAACATATGACTCTTCAAAGAGGAGTTGAAAAGAGTTTAAGGAAGAAACTATAGAGGTGTGGGCAGGGTCAAAGTAAACCAAAGAGGCCAGGTGGCTCATGGCTGTAATCCCAGCACTGTGGGAGGCCGAGGTGGGCAGAGGACCTGAGGTCAGGAGTTCAAGACCAGCCTGGTTAACTTGGCGAAGCCCCATCTATACTAAAAACACAAAAATTAGCCAGGTGTGGTGGAACTCACCTGTAATCCCAGCTATTAGGGAGGCTGAGGCAGGAGAATCTTGAACCCAGGAGGCGGAGGTTGCAGTGAGCCAAGATTGCGCTGTTGCACTCTAGCCTGGGTGACAAGAGCAAAATTCCATCTCAACAACAAAAAGAAGGAAACCAAAGAGGGATGGTAACGCACCCTGGGGCCAGCAATAATGGAGAGCCCTTGCTACCTGCTGGCCTGAAGAGGCAGAGAGAGGGCAGTTACTGGAATCCAGCAAGAGCTGCAGCTGTGGGACAGATAGCTGTTAGGAGCCATGGCCTTTAGTAGAGAAATGCAGCCTTTACCAGCAGAGAGGGAGCTGGGAAAGAAAAATCCCTATCTCACTTTCCTCTCATCCTCTCTATTTTTAATCAAACCAATTAAAAAAATTTTAGAGACATGCTCTCACTCTGTCACCCACGCTGGAGTGCAGTGCTGTGATTATA
Organism: Rhinopithecus roxellana; assembly: GCF_007565055.1. Taxonomy (NCBI): domain Eukaryota; kingdom Metazoa; phylum Chordata; class Mammalia; order Primates; family Cercopithecidae; genus Rhinopithecus; species Rhinopithecus roxellana. The sequence continues at coordinate 10,325,168 of NC_044568.1, forward strand.
GATCACTGTAACCTCGAATTCCTGGGCTTAAGCGATCCTCTGGCCTCAGCTGCCTGAGAAGCTGGGACTACAGGCATGCACCACCATGCCCAGCTAATGTTTTTTATTTTTGTAGCGATGGGGTCTTGTTATGTTGCCCAGGCTGGTCTCAAAGTCCTGTCTCAAGCGATCTTGCTGCCTCAGCCTTCCAAAAGTGCTGGGATCCTCCCATCCTCTGATCACCCACTAGCTCCTCTCATTGTCTGAAACCTCCCAGAGGCCAGAGTGCAAGGGAGCCCATTATATGGTCCATAAAGGTCACTCTTGGGGAACAAATCAGGGTGGACAGCAGAAATGTAGGGTCAACCTGGGAATATCCACACATGTATATCTATCTTCTTACCGATAATACTAGCTAATAATAATATTGGTCTATGAGTCCAGTTGCCCTAGAAAACAGGCCTAGGCAAAGCCTGCATGCTTATGCTTAATTGGGAGGTGCAATCCCAGTGTGGCAAGAGTGAGGGAAAAGGAGAAGTGAGCAGGAAGAGGGAAAATGCAAATTCAGCCACCCAACAACGGACTGGACTCAATCGATAAACCTGCTAGCCTTAACCCGTCCACAGGAAACGATGGAGGTAAACTGAGTCTTCACTTCAGACTTCTTAACAATCAGAGCCTCCTCAGCCATTTGTTTAACTTGCTGCTTGGGTAGCTATTTGCCCTTCAAAGGATAAAGAACTAATCATTTGACAAAAACTCAGAAAAATGAGGTAATGGGCAAAGGTAGGAAAGAAGAGAGTGCAGGTGTCATTAACGCAAAACATGCATGCCCTGGAGATCCTCACTGATACATTGCTTGCTCCAGTTTAGCGGTTAATAAACATTTTGGAGCTCCGTGCGGTGATTCACGCCAGTAATTCCAGCACTTTGGGAGGCCGAGGCAGGTAGATCATGAGGTCAGGAGTTCAAGACCAGCAGCCTGGCCAACATGGTGAAACCCTATATCTCTTTTTTTTTTTTTTTTTTTTTTTTGAGACAGAGTCTTGCTCTGTCGCCCAGGCTGGAGTGCAGTGGCCGGATTTCAGCTCACTGCAAGCTCTGCCTCCCGGGTTCACACCATTCTCCTGCCTCAGCCTCCCGAGTAGCTGGGACTACAGGCGCCCGCCACTTCGCCCGGCTAGTTTTTTTGTATTTTTTAGTAGAGACGGGGTTTCACTGTGTTAGCCAGGATGGTCTTGATCTCCTGACCTCGTGATCCGCCCGTCTCGGCCTCCCAAAGTGCTGGGATTACAGGCTTGAGCCACTGCGCCCGGCCAAAACCCTGTATCTCTACTCAAAAAAATTAGCCGGGCGTGGTGGCATGTGCCTGTAATCCCAGCTACTCGGGAGGCTAAGACAGGAGAATGACTTGAACCCAGGAGGCGGAGGTTGTAGTGAGCTGAAATTGCACCACTGCACCCAGGCAAGATAATGATTTTTAACCCTTTCCCCAACCCCACAGACAAGAGAAGTAGGACTTGCTCTTAAATAGCACAGATGTTAGCCAGGCGCGGTGGCTCCCGCCTGTGATCCTAGCACTTTGGGAGGCCGAGGCAGGTGTATCACCTCAGGTCAGGAGTTCGAGACCAGCCTGGCCAACATGGTGAAACCCCATCTCTACTAAAAACACAAAAAATTAGCCAGGCGTGGTGGTGGGTGCCTATAATCCCAGCCACTTGGGAGGCTGAGGCAGGAGAATCACTTGAACCTGGGAGGCGGAGGTTGCAGTGAGCTGAGGTTGCACCATTACACTCCAGCCTGGGAAACAAGAGCAAAACTCCGTCTCAAAAATAAATAAATAAATAAATAAATATTAAAAAAAAAAAATAGCACAGAGGCTTGCCAAAGCAATGGATCTTGTGGGAGGAAGGAGAACATTTTCCTGTAGGGAGACAGATTGGAATTTCTGGAGGAGCAAGTGCAGTTTGCAAAAGCTGCCCAGGTGATTCTGATGGTTCCACGACGCTAAGATGCCCTTGATTGCAACTAGCAGCCAAGGTAAGGAAGGAAACTCATGCAGGAGTCTCTCTCTTCCAGGTTCAAGGACAGAAAATAAATTTCTCCTTGGAGCCAGATGTGCCAGTGCATGCCTGTAGTCCCTGCTACTCTGGAGGCTGAGGTGAGGGGATCATTTGGGCCCAGGAGTTCAAGTCCAGTCTGGGTAACATACATTGGGAGATCATGTCTCTTTACTTGGGTATAATAAAATCTTTCTTAACAACATCATGTCAAAAACAGCAAATAGTTTCATGAGCTTTTTTTTTTTTTCAGATGAAGTTTCGCTCTTTTTGCCCAGGTTGGAGTGCAATGGTATAATCTCGGCTCACTGCAACCTCTGCCTCCGGGGTTCAAGTGATTCTCCTGCTTCAGCCTTCCAAGTGCTGGGATTACGGGATCCCACCACCATGCCCTGCTAATTTTGTATTTTTGGTGAAGATGGGGTTCCACCATTTTGGCCAGACTGGTCTCAAATTCCTGACCTAAGGTGATGTGCGTGCCTTGGCCTCCCAAAGTGCTGGGATTACAAGCGTGAGCCAGCATGCCCAGCCTTTTTTTTTTTTTTTTTTTTTAGAGATGGAGTCTTGCTATGTAGCCCAGGCTGGAGTGCTCACTGGTCATAGCTCACTGCAGCCTGGAGCTCCTGGGCTCAAGTGATCCTTCTACTTCAGCCTTTTGAGTAGCTGAGACTATAGATGTGAGCTGCCATGCCTGGCTACAAAATTCTCTTTTCTTCTTTTTTCCCTATGCAAGCTGGTGCTAAGGGCAATTTTATTTATTTATTTATTTATTTATTTATTTATTTATTTATTTAGACAGTTCTGCTGTGTCACCCAGGCTGGAGTGCAATGGTCTGGTCAAAGCTCACTGCAGCCTCAAGCTCCTGGGCTCAATCGATCCTCCTACGTCAGTCTCCTGAGTAGCTGGGACTCCAGGCATGTGTCACCATGCCCAAGGTTGATTTTTGTAGTGCTGCTTAATTTCAGCCTATGACACCATAAACAAACCACAGTTAATAAAATAAGGATATGCGGTGGTGCCTCTGGGTAAGAGAGGCGATACATATGCAGTTCTCTACTTGTCTCACTAGTGGAAGGGGAAATGATAGGTGAACTAGTATATTAGCTTTCCATTGCTGATGTAGCAAATTCCCATATACTTAGTGGATTAAAACAATACCAACTTATTTTGTTACAATTTTAAAGATTAGAAGTCTGGCACTGGGCTGGGTATGGTGGCTCACATCTGTAATCCATCCCAGCACTTTGGGAGGCCAGGGTGGGCGGATCACTTGAGGTCAGGAGTTCGAGACCAGCCTGACCAACACAGTGAAACCCCGTCTGTACTAAAAATACAAAAATGAGACTGGGCGCGGTGGCTCAGGCCTGTAATCCCAGCACTTTGGGAGGTTGAGGCAGGTGGATCACGAGATCAGGAGTTCGAGACCAGCCTGGCCAACATAGTGAAACCCTGTCTCTACTAAAATACAAAAAATTAGCCCGGCATGGTGGTGTGCGCCTGTAATCCCAGCTACTCAGGAGGCTGAGGCAGGAGAATCGCTTGAACCTGGGAGGTGGAGGTTGCAGTCAGCTGAGATCACATCACAGCACTCCAGCCTGGGCAACAGAGTGAGACTACGTATCAAAAAAAAAAAAAAAAAAAAAAAAAAAAAAAAGACCAGGTGCAGTGGCTCACGCCTTGTAATCCCAGCACTTTGAGAGGTTGAGGCAAGAAGATCACTTGAGCTCAGGAGCTTGAGACCAGCCTGGAAAACATAGTGAAAACTCATCTCTATTCCTAAAAATAAGAATTAAAAAAAGATAACTGGCAGAATAGACGAAAGCTAAACATATGCTTGTATTTTGACCCAACAATCAAGATCCTAGGTATAGACCTAAGAGAGATGAGGGCGCCATAAGGCATATGCAGAGCATGGCACTCACAGAAGGTCTAGACACAAGAGCCAAGATCCAGAACATAAATGTCCGGCCCCAGGAAGATTGATAAATTGTGGCATAGTCATACAATGAAATACTGTGCAGCAACACAAAAGAATGAATTACTGATATGTGCAACAACATGGATGAATCTTACAGGTTTTTTTTCAACAAATATGTGTCATACTGCATGATTCCAATTATATGCAATTTAGGAACAAGCATAACTAATGCCCAGTGGTAGAAGTCAGAATAGTGGCTGGACGCGGTGGCTCACGCCTGTAATCCCAGCAGTTTGGGAGGCCAAGGCAGGCAGATCACTTGAGGTCAGGAGTTCAAGACCAGCCTGGCCAACATGGCGAAACCCTGTCTCTACTAAAATACAAAAATTATCCGGGTGTGGTACTGGCACATGCCTGTAATCCCAGCTACTCAGGAGGCTGACGCAGGAGAATTGCTTGAACTTGGGAAGTGGAGGTTGCAGTGAGCTGAGATCGCGCCACTATACTCCAGCCTGGGTGACAGAGCAAGATTCCATCTCAAAAAAAAAAAAAAAAGGAATCAGAATAGTGGTTGTTTCACAGGTATATACACATGCAGAGTTTCACTGAGCTGTACACTTAAGATCAGGACTCCCTATGAACTTAGCTAGAGAAGCTGAGGTGGGAGGATCTCTTGAGCCCAGGAGTTTGAGACTAGCTTGGACAGCCTAATGAGACTCCATCTGTACAAAAAAAAAAAAAAAAAAAAAAAGTTTACACCTGTAATCCCAGCACTTTGGGAGGCCAAAGTAGGTATGTCACCTGAGGTCCGGAGTTCAAGACCAGCCTGACCAACACAGTGAAATCCTGTTGCTACTAAAAAAAAATACAAAATTAGCTGGGCATGGTGGTGCATGACTATAATCCCAGCTACCTGGGAGGCTGACACAGGAGAATCACTTGACCCTGGGAGGCAGAGGTTGCAGTGAGCTGAGATCGTGCCATTACACTCCAGCCTGGAAAACAAGAGTGAAACTCCATCCCTAAAATAAAATAAAATAAAATAAAATAAAAAATAGCCAGGCATGGTGGCATGCACCTGTAGTCCCAGCTACTTGGGAGGCTGAGGTAGAAGGCTCACTTAAGCCTAGGAGGTTGAGGCGGCAATGAGCTATGATTGCACCACTGCACTCCAGCCTGGGTGACAGAGCGAGACTCTGTCTCCAAGAAAAAAAAAGAAGAAAGAAAGATAAAAAGAACTATATGGCTATTCCACATGAGTAAAAAGAAATAAAAAGAGACAAAACACACTTTGCAAATAAATGAATTCCATGGATTCCAGGGTCAATTAAGAAACAAAACAAATGAACTAGCTCCAAAAATGCTTTCCTGGACCAAAAACGTTGGGAAAAGGTGCAGCTTTACATTAGATAACACCAGGGCATGTGTGTAATGTTGTTTTTGAAAGCTTAGCTAAAATAATGAAACCCTTCAGCATTTGGAAAAACAAGAAAAGCATGCTTAACCAAAGATGTTGATATTACATTTCCTGATAAAAGATATCATGTCTTTTAAATTATTTTGGTATCAGGTTACTTTTTTTCTGAATTGGCTTTGTCACTAAAATGGCTGGTTATCACTGACATAGAAAAAAAGGCATTCTTCAGATAATCCTTGATAGTATTGTTGTTCTCACCAAACTTTCCAAAGGTGCTGACCAGAGGGAGCAGAAGACTGTTTGCCAGCTCAAGCACACAGCCACATGCGCTCCACACCAGGGAAGCCCAGCAGTGTGGCATCTCATTGTGAAAAGAGGAAGCCAGAAGCTGGGAGTCACTCCACTTCTGGTCAGGGCTGTTCTGTGGAAGATATTGTGGGCAGGGCCACACGTCTCCTCGAAAAATAATCTGGGCTGTCTGTCCTCATGCACACCAGAATGGGTGCCATGACAGAGAAAGCTGAATTTTATTTTCCTTTTTTATTTGAGACAGAGTCTCACTCTGTTGCTCAGGCTGGAGTGCAGTGGTGCAGTCTCCACTCACTGCAGCCTCTGCCTCCTGGGTTCCAGTGATTCTCCTGTCTCAGCCTCCCAAGTAGCAGGAATTACAGGCACCCACCATCATGCCCAGCTAATTTTTGTATTTTTAGTAGACACAGGGTTTCATCACATTGGCCAGGCTGGTCTTGAACTCCTGACCTCAAGTGATCCACCCATCTCAGTCTCTTAAAGTGTTGGGATTACAGGCGTGAGTGCAGCCACTGCAAACATTTTGGTTTGTAAAACTCTTTTTTTTTTTTTTTGAGATGGAGTTTCATTTTTGTCTCCCAGGCTGGAGTGCAGTGTCGTGATCTTGGCTTACTGCAACCTCTGCCTCCCGGGTTCAAGTGATTCTCCTGCCTCAGCCTCCTAAGTAGCTAGGATTACAGGTGCCCGCCACCATGCCGTTAATGTTTTTGTATTTTTAGTAGAGATGGGGTTTCGCCATGTTGGGCAGGCTGGTCTCCAACTCCTGACCTTGGGTGATCTGTCCACCTCGGCCTCCCAAAGTGCTGGGATTACAGGCGTGAGCCACCACGTCCGGCTGGTGTCTAAAACTCTTAAAGCATGTGTCACTCCTTTCGGAGTGCCTGATAAAATAGAAAATACTTAGCTCAGTCTGAATTTGAGATAAACAATGATTTTTTTTTTTTTTTACTATAACTAAGTCTCAGGAAATATTTGAGTTATATTGAAAATTATTTGTAGGGCCAAGTGCAGTGGCTCGCACCTGTAATCCCAGCACTTTGGGAGGTTGAGGCAGGTAGACTGCTTGAGCTCAGGAGTTTGAGACCAGCCTGGGCAATATAGTGAGACCCTATCTCTACAAAAAGTTTTTTAAAAAATTAGCTGGATGTGGTGGTGTGCACGTGGGAGCTACTTGGGAGGCTGAGGTGGGAGGATGGCTTGAGCCCAGGAGGCAGAGGTTGCAGTGAGCTGTGCCGCTGCACTCCTGCGTGGGCGACAGAACCAGACCCTATCTCAAAAAAAAAATTATTTGTGTTTCAGATAGGCACAGGGCTCACGTCTGTAATCCCAGCAGTCTGGGAGGCTGAGTCAGGAGGATCACTTGAGATCAGGAGTTCGACAGTGCAGTGAGCTATGATTGCACCATTGCATTCCAGCCTGGGTAACAGAGCAAGACCCTGTCTTTAAAAAAATTTTTCTGTGTTCATCTGAAATTCAGATTTAATTGGGCACTTGTTTTATTCGCTAAATCTGGTTGGGAGTGGTGGCTTATGCCCTTAATCCCAGCACTTCAGGAGGCTGAGATGGGAGGCTTACTTGAGTCTAGGAGTTCGAGACCAGCCTGGGCAACATAACATAGACCCCGTTTGTACAAAAAAAAAAAAAAAAAAAAGGAGTAAAATAAAATTTTTTGCTAAACTTGGCAACCCTATTCCCTATTCCATAACATTGTCTTGCTAAGTCACTATGTTGTTGCACATCTGCTTGGAAGAAATAACTTTTTTTTCTCTTTTTTGAGATGGAGTTTGGCTCTTGTTGCCCAGGCTAGGGTGCAACGGCATGATCTTGGCTCACTGCAACCTCCACATCCCAGGTTCAAGTGATTTTCCTGCCTCAGCCTCCCCAGTAGCCGGGATTACAGGCATGCACCACCACACCCGGCTAATTTTGTATTTTTAGTAGAGACAGGGTTTGGCCCTGTTGGCCAGGCTGATCTTGAACTCCTGACCTCAGGTGATCCTCCCACCTCGGCCTCCCAAAATGTTCGGATTATAGGCATGAGCCACCTCGTCTGGCCAGAATTAACCTGTTGTCAGAAAAAACTTGGAGTTAAAATGCTATTCTATCAGGGACCCTCTGAGTGGGAATATTTGAGAGACTTGATAAAATTGGGAACGGGTTGTGTGTTGACTCCATGCTTGACTGATACGATTACATCTCCTTGGTGCTCCCTCTCGTGGCAAGAAGAGTAACTGCCCCTTCAATTTCACCCTGCCAGACTCTGCCCCCACCTTCCCACCCACCTCTTGGTCTCCAGGGACCATGCTGGTACCCTGAGCCTATCAGAGCCAGAGATTGCCCCAGGATTCAGAGTTTTAGACTCAAATGAGTTGCCCTACTTCAAGGATACCTCACTCTGTGAGATGCACTGTATGGATTTTTTTTTTTTTTTTTTTTTTTTTTTTTTAAGAGAGTCTCACTGTGTCGCCCAGGCTGGAATGGCGCAATCTCAGCTCACCGCAACCTCTGCCTTCCTGGTTCCAGTGGTTCTCCTGCCCCAGCCTCCTGAGTGGCTGGGATTATAGGCATGTGCCACCACGCCCAGCTAATTTTGTTTTTTTAGAAGAGATAGGGTTTCTCCATGTTGGTCAGGCTGGTCTCGAACTCCCAACCTCAGGTGATCCGCCCGCATTGGCCTCCCAAAGCGCTGGGATTACAGGTGTGAGCCACTGTGCCTGGTCCTAATTTTTGTATTTTTAGTAGAGACGGGTTTTACTATGTTGGCCAGGCTGGTCTCGAACTACTGACTTCAGGTGATCCACCTGCCTCAGTCTCCCAAAGTGCTGGGATTACAGGCATGAGCCACGGTGCCCAGCCATTGTATGCGATTTGGAGGGTGGTTCCTGAGACACAGAGAGAATAATCGAGTTGGAGTCTGAGGAGGTGGCAGCTCATTCCTGGGAAAGAGACAACCCCCTGCTTCTGAGGGGAGCAGTTTTGAGGTACTCCTGCATAAACTGTATGGGGTCTGGGGCAATTTTTGGGGGCAAGAGAGGAGGTCAGGACGGGATGGGGGTGAGGGCGAGGTTTTGAGTCATGGCTGGAGGCAACAAGGCTTATGGCCCTGACTTGGAGGCCTGAGCACAGCGAGCTTTCTGAAGCCCTCTGGAAAACAAAGGAGGTAGGGCGTTGCGGGACCTCAGGTACTCAAGCTGAACAGCCATTTCTCCTGCGGATTGTTTGTGTTTTCTGAATTCTAAACGTCTGAAACAAGAGTGTGTATGAGAGGGGATGCTGTTTAGATAATGAAAACCCATCAAGATTAGTTTAATCAAACACACAGGGACAGGGCCGGGCGTGGTGGCTCACACCTGTAATCCCAACAGTTTGGGAGGCTGAGGTGGGTGGATCACCTGAGGTCTGGAGTTCAACAGCAGCCTAGCCAACATAGTGAAACCCCATCTCTTCTAAAAATACAAAAAATTAGCTGGGAGTGGTGGCAGGTACCTGTAATCCCAGCTACTAAGGAGGCTGAGATAGGAGAATTGCTGTACTTGAACCGGGGAGGCAGAAGTTGCAGTGAGCCGAGATCGTGCCATTGCACTCCAGCCTGGACAACAAGAGCGAAACTCCGGGCTGGATGAGGTGGCTCACGCCTGTAATCCTAGAACTTTGGGAGGCCGAGGTGGGCGAATCATGAGGTCAGGAGGTTGAGACCAGCCTGGCTAACATGGTGAAACCCACTTTCGACTAAAAATACCAAAAATTAGCTGGGTGTAGTGGCAGTAACCTGTAATCCCAGGCTGAAGCAGGAGAATCGCTTGAACCTGGGAGGTGGAGGTTGCAGCGAGCCAAGATCACACCACTGCACTTCAGTCCCGGCGACAGAGTAAGATTCTGTCTCAGGAAAAAAAAAAAAAAAAAAAAAGCGAAACTCCATCTCAAAAAAAAAAAAAAAAAATTGGCTGGGCATGGTGGCAGGCACCTGTAATCACAGCTACTCGGGAGGCTGAGGCAGGAAAATTGCTTGAAGCCATGAGGCGGAGGTTTCAGTGAGCCGAGATCGTGCCACTGCTCTCCAGCTGAGCAACAAGAGCGAGACTCAATCTCAAAAAAAAAAAAAAAAAAAAAAAAAAAAAGGTGTTTGTCCCTGCTTAAAAGTCTCTGTGGCCGCTCAAGGCTCTTATAGTAAACTCAAGCTCTCCTTGGTCGCTGCTCACTGTCCCAGTCCCCGCCTGCTCCCTGCATGCCTTGTTGCCATTAAGGGAGGAGACCACCCCTCATATTGTCTTATGCCCAGTTTCTGCCTCCACAGAAAGAAGTAAAAACCAAAAGGCAGAAATGAAATTCACAAGCAGACAGCCCAGCGCCACACCCTGGGCCTGGTAGTTAAAGATCGACCCCTGACCTAATCGGTTATGTTATCTATAGATACAGACATTGCATAGAAATGCACTGTGAAAATCCCTGTCCTGTTCTGATCTAATTACCAGTGCATACAGCCCCTAGTCATGTACCTCCTGCTTGCTCAATCGATCACGATGCTCTCAAGTGGACCCCCTTAGACTTGTGAGCCCTTGAAAGGGAGAGGAATTGCTCACTCGGAGAGCTTAGCTCTTGAGACAGGAGTCTCCCGGCTGAATAAACCGCTTCCTTCTTTAACTCGATGTCTGAGGGGTTTTGTCTGCGGCTTGTCCTGCTACATTTCTTGGTTCCCTGACCGGGAAGCGAGGTGATTAATGGACGGTTGAGGCAGTCCCTTAGGCGGCTTAGAGCTGCCCTGTGGAACATCTCTGCAGGGGACTCCGGCCAGCTTGAGCGACTTGGATCCTGAGAGTGCTCCCAGGTAGGCAATTGCCTTGGTGGAACACCTTGCCAGAGCAGTGCATGGCAGGCCCCCATGGAGGATCAATGCAGTGACTGAACACCGGGAAGGAACTGGCACTTGAGGAGTCCGGACATCTGAAACTTGGTAAGGCTAGTCGTTGGAACTTGCCCACTCCATTTGAGTGGAAGTGTGGCCTGATCACCCACGGCGTGCCTGTACCGGCACTTTGGTTTTTGTTTTTGACTTGACTTGGATTGCTTGATACTTTGGTTTTGGTTTTGACCTGGCTTGGATTTCTTGATACTCTGATTTTGGTTTTGATTCTGGTTTGGTGTAAACTGTAAAAGTGTGTGTGTGCCCTTTTTACCTGTTCTTTGTTTTGTGGTGTGCATGTGGTGTTAGCGTGGTGTTTTGTCTCGAGGAAACATGGGTCAGGCACAAAGTAAGCCCACCCCACTAGGAACTACGTTGAAAAATTTCAAAAAGGGATTTAAGGGAGACTATGGAGTCACCATGACACCAGGAAAACAGAACTTTGTGTGAGACAGACTGGCCAGCATTAGAGGTGGGTTGGTCATCAGAAGGAAACCTGGACAGGTCCCTTGTCTTGAAAGTAGGCACAGGGTATCCTGTAAGCCAGGGCACCCAGATCACTTCCCATATACAGACTCCTGGTTACAGCTAGTTTTGGACCCCCCACAGTGGTTAAGAGGACAGGCAGCAGCATTTTTAGTAGCAAAGGGACGTTAGTTAAGGAAGGTTCTTGCTCCACCTGCTGAGGGAAGTCGGCACCAAAAGTCCTGTCTGACCCAACACCAGAAGAATCACGGCAGGAATTGGTACCAGCAGTACCCCTTCCTTATCGAAAGGAAGGGCTCCCCACTCCTGAGCGCACAGCACCTACACCTCCACCAGATAAGCACACCCCAAGCCACCCAGATTAGACAAAAGAGGAAGTGAAGCCACGGGAGAAACTCCCCCCTTGGCAGCTCGCTGATGGCCCAAGACTGGAATCCAAATGCCCCTGAGAGAGCAGTGATGTATACTGAGATAGATGAGGATGGACACATGGTGAAAAGGCGTGCCTTTGTATATCAACCTTTCACCCCTGCTGACCTCCTCAATTGGAAAAATAATACTCCATCTTACACTGAAAAGCGTCAAGCTTAAATTGACTTGCTCCAAACTATTATACAGACTCATAATCCTACTTGGGCTGATTGCCACCAGCTGCTCATGTACCTCTTTAATACAGATGAAAGGTGAAGGGTGTTCCAGGTGGCAACTAAGTGGCTAGAGGAGCAAATCCCAGCCGATTACCAAAACCCCCAAGAATATATAAGAATTCAGCTGCTGGGAACAGACCCCCAGTGGGACCCGAACGAGGGACCAGACATGGAGAGGCTAAGACGGTACCATGAGGCATTAATAGAAGGTCTAAAGAAAGGGGCTCAAAAGGCTACAAATGTAAATAAGATCTCTGAGGTCATCCAAGGAAAAGAGGAAAGTCCAGTGCAATTCTATGAAACACTGTATGAAGCTTACCGTATGTAGACTCCTTTTGATCCAGATAGACCTGAAAATCAGTGCATGACTAACATGGCCTTAGTCAAAGTGCAGAAGATATCAGGAGAAAATTGCAGAAACAGGCTGGGTTTGCGGGTATGAATACCTCAGTTACTGGAAATAGCCAATCAAGTGTTTGTGAATAGACATGCAACACACCGCAGAGAAAGCTGTAAGGAAGGCAAACACCAGGCTAGGCGAAACGCTGACTTACTTGCCGCAGCCATTAGGGGAATTTCCCCAAAAGGAGAGGGAAAGGGGGTTCCGGGAAGAATACCCAGTCTAATCGCCCATGCTTGCAACATAACCAATGCGCCTATTGTAAGGAAATAGAACATTGGAAAGATAAGTGTCCCCAACAGGAGGAAAAGCAAGGTGACTTGGAACAAAAGACCTCAGATAAAGATGAGGGAGCTTTGTTCAATCCGGCTGAAGGGCTATTGGACTGAAGGGGACTGGGCTCAAGCGCCCCCAAGGAGCCCATGGTCAGGATTACAATTGGTGGCTAGGACATTAAGTTTTTGGTCGATACTGGTGCTGAACATTCAGTAGTGACCACCCCGGTCACCCCCTTATCCAAGAAAACCATTGATATACTCGGAGCAATAGGAGTTTTCACTAAGCAGGCTTTCTGTCTACCACGGGCCTGCTCGGTGGGGGACATGAGATAGTTCACCAGTTCTTGTACATGCCTGACTGTCCCTTGCCCTTGCTGGGAAGAGACTTGCTTAGCAAGCTGAGAGCCGCCATCTCCTTTACAAAACAGGGCTCTTCACAGCTAAAGTTACCAGGAACAGGAGTTATCATGACCCTTACAGTCCCCTAGGAAGAAGAATGGAGACTTTTTCTAACCGAGCCAGACCAAGAGATAAAACCAGCTCTAGCTAAGCGATGGCCCCGAGTATGGGCAGAGGATAATCCTCGGGTACTGGCAGTCAACCAAGCGCCCGTACTCATAGAAGTTAAGCCTGGGGCCCAACCAATTAGACAAAAGCAGTATCCGGTACCCAGAGAAGCTCTGGAAGGAATCCAGGTTCATCTCAGGCGCTTGAAAGCCTATGGAATTATAGTTCCTTGCCAGTCTCCATGGAACACCCTCCTCCTGCCTGTCCCTAAGCAAGGACCACCAGCCAGTACAGGACTTGTGCTTGGTCAACCAAGCTACAGTGACTCTGCGCCCAACAGTTCCTAACCCTTACACATTGTTAGGGCTGCTGCCGGCTGAGGACAGCTGGTTTACCTGTCTGGACTTAAAAGATGCCTTCTTTAGCATCAGAATAGCTCCTGAGAGCCAGAAGCTATTTGCCTTTCAGTGGGAAGATCCGGAGTCAGGTGTCACTACTCAGTACACTTGAACCCAGCTTCCCCAAGGGTTCAAGAACTCCCCTACTATCTTCGGGGAGGCCCTGGCTCGAGACCTGCAAAAGTTTCCTGCTAAAGACCTAGGCTGCGTCTTGCTCCTGTATGTGGACAACATTCTACTGGGACACTCCATGGCAGTCAGGTGTGCAAAAGGGACGGATGCCCTGCTTTGGCACCTGGAGGACTGTGGGTATAAGGTGTCCAAGAAGAAAGCTCAGATCTGCAGACAGCAGGCATGCTACCTGGGATTCACTATTTGGAAAAGGGAGCGCAGCCTGGGGTCAGAAAGAAAGCAGGTCATCTGCAGCCTACCAGAACCTAGAACCAGAAAGCAAGTAAGGGAATTCCTAGGAGCTGTGGGGTTTTACAGATTATGGATTCCAAACTTTGCAGTACTAGCCAAACCTTTGTACGGGGTTACAAAGGGTGGCGACCAGGAGCCTTTTGAATGGGGGCCTCCACCACAGCAAGTCTTTTGTAAGTTAAAGGAAAAACTTATGTCAGCCCCAGCTGAGTACCAGATTTGACAAAGTCCTTTACACTCTATGTGTCAGAAAGAGAAAAAATAGCAGTTGGAGTTTTAACCCAGACTGTGGGGCCCTGGCCAAGGCCAGTGGCCTCTCAAAACAACTAGATGGAGTTTCCAAAGTCTGGCCCCCATGTCTAAGGGCCCTGGCAGCAACGACCCTGTTAGCACAAGAAGCAGATAAAATAACCCTTGGGCAAAACCTGAATATAAAGGCTCCCCTTGCTGTGGTAACTTTGATGAATACCAAAGGACATCATTGGTTAACAAATGCTAGATTAACCAAGTACCAAAGCTTGTTATGTGAAAATCCCCACATAACTATTGAAGTCTATAACACCCTAAATCCCGCCATCCCGCTCCCAGTATCAGAGAGCCCGGCCAAGCATAACTGTGTAGAGGTGTTGGACTCAGTCTATTCTAGCAGACCTGACCTTCGAGACCAGCCATGGGCATCAGTAGACTGGGAGTGATAAGTGGACTGTAGCAGCTTCATCAACCCACAAGGAGAAAGATGTGCAGGATATGCGGTGGTAACTTTGGATGGTGTCATTGAAGCCAAACCGTTGCCACAGGGCACTTTAGCCCAGAAGGCTGAGCCCATTGCTTTAACTCGGGCTCTAGAACTCAGGGAAGGTAAGACTGTAAACATCTACGCTGACTCTCGATATGCCTTTCTAATCCTCCAAGTGCATAGAGCATTATATAAAGAAAAGGGCCTGTTAAACTCTGGGGGAAAGGACATAAAATATCAACAAGAAATTCTACAATTATTAGAGGCAGTGTGGAAACTTCAGAAGGTGGGCAGTCATGCACTGCAGGGGACACCAGCGAGCCTGTACCTCAGTGGCCTTAGGAAACTCTCGAGCTGAATCAGAAGCTCGAAAAGCAGCATCCACCCCTTACCGGGCATCGGTAGCAGCCCCTTACTCCCTCAAACACCTGACCTGGTGCCTACCTATTCCAAGGAAGAAAAAGACTTCTTCCACGCAGCAGGGGGGCAAGTAATAAAAGGAGGATGGATCAGACTGCCAGATGGGAGGGTAGCTGTGCCGCAGTTGCTGGTAGCCACAATGGTATTGGCCATGCACGAAACCACTCATTTAAGACAAGAGTCACTTGAAAAATTATTAGGCTGGTACTTCTACGTCTCATACTTGCCAGCCCTTGACAAAGCAGTAGTACAACGGTGCGTTACTTGCTAACAACACAATGCGAGGCAGGGCCCCACTGTTCTGCCCGGCATACAAGCTTATGGAGCCGCTCCTTTTGAGGATCTTCAGGTGGATTTCACAGAAATGCCAAAATGTGGAGGTAACAAGTATTTGCTGGTTCTTGTGTATACTTACTCTGGGTGGGTGGAGATTTATCCAACACGAACCGAAAAGGCCTACGAGGTAACCCATGTGCTTCTTCGAGATCTTATTCCTAGGTTTGGACTGCCTTTACGAATCGGCTCAGATAATAGGCTGGCATTTGTGGCTGACTTGGTACAGAAGACAGCAAAGGCATTAGGAATCACTTGGAAGATACATGCTGCCTACCGACCTCAGAGTTCCAGAAAGGTGGAGCGAATGAATCACACTGTCAAAAATAGTTTAGGGAAAGTATGTCAGGAAACAGGATTAAAGTGGATACAGGCCCTTCCTATGGTATTGTTTCAAATTAGATGCACCCCTTCTAAGAAAACAGGATACTCCCCTTATGAAATACTGTATCATAGGCCTCCTCCTATACTACGGGAGCTTCCAGGCACTCCCTGAGAGTTAGGTGAAATTGAATTACAGCGACAGCTACAGGCTTTAGGAAAAATTACACAAACAATCTCAACTTGGGTAAATGAGAGGTGTCCCATCAGCTTATTCTCTCCAGGTGATCGCGTGTGGATCAAGGACTGGAATGTAGCCCCTTTGAGGCCACGGTGGAAAGGACCTCAGACCGTCATCCTGACCACCCCCACGGCTGTAAAGGTAGAAGGAATCCCAGCCTGGATCCACCACATCCATGTGAAACCTGCAGCCGCTGAAACCTGGGAGGCAAAACCGAGCCTGGACAACCCCTGCAAAGTGACTCTGAGGAGGACGACAAGCCCTGCTCCAGTCACACTCGGAAGCTGACTAGTCTATGCATGGCCGAAGCATGAGGAGAATCATCATGGGACTCATTTTCCTTATAATTTAGACTTGCATAGTAAAAACTTCCACTGATTTTCCCTGCATGGAGGACTGTTCCCAGTGTATACATCAAGTCACTGAGGTAGGACAAAAAGTTGCTCCAGTCCTATTATTTTATGGTTATTATAAGTGTACCAGAACTCTAAAAAGAACTTGTTTGTATAATGCTATTCTATGCAAGGTATGTAGCCCAGGAAATGACCAACCTGATATGCGTTATGACCCATCTGAGCCTCCATGACCACAGTTTTTAAAATAAGATTAAGGACTGAGAACTGGTGGGGATTCATAAATGATACGAGTAAAGTTTCAGCCAAAGCAAAAGAAAAAGGGGTGCCCAAACAAGTCACCTTGAAGTTTGATGCCTGTGGTGTCATTAATAGCAATAAGTTAGGAATGGGATGTGGCTCTTTTAGTTGGGAAAAAGGCTATATGGCTGAAAATGAGTACATTTGTCATAAATTAAGACTGTGTGAAAATGAATATAGATACTGGTTTTGTGTTATTTAGACCACTTGGATAAAAAATGAAAAGGATCCAGTCTACCTTCAGAAAGGAAAAAATGGCCCTGCCTTGCCTCCCGAGTAGCTGGGATTACAAGATCCTGCCACCACACATGGCTAATTTTTTTGTATTTTTAGTAGAGATGGGGTTTCACCATGTTGGCCAGGCTGGTCTCACACTTCTGACCTCAGGTGATCCGCCTGCCTCAGCCCGCCAAAGTGTTGGGATTACAGGCGTGAGCCACTGCGCCCGGCTTCCTTTTTAATTTTGTAGGCAGAACTTTCCAAAATAATTTCTTATGAAGTTTCCACTAAAGAAAGAAAACAGTTACTAAATTCTCTGGTTTCTAAACAGCTAATAGATAGGAGCCTTAGGGCAAAATTCTTACTTTCCTTCTTTCTTATTTCACCATGCAAGCCGGTGCTGAGGGCAAAATTCTTATTTATTTACTTATTTATTTATACATACTTTAAGTTCTGGGGTACATGTGCAGAACGTGCAGGTTTTTTGTTGTTGTTGTTGTTGTTGTTGTTGTTTTTGAGACGGAGTCTCGCTCTGTCGCCCAAACTGGAGTACAGTGGCCGGATCTCAGCTCACTGCAAGCTCCGCCTTTGGGGTTCATGCCATTCTCCTGCCTCAGCCTCCCGAGTAGCTGGGACTATAGGCGCCCGCCACCTCGCCCGGCTAGTTTTTTTTTTTGTGCAGGTTTGTTACATAGGTATACACGTGCCCTGGTGGTTTGCTGCACTCATCAACATTAGTTATTTTTCCTAATGCTATCCCTCCCCAAAATTCTTTTTTTTTTTTTTTTTTTTGAGACGGAGTCTCGCTCTGTCGCCCAGGCTGGAGTGCAGTGGCCGGATCTCAGCTCACTGCAAGCTCCGCCTCCCAGGTTCACGCCATTCTCCTGCCTCAGCCTCCAGAGTGGCTGGGACTACAGGCACCCGCCACCTCACCCGGCTAATTTTTTGTATTTTTTAGAAGAGACGGGGTTTCACCGTGTTCGCCAGGATGATCTCGATCTCCTGACCTCGTGATCCGCCCGTCTCAGCCTCCCAAAGTGCTGGGATTACAGGCTTGAGCCACCGCGCCTGGCCTTTTTTTTTTTTTTTTTTTTTGAGACAAGGTCTCTCTGTGTTGCCCAGGCTGGAGTGCAGTGGCACGATTTTGTATTTTTTTGTAGAGACAGCATCTCATGATGTTGCCCATGCTGGTCTCAAACTCCCGGCCTCAAGTGCTGAGATTACAGGTGTGAGCCACCTCACCTGGTCACAATATTCTTTCACACACACACACACACACACGCACACACACATGCACGCACACACACACACACCAATAAACACAACAGGAAAACTGCTTAGTTGGAAACAAATATCGATATTGGAAATTCCAAGAGATGTCCTTTTAGGAGTGTGGGTGTGTGTGTGTGTGCGTGTGTGTGTGTGTCTGTGCATTCTTGGTGTGTGTACCCTGGGCAGAATCATCTTGGCGACCCACCCACCAGACTTTGAAGACTTAGTACGAAAAAAAAAAAAAAAAGGCTGGGCATGGTGGCTCACACCTGTAATCCCAGTACTCTGGGAGGCTGAGGCAGGTGGATTGCTTGAGTCCAGGAGCTCCAGACCAGCCTGGGCAGCATAGCAAAACCCTGTCTCTACTAAAAATACAAAAAATTAGCCAGGCATGGTGATGTGCACCTGTAATCCCAGCTTCTTGGGAGGCTGAGGTGGGAGAATTGTTTGAGCCCAGGAGTTCAAGGCTGCAGTGAGCCATGATCCCCACCACTGTACTCCAGCCTGGGTGACAGAGTGAGAACCTGTCTCGAAAAAAAAAAAAAAAAAAAAAAAATGACTCCAGCAAGGTGACCTCTAAGGGGACAGGGCTCTTGAAGGCCTTTGTGGGCCAGAAGAGTTCCTTCCTGGTGGACTGCAGCAAAGCCAGCTCCAACATGCTGCTGCTCCGGGTCCATGGGCCCACCACCCCCTACGAGGAGGTCTCCATGAAGCATGTAGGCAACCAGCAATACAACGTCACATACATCGTCAAGGAGAGGGGTGATTACGTGCTGGCTGTGAAGTGGGGGGAGGAACACATCCCTGGCAGCCCTTTTCATGTCACAGTGCCTTAAAACAGTTTTCTCAAAACAAACAAACAAACAAAAAAAACGTAGCTCCTAGAAAATTTAAAATTACGGCCGGGCGCAGTGGCTCACACCTGTAATCCCAGCACTTTGGGAGGCTGAGGCGGGCGGATGACTAGGTCAGCAGTTCGAAACCAGCCTGGCCAACATCGTGAAATCCCATCTTTACTAAAAATACAAAATTAGCCGGGCATGGTGGCAGAGGCCTGTAGTCCTAGCTACTCGGGAAACTGAGGTAGAAGAATCGCTTGAACCCGGGAGGCAGAGGGGTTGCAGTGAGCCAGGACTGCACCATTACACTCTAACCTGAGCAACAAGAGTGAAACTCCATCTTAAAAAAACAAAACAAAACAAAAAATTAAAAAATATGTGTACGCCGGGTGTGGTGGCTCATGCCTGTAATCCCAGCACTTTGGGAGGTTGAGATGGACAGATTGCCTGAGCTTGGAAGTTCGAAACCAGCCTGGGCAACATGGCGAAACCTCATCTCTACTAAAAATACAAAAAATTAGCCAGGTGTGGTGGTGGGTACCTGTAATCCCAGCTACTCAGGAGGCTGAGGCAGGAGAATCACTTGAACCGGGAGGTGGAGGTTGCAGTGAGCCGAGATCATGTCATTGCTCTCCAGCCTGGCGACAGAGTAAGACTCTGTCTAAAAAAAAATAAGGCAAGGCTCGGTGGCTCACGCCTGTAATCCCAGCACTTTGGGAGGCTGAGGCAGGCGTATCACGAGGTCAGGGGATCGAGACCATCCTGGCTAACACAGTGAAACCCCATCTCTACTAAAAATACAAAAAATTAGCTGGGTGTGGTGGCGGGCGCCTGTAGTCCCAGCGACTCAGGAGGCTGAGGCAGGAGAATGGCGTGAACCCGGGAGGCGGAGCTTGCAGTGAACCAAGATCGTGCCACTGCACTCCAGCCTGGGCAACAAAGAGAGACTCCGTCTCGAAAAAAAATAAAATAAAATAAAAAATAAATATGTGTAATTTTTTTTTTTTTCAAGACGGAGTCTGACTCTGTCACCCAGGCTAGAGTGCAGTGGCGTGATCTCGGCTCACTGCAACCTCCACCTCCCGTGTTCAAGTGATCTCCTGCCTCAGCCTCTTGAGTAGCTGGGATTACAGGCACCCACCACCACACCTGGCTAATTTTTGTATTTTTAGTAGAGACAGGGTTTCACCATGTTGGCCAGGCTAGTCTTGAACTCCTGACCTCGTTATCTGCCTGCCTCAGCCTCCCAAAGTGCTGGGATTACAGACGTGAGCCACATGCCTGGCCAAATATGTGTAATTTTTGTTTTAGCTGTCCCACAGAGAAAGTCAGAACTCTTCTCAGTAGTTTTACATGTATCTTCCTGGAAATATTTGCAAATTAATCTGAAAAAAGTATACATACATATTTGGCATGTTAGGGTTTAAATCTCCTTGCAGGGTCAAACATAAACAAGTTTCTTTCTTTCTTTTTTTTTTTCTTTGAAACAGAGTCTCTGTCTCCCAGGCTGAAGTGTGGTGGCACAATCACGACTCACTGCAGCCTTGAACTCCTGGGCTCAAATGATCCTGCCTCTTCAGCCTCCCCAGTAGCTGGGACTACAGGCATGTACCACCATGCCCAGCTAATTTTTTTATTTTCTATTTTTTTGAGACGGAGTTTGAGTCTTATTGCCCAGGATAGAGTGCAATGGCACGATCTCAGCTCACTCCAACGTCTGTCTCCCGGGTTCAAGCGATCCTCTTGCCTCAGCTGCCCAAGTAGCTGGGATTATGGGCATGGGCCACCATGCCTGGTTAATTTTGTATTTTTTAAGTAGAGACAGGGTTTCTCCATGTTGGTCAGGCTGGTCTCCAACTCCTGACCTCAGGTGATCCTCCCGCCTCGGCCTTCCAAAGTGTTGGGATTACAGGGGTATACCACTGTGCCCGGCCTAATTTTTTAAAGTTTTTGTAGAGACTGGGTCTGGCTATGTTTCCCAGGCTGATCTTGAACTCCTGGGCTCAAGTGATCCTGCAACGCTGGCCTCCCAGAGTGCTGGGATTACAGGTGTGAGCCACTGAGCTTAGCTTGAAGCATAAAGAAGTTTCTTCGTTCTTTTGCATATTTGTCCTGAAGCCCCTGTACTGATACTCTCTCTCACTCTTCTCCCTTCTCCTATTTAGAGCTAGAAAATCTGTAGCACTGAGTCCTTGAAAAAGGCAAACGATATGGAATTGTTAACAGATACTTTACGTTACACCTTTTTTTTTTTTGTTTTGAGACAGAATTTCACTCTTGTTGCCAGGCTGGAGTGCAATGGCACGATCTCGCCTCATTGCAACTTCCGCCTGCTGGGTTCAAGCGATTCTCCTGACTCAGCCTCCCGAGTAGCTGGGATTACAGGCCCCTGCCACCATGCACAGCTAACTTTTTGTATTTTTAGTAGAGACAGGATTTTACCATGTTGGCCAGCCTGGTCTCAAACTGCTGACCTCAGGTGATCCACCTGCCTCGGCCTCCCAAAGTGCTGGGAATACAGTGTGAGCCACCACGCCCAGCCTAAGTTACACTTTTGTTTTGTTTGTTTGTTTGTTTGAGACAGTGCCTGTTGCCTAGGCTGGAATGCAGTGGTACCATCTCGATTCACTGCAACCTCTGCCTCCTGGGTTCAAGTGATTCTCCCACCTCAGCCTCCTGAGTAGCTGGGACTACAGGCACGTGCCACCACGCCTGGCTTATTTTTGTATTTTTAGTAGAGACAAGATTTCACCATGTTGATCAGGCTGGTCTCGAACTCCTGACCTCAGGTGATGCACCTGCCTCAGCCTCCCAAAGCACTGGGATTACAGGCGTGAGCCACGGTGCCCGGCACACTTTTGTTTTTGTCCTTGAGAAACAGAGTTTTCTTCTGTGGCCCAGGTTGGAGTACAGTGGTTCAATCATAGCTCACTACAGCCTTGACCTCCTGGGCTCAAGCAATATCCCCCACCATCTCAGCCTCCCAAAGCCCTGGGATGACAGGTGTCAGCCACTGTGCCTGACCACACTATGTTTTTGCAAACCAGGTACCAGGATGCTCAATTTGTTTCCCTGGGACTTTAACCTGTTTGGAGATGGATCTGGCACAACGATTGGTCAATTTCCCATCTGTTGCTGTGACTATTGCATACCTTGCCCCAGGCCCTTTTCCTGCCTCCAGGGGGACTTTCTGCAGTTTTCCCTCAGACCCAGCACTGTGTTGCTCTTTTCTAGCTGGTCCAAGCAGGTCTTTTCTTAGCACAGGCCAATTATCTGCCCAGCATTTACTTTCCCAGGCTGTTTACCATGACAACCTCTCCTAGAGACACAAAATCTGAGTGGGCCCCACGCAGACAGGGGCACTTCCTGTCCTGGGCACTGCCCAAGAAGATAATAAAGCAATTATTTCTCTTTGAAGCAGTACATCTTGAGGGACGAGTGAGAGAGAAAAGGTCATTTATTCATGCCTACTATGTTCTAGGCCCAGTTAAGGGTAATTTGCAGATGGAAATGTCATTTAATATTCCCAGAAGTTGTTTTTTTTTTTGAGACAGTTCTTGCTCTGTTCTCCAGGCTGGAGTGCATTGGTGCAATCTCCACTTGTTGCAACCTCTGCCTCCGGGGCTCAAAAGATCCTCCTACCTCAGCCTCCCGAGTAGCTGGGACCACAGGCGTGCACCACCAAGCCTGGCGAATTTTTGTATTTTTTGTAGAGACTTGGTTTCGCCATGTTCAAGATCAACCTGGGGTCTTGAACTGCTGGACTCAAGAAATCCACATGCTTTTGCTTCCCAAATTGCTGTGATTAAGAGGTGTGAGCAACCCCACGCCTGTTGTTTTGAGTGATGTGAAATAGCAGGTTGTCTCATACCTCAGGGCCTCTGCTTAGGCGTGTGACCATTTCGTCCTGCATGAAATTCTCTGTCCAGAGTTGAAATGCGGTGGAGTAAAATTCAGCTCCTGCTCTCCTTCCCAAGCTTTGGGCCCTGGGGGGCAGGGTAGGGGGTGGGTTTCTGCCTAGAGTAACGGATGCCTTTTCCTAATTTGCACAAAGATGTGCAGCAGGTTAGAGGTGGGGCCTGGGTCTGGCCCGAGCTGCACTCTCACCATCCCTCCACACTGCTCCCCAGGTCAGAGTGCTCCTGAGGGGAGGGCCTTGCCTGCTCTTCCTCCCTTGCCCTTCTATAGGGACCTAGGTAGGGCAGTGGCATACATCTGTGGTCCCAGCACTTTGGGAGGCTGAGGCGGGAGGACTGCTTGAGGCCAGGAGTTCGATGTTACAGTGAGCTATGATTGCACCACTGCACTCAAGAAGCCTGGGCAACAGAGCAAGATCCTGTCTCTAAAATATAAATACATACATACAAGAACCCAGCTAAAGTGCCTGGCCAGGACGGGCTCTGGGTCAAGCTTACTCTCTTCTGTTCGTGCAGTTTTTGTACTGAGAAATGCTTCATTCGTTCAGTTGAAATGTCAACTCCTCGCTGGGCACAGCTGCGCGTGCCTGTAATGCCAGCACTTTGGGAGGGTGGGGCAGGAGGATTGCTTGAGCCCAGGAGTTTGAGACCAGCCTGGGCAATGTGATGAGACCCCGTCTCTACAAAAAACAAAAATTACTGGGGCATGGTGGTGTGAGCTGCTGGGGAGGCTGAGGTGGGATGATCTTCTGAACCCAAGAGATTGAGGCTGTGGTGAGCAGAGATTGTGCCACTGTACTCCAGCCTGGGTGACAGGGTGAGACCCTATCTCAAAAAAAAAAAAAAAAAAAAAAAAAAGTCAATGCCTCAGTGAAGGCTGACCCAGCCTACTCACTGCAAAACTAATCACTCTTCCCCTGTGACTGGTCTTACCCTGTATAGTACCCTCCTCACCTACTGTGCTGTGGTGCTTTGTAGGAGTCAGTTTGCTTTTAAATTGGTCATTATAGGCACATGATGAAAAATTAAAATATAAAAGGATCTAGAAAAAGTGAATTTCCTTCAATCCTTGATCCCAAGTTCCCCAGATTCCTTCCTCAGAAATAGGCTATGAATTGTTTTTCTTCTTCCAGAGATATTTTATGCATAAGTAAACATACATATATTATCCCTAACTGTCCTCCTTCTCTTTTTTTTATTCTTTTTTTTTTTTTTTTTGCTACAGGGTCTCACTCTGTTCAGGCTGAAGTACAGTGGGGCAGTCATAGCTCACTGCAGCCTTGACCTTTTGGGTAGTAACCCCCACCCCACCCCCGACTCAGCCTCCCAAGTAGCTGGGACCACAGTCACATACCACCAAACCCAGCGAATTTTTAATTTTTTTGTAGAGATAGGGTCTCACTATGTTATTAAGTGATCCTCCTGCCTCAGCCTCCCAAAGTGCTGGCATTACAGGAATGAGCCACTGCCTGGCCCTCTTTCTTTTTTAGAAACCCAAATAGAGGCCGGGCACGGTGGCTCACACCTTTTATCCCAGCACTTTGGGAGGCTGAGGCAGGCAGATCATGAGGTCCGGAGATTGAGACCATCCTGGCTAACACGGTGAAACCCCATCTTTACAGGCTGGGCACAGTGGTTCACGCCTGTAATCCCAGCACTTTGGGAGGCCGAGGTGGGCAGATCATGTGGTCAGAAGATCGAGACCATCCTGGCTAACACGGTGAAACCTTGTCTCTACTAAAAATACAAAAAACTAGCCGGGCCTGGTGGTGGGCGCCTGTAGTCCCAGCTACTCCAGAGGCTGAGGCAGGAGAATGGCGTGAACCCGGGAGGTGGAGCTTGCAGTGAGGCAAGACAGCACCACTGCACTCCAGCCTGGGCGACAGATCGAGACTCTTGTCTCAAAAAAAAAAAAAAAAAAATTAGAGGCTGGGCCTGGTGGTGCAGACCTGTAGGCCCAGATGCTGGTGAGGCCAAATTTGGAGGATTGCTTGAACCCAGGAATTTGAGGCTGCAGTGAGCTTTGATTGCGCCACTGCACTCCAGCCTGGGCGACAGATTGAGATCCTATCTCAAAAAAAAAAGAAAAAAAGAAAAAGAGGCCAGGCGTGATGGCTCACGCCTGTAATCCCAGCACTTTGGGAGGCCTAGGCAGGCAGATCACGAGGTCAGGAGCTCGAGAGTAGCCTGGCCAACATGGTGAAACCCCATCTCTACTAAACATACAAAAATTAGCTGGGTGTGGTGGCACGCGCCTATAATCCCAGCTACTCAGGAGCCTGAGGCAGGGGAATCGCTTGAACCTGGGAGGCAGAGGTTGCAGTGAGCCGAGATCACGCTACTGCACTCCAGCCTGGATGACAGAGCAAGATTCAATCTCGAAAAAAAAAAAAAAGGCCACTGTCGCCACCACCGAGACCAAGATGGCCACGAGACTCAGCATTTTCCTCAAGATTTCCTGGGCCAGGGAGCCAGTGCTGGTCGGGTCCTTCATCATCTGGAGCCTCGCTGTAATTCTACCCCCACTTAGCCCCTACACCAAGTACTCCACCATGATCAATGAGGCAATGCCCTACAACTACCCAGTGCCTGTCTGCGACGACGGGAACATGCCCCACGTGCCCAGCCACCCCCAGGACCCCCAAGGCCCCAGTTTGGAGTGGTTGAAGAAATTGTGAGCACCTCCACTGACAGAGGAGGACCCTCCCATGGCTCCCACTAAAAACGTGAAAACCAACCTCTCCCCACCCAAAAAAAAAAAAGAAAGAGAAAGAAAAATTGCATTAAATATCTGATCTAGGCCAGGCACAGTGGCTCAGGCCTGTAACTGTAACTCTAGCACTTTGGGAGGCCGAGGCAGGAAGATTGCTTGAGGCCAGGGGTTCAAGACAAAACTGGCCAACAAAATGAGACCTCGTCTTTAAAAAATAAATTCTGGGGCCAGGCGTGGTGGCTCACACCTGTAACAGCACTTTGGGAGGCCGAGGCGGGTGGATCACGAGGTCAGGTGTTTGAGACCAGCCTGGCCAACATAGTGAAATCCCATCTCTACTAAAAAAAAAATACAAAAAATTAGCCAGGCGTGGTGGCGGGTGCCTGTAATCCCAGCTACTTGGGACGCTGAGGCAGGAGAATCGCTTGAACCTGGGAGGCGGAGGTTGTGGTGAGCCGAGATTGTGCCATTGCACTCCAGCCCAGGCAACAGTGTGAGACTCCGTCTCAAAAAAATATATATAAATAAAATAAATAAATAAATATAAATTCCTGGCACAGTGCACACGCCTGTAATCCCAGCACTTTGGGAGTCCAAGGCGGGTGGATCACGAGGTCAGGAGTTCAAGACCAGCCTGGCCAAGATGGTGAAATCCTGTCTCTACTAAAAACACAAAAAATTAGCCAGGTGTAATGGCGGGCGCCTGTAATCCCAGCTACTCAGGAGGCTGAGGCAGCGAATTGCTTGAACTCGGGAGGTGGAGGTTGCAGTGAGCCGAGATCGTGCCACTGCACTCCAGCCTGGGTGACAGAGTAAGACTCCATCTCAAAAAAAAAAAAATTAAATAAGTAAATTAAAAGTAACTAACTAAATACCTGGATATCTGAGCTGGGTGCCGTGGCTCATGCCTCTAATCCCAGCACTGTGGGAGGCCAAGGCAGGCAGATCATGAGGTCAGGAGTTCAAGACCAGCCTGGCCAACATAGGGAAACCTTGTCTCTACTAAAAAAATTAGCCAGGTGTGGTGGTGCACATCTGTAATCTCAGTTACCCAGGAGGCTGAGGCAGGAGAATCGCTGGAACCTGGGAAGTAGAGGTTGCAGTAAGCCGAGATTGTACCACTGCTCTCCAGCCTAGGTGACAGAGTGAGACTCTGTCTCAAAAAAAAAAAAAAAAAAAAAAAAAAATCAATATCTGATATACATTTTTGTTTGTTTATTTATTTATTTATTTATTTTTGAGACGGAGTCTCGCTCTATCGCCGGGGCTGGAGTGCAGTGGCCGGATCTCAGCTCACTGCAAGCTCTGCCTCCTGGGTTCCCGCCATTCTCCTGCCTCAGCCTCCGGAGTAGCTGGGACTACAGGCGCCTGCCACCTCGCCTGGCTAGTTTTTTGGTATTTTTTAGTAGAGTAGGGGTTTCACCGTGTTAGCCAGGATGGTCTTGATCTCCTGACCTCGTGATCCGCCCGTCTCGTCCTCCCAAAGTGCTGGGATTACAGGCTTGAGCCACCGCGCCCGGCCTCATTTATTTATTTACTGAGATAGAGTCTCACTCTGTCGCCCAGGCTGGAGTGCAATGGTGCAATCTTGGCTCACCGCAACCTCTGCCTCCCTGGCTCAAGCTATTCTCCTGCCTCAGCCTCCCGATTAGCTGGGACTACAGATGCGCACCACCACGCTCGGCCAGTTTCTGTATCTCTAGTAGAGATGGGGTTTCACCATCTCGGTCAGGCTGGTCTAGAACTCCTGACCTCGTGATCTGCCCACCTCAGCCTCCCAAAGTGCTGGGATTACAGGTGTGAGCCAACATATCCGGCCCAATATCTGATATACATGTTAATTGAAGCTGGGTGTAGTGGTCACACCTTTAATCACAGCATTTTGGGAGGATCACTTGAGCCCAGGAGTTCAAGACCAGCTTGGGCAACATAGCAAGACCCTGTCTCAAAAAAGAAAAATTTGGCCGGGCGCGGTGGCTCAAGCCTGTAATCCCAGCACTTTGGGAGGCCGAGACGGGCAGATCACGAGGTCAGGAGATCGAGACCATCCTGGCTAACCCGGTGAAACTCCGTCTCTACTAAAAAACACAAAAAAACTAGCCGGGCGAGGTGGCGGGCGCCTATAGTCCCAGCTACTCGGGAGGCTGAGGCAGGAGAATGGCGTGAACCCGGGAGGCGGAGCTTGCAGTGAGCTGAGATCCGGCCACTGCACTCCAGCCTGGGCGACAGAGCAAGACTCCGTCTCAAAAAAAAAAAAAAAAAAAAAAAGAAAAATTTAACATTGACTTTTCTGTCAGAGATAGGAAGTAAATAAGACATTTATCGTGAATTTAAAGCACATATGGCAGCTAATGGTGACAGCATCTCACTCCAGCTGACCCTTGGCCTATGGAAGCGGGCCTGGAATGGCCCACTATTCTTAGTGTTGGCAACTAGTTAAAAAATTAAAATATTCGAGGTGGGTGGATCACTTGAGGTCAGGAGTTTGAGAACAGCCTGGGCAATATAGTAAAACCCTGTCTCTACTAAAAAATAGGAAAATTAGCTGGGCATGGTGATGCATGCCTGTAATCCCAGCTACTCGGGAGGCTGCGGCACGAGAATCACTTGAACCCGGGAGGCAGAGGTTGCAGTGAGCTGAGATAATGTCACTGCACTCCGGGCTGGGTGACAGAGTGAGACTCCATCTCAAAAAAAAAAAAGAAATGGCCACTTGATGTAGTCTTTCAGAGTCACAAATATTTTATTTTTTTTGAGACCGAGTCTCATCTGCCACCACAACCAGCCCAGAGTCACAGTTGGAGCCTGAACTCTGCCTCAGCATCTTCACCACTTGTGCCTTTATCTTTGCAGTTCTGCCTATTATAGCTTTCCTCCCTTGCTGCTTGGCGAACTTCTACTTATCCAGTAAGGCCTGGCTTCAGTGTTACCATCTCTCTTTAGTGTTCTGTGGTTGTCCACCTGATGGATGACTTACTCTCCTGGCAGGGTTTCCAGTCTGATTCCATGTGATGGCACTTACTACACTCAAGTATACTTTGTGGTCTGTGTGTCTCACCCACATTCACCCACTGGCTGGTCCTGTGGTTTAGGGACTGAGCTTTTCTTTATCCATATCCATCCAGTCGGCCCCATGATTGGAACATACTATGCAGTGCTCAGGCAATGTTTGCTGAAGCGCAGGGGTTAAGAGCAGGCTACCTGGCTTGGGAACCCAGCTTTGCCACTTCCTGTGTAGCTTCGGCATAACTTTCCATCTTTCTTTTTTTTTTTCTGAGATGGAGTCTTGCTCTGTCACCCACGCTGGCGTGCAGTGACGTGATCTTGGCTCACTGCAACCTCCACCTCCTGGGTTCAAGCAATTCTCCTGCCTCAGCCTCCCGAGTAGCTGGGACTACAGGTGCCTACCACCACACCCGGGTAATGTTTGTATTTTTAGTAGAGAGAGGGTTTCATCATGTTTGTCAGGCTGGTCTCGAACTCCTGACCTTGTGATCTGCCCTCTTTGGCCTCCCAAAGTGCTGGGATTACAGGGGTAAGCCACTGTGCCCAGTCAGCTTTCTGTCTTTCTACGCTTATTTCCTCATCTGTAAAATGTCATCCTTAGCAGGGCGAGGTGGCTCACACCTGTAATTCCAGCAATGTGGGAGGCCGAAGCAGGTGGATCCTCTGAGGCCAGGAGTTCGAGACCAGCCTGGCCAACATGGTGAAACCCCGTCTCTACTAAAAATACAAACATTAGCCAGGTGTGGTGGCACACACCTGTACTCCCAGCTACTCAGGAGATTGAGGTGGTAGAATCGCTTGAATACGGGAGGTGGAGGTTGCAGTGAGCTGAGATGGCACCACTGCACTTCAGCCTGGGTGACAGAGTGAGACCGTGTCTCAAAAAAAAAAGATAAAATGTCATCCTCACATCAGCCTTTTGTTGTGAAAAAATAAAATCAAGAGTTTACTCAAAGCAGTCAGAACAGTGCCTGACAGTAAGTCTTGTTAAAGTGTTAGCTCTCATATATTATAGATGAGCACAATGTATATCATTATTAAATGTCAGCTTTATTATTATTATTTGTTTTGAGACAGAGTCTTCCTCTGTCGCCCAGGCTAGAGTGCAATGGCACGTTTTGGCTCACTGCAACCTCCGCCTATTGGGTTTAAGCGATTCTCCCATCTCATCCTCATGAGTAGCTGGGATTACAGGTGTGCGCCACCATGCCTGGGTAATTTTTGTATTTTTAGTAGAGACGGAGTTTCACCACATTGGCCAGGTTGGTCTCAAACTCCTGACCTCATGATCTGCCCGCCTCGGCCTCCCAAAGTGCTGGGATTACAGACGTGAGCCACCGCGCCCGGTCAGCTTTATTATTAAATGTTAGCTTCATCTGCTTTGTACACTAATGCATACCCAGTGCCCAGAACAGTGCCTGGAACATACTAGGTGCTAAATAAATATTTATGACTTAATGTATGAATGAGGGTGGACTTCCTTTCTTTTGCTCGCACTGGAGAGTTGAACTCTCCTTCCAACGCGGGTGGGGTGGATATTGGCGTATTCAGGGCCATCAGGGCTGAAGTCAAGGGCTTAGTGGGGCTTAATTTGTTGGGGGGGCCCAGGGCATGGCCCTCATTGTTTCTCTAGAAGGAAAGGTCCAACCCTCAAAAGACCTTCGGAAATCCCGCTGAAAGTTAAGTTGGGAAGGAAAACCTGCATGCCTATGTATCAGGAATTAACGTCCTTTGTCTTGCTTTGTTCAGTAGTTTCAAATTGCCTTCTCCAGGCAAGGCTGATGAAAGTGCAAGTTGCAAGTTAATTTGGATTTTTCTTTCTGCTTTTGCTCTCACAGGAAGTGGAAAGGTGACCAAACACTCTAGCATTCATGCCACCAAAAAGAGGAGTGTTTTGCAGTTACAAGACCTGGATTCCAATCACGACTCCTCTTAGCTGCCCTGTAATCAGGCACAATTACTTGGGTCTCTGAGTCTCACTTTTCTTATGTAGAAAACGGAGATATGTTTACTTCCTTCATAAGACTGATGAGAAGGAAATTATCTGTGCATTTTGAAACCACTGAAGCCTTGTACAGGTTTTATTTCTTGGATCGCCACTGGTTCCCCGCTAGGAATTCAGAAAAATAAAAAGGAGGTCCCTGAGCAAAGGCTGGGGGGCCCTTCATCTGAGGCCAACCCTCTCTTGTCCCATGGATGGCCTGGACTGCTCCGCCCCGCGGCTCCCCAGGGGCAAAGCCGTGAGGGTCCGGGTGAGAGCCCAGTGCTGGACCAGCCCGGCGCCCAGGGGTCCCGGCCGAAATCCCTGCTGTCTTTCAGGTCAAACGTCATAATTCCCGAACCCCAGAAAGGCCGAAAAGCAAGGCAACCCCGAAAGATGACGAAGTCAACACCAGGGCGCAGGGCCAGTGTGCTGACGACGAGGGAGGCTGGAGCCGCGGGGACAAGGCGCCCATACAGCGGCAAGAGGGCGGAGGGCAGGAGCTCGCCGTCCTGGGTGAAAGCGGGGCCCAGTGAAGAGGCCCGGCCACAGGAATCTCGGTTCCACCCCACGACTCCCGGCTGTGACTCCAGTTTTGTCCCCAGCCGCCCGGCCCGGCCCCGCCCCGCCCCCAGCGGGCACTCAGGCCTTACCACTGCGCCTTCATGGGGGTGGAGTTAGATCGTGGGCTAGTCCTGCCGATGAGAGAGGGGTTCTTCCTCAAAAAGTATCATTATGTATAGTATTCGCATTATTCTAGTTAACTCGTTTCCCTTCTGCATGCCCGGAACCCCTACCTGCGCTAGGAAGGGGGCGGAGAGCTTTCCTGCCTCCCCCTGCTCTTCCGCGTTTGGTGCGCGCCTGCGCGGTGCGTAGGCGGCGGGACGTACTTAAGCTTCGACGCAGGAGGCGGGGCTGCTCAGTCCTCCAGGCGTCGGTGCTCTGCGGTGTTGAATATTGTTGCTTGCTTGGCTGTGCGCGCGTGCGCGGACATGGCCTCAAACGGTAGGTAAGGGCGCGAGGCGGCGGCGGCGGCGGCGCACCGGGCCGAGGCCTCCCAGCTGGGCTTTTCATTTTCGGTGGGACCGGGGTGGCGATCCCGTGTGGGATTCTTTCGCGCCCCTGTGGCGGGAAACCGCGGAGAGGGGTAACTGGAGGAGGCTGGTGTCGCCATTTTGTTTCGCTCCTCTGGCCCTCGCGCGCGGGGCGGTAAGTCTTCTCTTAGCAGTCCGTTTGCTTGGGGTGGTCGTTGGGAGGGACGCTTCTTAGGGGTTTGAAGCGTCAGGTGAGGGTGGAAAATGGCCGGTTTCCGTGGCCTCGCCTCCCCCAACTCCCGGCCCCGAGCTCAGGCCCGCTTTGTCGCAGTGCTGCATCCGGGCACTCGCGGCGCGCACGCGCTCTGCGGGCCCCTCCCCCTTCGCGGCGCGGGTACCCCTTCCCCGCCTCGTGTCGGTTCAGCTTTTTGTCGCGAGACCCTTCGCGGAAGACTCGGCGGCGCGCGTGCGGTGTGAGCCTTGTTCCTCTGTGGTCTTTCGCGAAGGGGCGGGACCGCTCCGTTCCCGCCTCGTTTGCCACGCGGCGGGGGCGGAGGCTCGGGATCGGGGCCGCGCTCCCGCTTAACGGGAGCGGTTTGGAGGCGGTTGTCGTGGTTCCGCCAACGGACTGGGGGACCTGGCCCGAGGGTTTTTCCCGCCTAAATTTCTTTCTTTTTTTTTTTTGAGTCAGGGCCTCCCTCTCGCCCAGGCTGGAGTGCAGTGGTGCGATCTCAGCTTACTGCAATGTCCGCCTCCTGGGTTCAAGTAATTATCCTGCCTCAGCTTCCTGAGTAGTTGGGATTACAGGTCCCTGCCACCACGGCCCGGCTAATTTTTGTGTTTTTTAGTAGAGACGGGGTTTCACCATGTTGGTCAGGCCCGTCTCTACATGCTGGCCTCGGGTGATCCGCCCTCCTCGGCCTCCCAAAGTGGCAGGATTACAGGCGTGAGCTACCGCCCCTGGTCTAAATTTCTTTTTTCTGAGGTAGGGACGGAGAATAACAGCCATCCAGGCCACACCCTCTCCTGGTCCTTTTCCTGCGGGGGAAGCGCCGCGTTTCCTGCGCTGGGGGGATGAGTTGATCTTGTTCGTGTATCTAAAGTGGGGCGTTTCAAAAGGGCTTTCGTTGCTTCTGGTTCGCCCAGGGGAAGGCAGGGTAGATGAGAAAACAGAACCATCTGGAGCCCCACGGCTGGGGACTCGAGTACCTGTTGACTTTCGCCTCTTAAGGCGAGCACTTGGATGATCTTTGTCATTTGGGGTCCAAGGGCTCTTTTGATTCTCTGGCTTTGCACTAAAAAGCCCACTTCATCTCCGGAATTGGTCAAAGAGTGAAGAATGGCCTTTTTTGAGACATTCTTGTTCTGTGGGTCTGGGCTGAGAGAGCAGAGGCCACAATCTGAACACTGCTCGAATTCAAACCTGTGCCACTTGGTAGCTCTGCGACTTTGGGCGAGTTAGTCTGTTTTGACTCCTGGCAATAATGGCATTGTCATAGAGTGGATGAAGCGAATGCGCGATGTTTTAGAGCAATCACTGACGTGAATTGGTCTTGCAGAAAGTTGTGGCTGTCCACCAAGACCTTGGTTTTTCCAACGGTTAAGACTTCTGGGACTCTATAGAAACTTGCATTTTCTTCACTTTGTAAGAACACTTGGCTGATAGGCCAGTTTGCTACTCGTCTCAACCAGTGTCTCATGGGGCAATTTTATGCCCTTTGTTGAAACGTGGTGCTATCTTTTTTTTTTTTTTTTTTGAGACAGAGTCTCGCTCTGTCGCCCACGCTGGAGTGCAATGGCGCGATCTGCAACCTCCGTCTCACGGGTTCAGGCGATTCTTCTGCTTCAGCCTCCCAAATAGCTGGGATTACAGTTGTGCGCCACCATACCCGGCTAATTTTTTGTATTTTTTTAGAGAGGGGGCTTCATGTTGGTCAGGCCGGTCTCGAATTCCTGACCCCAAGTGATCCATCCACCTCAGCCTCACCTGGCCTGTGTGGTCCTATTTATTCATCAGTGCTTAAGGAATTTAGCTTTAATTCAACTCTTTCAGAGCAGCGGCTGAAGATAATATGATTGTATTTTTTTTTTTTTTTTTTTTTTTTGCAGATTATACCCAACAAGCAACCCAAAGGTGAGTGCTATTTTTGGGCTTCCAGAGTTTGTAGAGGGGAAGGGTGGTCAAGCTGTGTTTTCTGATCACACTGGTTTTCCTTTCATCTAGCTATGGGGCCTACCCCACCCAGCCCGGGCAGGGCTATTCCCAGCAGAGCAGTCAGCCCTACGGACAGCAGAGTTACAGCGGTTACAGCCAGTCCACGGACACTTCAGGCTATGGCCAGAGCAGCTATTCTTCTTACGGCCAGAGCCAGAACAGTGAGTCTCTCTCAGCAGGTCACCTCTTCCTGCTCTTTCTGAATATTGCTTTTTTTTTTTTTTTTTTTTTTGGGAGACGGAGTCTCATCCTGTTGCCCAGGCTGGAGTGCAATGGTGCTATCTCAGCTCACTGCAATATCCGCCTCCTGGGTTCAAACAATTCTCCTGCCTCAGCCTCCTGAGTAGCTGGAATTACAGGCACCTGCTACCACGCCCTACTAATTTTTGTATTTTTAGTAGAGATGGGGTTTCACCATGTTGGGCAGGCTGGTCTAGAACTCCTGATCTCGTGATCCACCTGCGTCGGTCTCCCAAAGTGCTGAGATTACAGGCGTGAGCCATCACGCCCTGAATGTTGCTTTTCTTAAACCTGAGGACTGAAGTGTTGAAACTCTTCCATATTCTTTTCCCTGAACGAGTGTATAATTCTTCAAACTCTTTGGGGTCTGAGTCCTTTACAGGGCATTGTGGCACACCCAGCTACTGAGGAGTCTGAGGCAGGAGGATCCCTTGAGTTTGGGGCTGCAGTGAGCTATGATGGTGACTGAACAGCAACTGCATTCTAGCCTGGGCAGTGTATTACGGCTCCATTTCAAAAAACAAACAAAAATGTTTATTGGTTTGTGATTCTGTTTACATTTGTTTTTTTGGCTTTTAATTTTTTTGACTCTTATTTCCCATCTCAGCATGAAAGAGCATATTTTCTAAAGGGAGAACCAGTTTTAGGCCAATTCTTAAATGGAGAAAATGGTTTTGCTTGAAACAAATGTATGAAATCATGTGATACATAAGGAAGTGGGATTTGCCCCAAGGTCCTGAAGTGTAACTAAGAAAGGTGGTTGTCCTGTAGATACTGCATGCACAGCTGCATATCACAGTGCTGTTAACAGGAATCCTTGGGCCTGGGATTAGAGGGTGGTGCTGGAGATGGTTGGTGTTGGGGTTGGCGGGGTGAAATTGGAACTGTCTTAGAGAGATGATAGAAGTTGGAGCATTAACTTTTGGCTTTGAAAGGAGGGTAACTATATGAGTTGCAAGATTATGAACAGCTTCTGAAAGGCTGACTTTTTGAGTATAGGTGAGTATTAGGTCGTATATGTTTTAACACAT
The DNA here is from genome assembly GCF_007565055.1 of Rhinopithecus roxellana. Classification (NCBI taxonomy): domain Eukaryota; kingdom Metazoa; phylum Chordata; class Mammalia; order Primates; family Cercopithecidae; genus Rhinopithecus; species Rhinopithecus roxellana. Next base: position 10,360,062 of record NC_044568.1, read on the forward strand.
TCCTTACATTTTCTCTTTCCTGGTGGCTTTTGCAGCTTCTTTTTTCTTATTCTCGTAGCAGGCTATGGAACTCAGTCAGCTCCCCAGGGATATGGCTCAACTGGCGGCTATGGCGGTAGCCAGAGCTCCCAATCTTCTTACGGGCAGCAGTCCTCCTACCCTGGTTATGGCCAGCAGCCAGCTCCCAGCAGCACCTCGGGAAGGTATGGTGGTGTCGATGTTGGGGAAGGCTTGAAAAGAGGGGTGAATTGATGGGGAGTGATAAAGGGACCAGCAGCAGTAGAAGCAGTTTAGAGGTGTAATTGGGGTAGGGGACCCTGTGTTGAGTACAGAGAATGGAATCCACTACAAGGAAATTGGGGGGGTATGCTGGGATTGTGATTGTGTTTTTTTGTTTGTTTTCCTTAGTTACGGTAGCAGTTCTCAGACCAGCAGCTATGGGCAGCCCCCAAGTGGGGGCTACGGCCAGCAGCCTAGCTATGGTGGACAGCAGCAAAGCTATGGACAGCAGCAAAGCTATAATCCCCCTCAGGGCTATGGACAGCAGAACCAGTACAACAGCAGCAGCAGTGGTAGTGGAAGTGGAGGTGAGATGTCCTTAGCTTTGTCTGCAGCCCATTTTCTGTAAGGATTTGTATTCTCGTGTTTTAGCCTAAAAGGGTTCCTGTTTTATTTCCTAGTTGTCTTTTTAATTTCTTTCGTACTTCATTGCCTGGCACTTATCAAACCTTTTTGTGCTACTTTGCAAAGTTTTTTTTTTTTTTTTTAAACCGTCCTTTCTTTTCTCACAGGTAACTATGGCCAAGATCAATCCTCCATGAGTGGTGGTGGCGGCGGCGGTGGTGGTGGTGGCGGCGGCGGCGGCTGTGGCAGTGGTGGTGGTTATGGCAATCAAGACCAAAGTGGTGGAGGCGGCGGTGGCTACGGACAGCAGGACCGTGGAGGCCGTGGCAGGGGCGGCAGCAGTGGTGGCGGCGGCGGTGGTGGTGGTTACAACCGCAGCAGTGGTGGCTATGAACCCAGAGGTCGTGGAGGTGGCCGTGGAGGCAGAGGTGGCATGGGGTAGGTGTCTCATGAGCCAGGGAGTATCTTTGGTGGGGAGTGTGGAGGATTGCATGAATCTCCCTGAAGCCAGTCCCTAATGCATGGTTTAGTATTCTTGTTGTCTAGGGATCTGTGAGGGCTTTGATTTGGGGGCAGTGATTTTCTTTTTACATCCCCATTTTATTTTTGTGAGAATTTGGGAGCCTGAACTCCCATCCATACCACCGAAAAGAGATTTTGAGTATTGATACTTGTTTCCAAAAAAAAAATCATACATAGATTTCCAACACGTATGGATTGGAGTCATTGATATCCTAGGCAAGAAACATGGAAGTGAAGACTTCTTATCTCTGCAAGGGAAACCGATGATCCCACTCCTGGGAAATAGTAGGGAAACTTGATATGTGTATTCCCATGTGTCCTCTAGGGAGTTGGTAATGGTTAACCTGACTTCAGCTTCCAGGAATTGGTTACTCTTCCCGTTTTCTGTAGTCATTTGAATCCACAAGTTTGATTTGCACCAATTTGACCGACATTGATTTTGGGTGTGACTTGGTTTATGGGGCCAACTGACTGAAGTGTGCAGACCTTTTGGGCAAAAATATGCTTGACAGTGGTCTCCCACCTAGTTGTTCCACTGTCTGCCTTACCCTGGTTACTTAAAATTCATCAGCTTGTCCAACTGGACCTTCTTTCCTTCCTGCTGAAGTTGATTTGAAGTAAAACCTTAGATTTGATGTTAAAACAGTTGTCAAATCTGTCGGTAAATACGATTTGAAGGACCCTACTCTGTCTCTCTTGAAAAAGGGGAGGAATGTCAGTGTAACTGTTTTTGGAAAAAGTAGATTTTTAAACTGACTTTGGATATGGTAAGTATGCAGAGGTGGGTGGGGGCAATCTCAAAAACGTACAAAAATGAGGAAAACTCTGTTGTGTGCGTGTGTTTAATGCAAAACTTTAAAAAGAAAAACAACTGTTATGTGACTGTTAACTTGCTCTGCATTTTATGTGCCACAGGTATGAAAGGTGACATTGCAAAATACTCCGCTCTTCTCGCAGTGTAGAAGGGGTGACCCCGGGGCTTGGGGGAGATCAAAAACAGCTCAGTAGTTAGGACAGAGCTTAGCTAAGTTTGTCTTGCTTTAAGGGGAAGTTGCCTTTGGTTTTGACTTTTTATGGAATGGGGTTGGGTCTGCTTGCTGCTTTCAAAGCAAAAACCACAAAAGTGTGTTCAAGGCTACCCCAGCCTGGTGTGAAATGTCTTCTGGGTAAATTGGGGTAGGGTTTTTAAACCAACTACTTGGTTGTCAACCACTTGCGACAAGAGGAAAAAAAAACATCTGCTCCATCGGAAGAACGACCAAGGAAAATGGGTCATTTTTTTTCCAGAGGAAATAGATACGTAACCTTTTAAAGCAAAATCTTTATAAACTGTGTCTGAGAAATTGCACACGTGTGTGTGACATGCTCAAAGGTCAGACAAGGGGTGGTCAGGAAGGGATGTATTTTAGTAGCCACTTGTATCTTTTTCCAAAAACACCTACCCCTGTTTGGGAAATGTTAAACAAAATCAAAAAACACCCTTTTGTAGCCGTTGGAAGCTTCATGTCCTTTCTTCTAACTTGTCTTCTCCAGCGGAAGTGACCGTGGTGGCTTCAATAAATTTGGTGGTAAGTGAACAGAGTTTCCAAAATTCCCAACTCCCAGCAATGCTTTGTCTGATTGTTCATTTGCAGATGTCTTAGCGTGTTAATTTAAATGTCAAAGGTTTTGAGGTGTCCAGAACTACCTCCATAAAGGGGTAGGGTAGAATGCCACCTGTTGCCTGATGTTTGCTAACTCGGAGCAGGCAGGGGTATGACTCAATAGTCGTCTTTTACCAAATGGGTTTGCCCCAGGTTAATAAGAGGGGTTTAGTAGGCCTTGGACAGGGCTGTTGCCACACCTGGCACTTAGTGACCATCATCATGAGAAACTGGAGAGTGCGTGCTGGAACACGTGGTGCCATCTTGACTTTAGGATCCTTTTGATCATTGTGTCCAAGGCTTGTGTGTGTGTGTGAGAGTGGGGGACAACCTCCAAATGTTTTAATTCTGGAAGAGGGATGTAATATTGCCCTAAGAATGGTGAAGTTGGTATACCTTTATAAAGTACGGAATGGTGTCAATGAATGCAATTCTATGTATATGGACTTAACTCAGATGGGCGAATAGAAACTAGCTCTGGGAAGGAACATGTGCACTACTTCAAGAAAGATTGGAAGCATGTGTGGCTCATGGGAAATAACCAGGTCTTAAACAGCACAAACTGAATTCATGGACCAGGAAGGTCTTAAACAGCACAAACTGAATTCATGGAAAAATGACAAATTTGAGAAGTCTCCCAGTAAGCTGGAACTTTTCTGGTTTGGTTAACTAACAAAAGGTTTCTTGATTTGTCTCAACATTTAAAGCCAAAGGCTTGGGTTCATGACTTAGGTGTCATTGCGTGTGGGTACAATATTTATATATGGCGAATTCAGATAAACATTGGTCAAAGATGGTCTTTGGAAAAACAAAATAGAGGCTACATTACGGAAATAAGATTTCTGGTCTGTTCCCTGGGACATGCTTAAAAAATACAATAGCTATTATGTATGGTTTTTATTTTCATGTGGTTTTGGGGAAACAACACGGTTTTAAGGATGGTTTCTAAAGATGAAATTAAAAATTGTTCCACAAGGGATTAAGTGTCTTTGGTGGTAAAGTTGGGAGAAACTGGATGGATGCACATCTCATGGCTGGTGGCGAGCCCATCTCTCTTCTCTCGGGTGAGAGAACCGGGCCAAGCTGAGTTGGTTTGTTCACTTTAATGGGTCTCCCTTTCCCCTGCCATCTGTGCTGAGGACATTTCCCAGCTTGAGCTGGGGGAGGCAGCATTTTCTGAAGTGTGGAGTTGTCTCTGTGGAGACTCAAGTTACAGATCTTAAGGGGCCTGCCTAGAATTTTCTCCGGGCAGGCGACCCAGGAAAGGGTTTGGAGTGAGGCTATGAGCACTTACATGATATTTTACAAGTTTGGATTTGGTGTTAATTTTTTTCTTTGTCCGTTTTTTCCTGTTGACTAACGGCTCCTCTTTTCCTTGTTTTTGTTTTTTTTTTGTTCTTTTCTTCCATGTCACTTAAGGCCCTCGGGACCAAGGATCACGTCATGACTCCGGTGAGTTCACAGGTGGTGGCATGAAAAGAGTGGCTAAAGTGGTATCAAGACTTTGCCTGGATATTCTTTGAAACTATTATAAAAAGGAAACTGAAAAAAAGGGGATAGAGAAGGAAGGGAGTTAGGTGTATCCTTAGCTAGCAGTGAGAAGTATTCATTATTAAGTATTTCTCAGAAATACCTGGCTTGTGGGTTCCACCCCCAGCGATTTAGAAGGTCTGAGATGACCCTGAAAATCTACCTTTCTATCAAGTCCCTAGTGATGTTGATGTGTCTGTACCACACTCAGATGGTTTACAGCAGTGGTTTTTTTCAAAATGTGGATCATATCCAAGCTGGTAAATAAAAACTAGTTAACGAAAGACCAGACCACATGAAGTAAAGCATTGAACTCTTGTTTAGATTGTATTGATGTTTGTGTACTAGATTTGAATGTAAAATGGGTCTCTTACTTAATTTGGGACCTTCAACTGAAAGTTGATAAGTAATGATGGGCTTTTTTGTGTGGTCTTGGGCATTTCACTTCTGAGCCCTGGTTTCCATACTGTATACTGTGTGTTAACATGTTTCAAAGGATAATTTTCAAAGTAAATCTGAAATTTGTCAGCATGGCTGGCATATAGGGACTCAAAAGGGATGTGGATTTTTCAGTTGTCTTCATAAACCAAATAATACGAGTTGCTTGATGGATACTAGGTGCTTTAGGTTTTTTCCTCTGTCATTTATTTTACCTTTTCACATTTGCATTTTCTTCTGTTCAACAAGCAGAACAGGATAATTCAGACAACAACACCATCTTCGTGCAAGGCCTGGGTGAGAATGTTACAATTGAGTCTGTGGCTGATTACTTCAAGCAGATTGGTATTATTAAGGTACTTGTGGAGCGGAGTGGGTGCTTTCTGTCAGTGTTGCAGGCTTTTGGATTTCACACATTAGTAAAAGCAAGTCTTTAATGGTTGCCAGCAGTAAAAACAAGTCTTAAGGGTTGTTGCCAGCTTAATTTGTTGAGGAAAGAACCTTAGTTACTGTTTTCTAAAAGAAGTTCTGTCTTAACACAAAAAGCATAACTGATAAGAATGCCCTAAACTCTGAGATTTGTACTTTATAGTAACTTTTAGTTTTATCCTTCAATATTGGAGGGAAAGACAGTTTTCCTCAATGGAGGTTTACATGTGAGGTAGGACGAAGTAACTGGGAAGAGGGGAGCTGAAGTTTGGGAATGATAAACCTCATGTTCTAGAGGAAGAAGATGGAAAGGGAGTATTGGAGCCTTTAAAATTGATGTTACCTCATTTTGCTTTCTTCAGACAAACAAGAAAACGGGACAGCCCATGATTAATTTGTACACAGACAGGGAGACTGGCAAGCTGAAGGGAGAGGCAACGGTCTCTTTTGATGACCCACCTTCCGCTAAAGCAGCTATTGACTGGTTTGATGGTATGTATGAGAAGGCTGGCAGAGGTGGGGCTGGGGATATAGGGCAGCAGGCCATAGGAAGAAAGTCATGGTTTGAGGGTTCATTTGAGTCTTCCAGCATTTTAGCTGTGGTATCAAGTAGTCTCATTTTTGCTTATGTGTCAGTAGATTATAAACCATTTGAGAAAGGCACGCTTATCTTGTGTTTTTGAATTAATGTATCTTGCATTTAAAGTCTCTTGATACTTTTTTATTTCTCTAGGTAAAGAATTCTCTGGAAATCCTATCAAGGTCTCATTTGCTACTCGCCGGGCAGACTTTAATCGGGGTGGTGGCAATGGTCGTGGAGGCCGAGGGCGAGGAGGTGAGGAGCTACCTGCTGTTGGTGCAGAGGGGTGAAGGGGAGAGTGCAGAAGATGGTAAAGGCTTGCATGGAGTGGGTTAGGTTTACCAAACTTGGAGGGGGAGCAGACCCATACTTGTTTTATCTGCACTAGGACCCATGGGCCGTGGAGGCTATGGAGGTGGTGGCAGTGGTGGTGGTGGCCGGGGAGGATTTCCCAGTGGAGGTGGTGGCGGTGGAGGACAGCAGCGAGCTGGTGACTGGAAGTGTCCTAATCCGTGAGTGAAACTTAAATTTTTTTTAGTTCTCTCACATGCATGCTGTTTGATATTATGGTAATGAGGTGTGTGCGTGTTTTCCAAAGAAATAAATGTCAAGGCCACACTGTTGGGGTCAGATTTAGCCAAAAGCTTGCCTAGGTAAGGCTGATGTAATGGGAAAGGTAATGGATTGGGTTCAGTAATGATTTTTGTTCCTGGCTTTGAGAAGCAAGCCTTTTTGTCTTTCTGAAGCCTCAGTTTTTCCTCAATGTATCTCTAAAGTCATGGTAGTTTCTTCCTACTTCTAGGTCTCGCCTATTCCCCATGCCTCTAGACTAATTGTCTTCCTTCTCCTTAGCACCTGTGAGAATATGAACTTCTCTTGGAGGAATGAATGCAACCAGTGTAAGGCCCCTAAACCAGATGGCCCAGGAGGGGGTCCAGGTGGCTCTCACATGGGTAAGAAAGGCAGACCTGGTGCTAAGGAGCTGGGACCAAAGAATCCTTAATTTTTCAGCAGGGAGGCTCGGGGAAAGTAGAGGAATGAGAATATGATAGATCTTATTTCTTTTGTCCTAGGGGGAAACTACGGGGATGATCGTCGTGGTGGCAGAGGAGGCTATGATCGAGGCGGCTACCGGGGCCGCGGAGGGGACCGTGGAGGCTTCCGAGGGGGCCGGGGTGGTGGGGACAGAGGCGGCTTTGGCCCTGGCAAGATGGATTCCAGGTGAGACTTTAAATCAGAATAAAAAAGTAGAGCAGGTAAACAGAGGCCATAGGATAACAAGGTTTTGTCGAGAAAGTGGTTTCATTTTGAGGGCTAGATGGAAGGACCTGATATTGTAACCAGTAGTGGAGAGGGAAGGAAAATTAACTCAGGAGGAATGAATCTGTAGACCCACTTGAGATAAGATACTCGCTAGTTTAGGTGGGAGGGGCAGATAGGATATCTAGGCTTGGAGAGACTGGTAACTCAAATACAATGGATACTTAATTTTTTTTTTTTTTTTTTTTTTTTTTTTTGCAGGGGTGAGCACAGACAGGATCGCAGGGAGAGGCCGTATTAATTAGCCTGGCTCCCCAGGTTCTGGAACAGCTTTTTGTCCTGTACCCAGTGTTACCCTCGTTATTTTGTAACCTTCCAATTCCTGATCACCCAAGGGTTTTTTTGTGTCGGACTATGTAATTGTAACTATACCTCTGGTTCCCATTAAAAATGACCATTTTAGTTAAATTTTGTTCCTCTTCCCCCTCTTCACTTCCCTGGAAGATTGATGATGTCCCAATCAGGAAGGTGGGGAGTTTTCCTGTTCAGATTACCCTGTCCAGCAGGAACTGGAATACAGTGTTTGATCCAGGGGAGAAGGCCAAATGATACCCCTTGAGAGCAGATACGAAATTTTTCTGTCATGGGCAAAGTTGGATGTATAAATCAGAAATGAAGAACATGGGGTGTCATGAGTGTTGGCCCAAATTTGCCCAGCTATGGGGAATTTTTCCTTTACCACATTTATTAGCATACTGGTCTTAGTTTATTTGCAGCAGTTTAAGAACTTTTTAAGAACTCTTGAATCTTTTGGCACATTTAATGGTGAGGCTTAAACAAATTAGATTTAAATGGGGCAGTATTCACATCTGACCATGGTGGAGAGTGCTTAGCCACTCTGGGTCTTTCACAGGGAGAGTAACTTAGTGCCTGCTGAGTGCTGCAGAGTTTGTGGAGTCAGGATCTAATCGTCAACCCTGGGAAACCAGACAGTTAATGGCTGAGAAGGAAGTACATGAATTACATGGCTCTCAGAACCAGAAAATGGGAAAGCTGGAAGTGAGTCCTACTCAAGATTTCTTGACTCCATTTCCGTTTTACGGCGTTTTGATTTGAAACCATCATGCAGGAGATCCTGAAGAGGCCAAATTCCTATCCCAGACTGGTTTACTTAGGTCTTGAGAGGTTGCTACAATAAGAGACTTGGGAAATGGAGATGGTGAAGAGGGGGAAGGTTTTCTGGGAAAGGAAGGTAGAGGTAGTTGCTTGTATTTAAAGGAGGCGAGTGACTCCCTTCCTAGCTGCCCTGGTGAATGGGGCTTTGGGTAGATACTTGCCGTAAGGAGACTGGTCTGGCTGGGTCACTTTCACATCTTGCCTGTACTCAGAGGGCTTGAAGTCACTGACATTTTGAGATTTTAGGCTTGATCATTTTTGATTGGAGGGTGGAAGGCCCTCCTGAGGGAATGAGTGATAGAGCGGAGAAGGGGTTGCAGCCAGTGAGTTAAAACCTTAGAGCAGTGCCCCTCAGCCTCTTACCATGTGGCTGTAAACTTGGACATATCTGGTAAGCAGTTACTTTAAAGCATGCTTTTTATTTTAATTATACAGAGCGTAAAATTAACCCAAGAGCAGAAAGGTTTTAGTTAACGGAGTTTTCAAACTTGGTTTATAAGACAGCTGCCATCACAAGCATAGCTTACAAATGTGCTGGGGAACCCTAATTGGGAAGTGCTTTCCTCTCAAATTTTTATTTTTGGAGACTTGCTCTGTCATGCAGGCTAGAGTGTGCTCTTGGCTCACTGTAACCTCCGCCTCCCGAGTTCAAGCGATTCTCCTGCCTCAGCCTTTCCGAGTAGCTGGGACTACAGGCCCACCTAATTTTTGTGTTTTTAGTGGAGATATGGTTTCACCATGTTGGCCAGGCTGGTCTCTTAATTCCTGACCTCGGGTGATCCACCCACCTTGGCCTCCCAAAGTGCTGGGATTACAGGCATGAGCCGCTGCACCCGGCCGTCCTCTCAAATTTTCGAGTGTGTTTGCTAAGTATGTTCTTTACAGAAGAGTTGCTGCAACCTTGAATCTTGGTGACTTGAGGCACAGAAGCTAGGACTTTATTTTTTGAGATGGAGTTTTGCTCTCGTTGCCCAGGCTGGAGTGCAGTGGCGCATTCTCGGCTCACTACAACCTCTGCCTCCTGGGTTCAAGCGGTAGCTGGGATTACAGGCATGCGCCACTATGCCCAGCTAATTTATTTGTATTTGTAGTAGAGACAGGGTTTCTCCATGTTGGTCAGGCTGGTCTTGAACTCCTCACCTCAGGTGATGCGCCCACCTCGGCCTCCCAGGAAACTGACTTTTAAAAGGAATAGCAGGTTTACCTTCCCTGCCAGCATTGAGGTGCTCTCTAGGCAACAGTAGGCTGAGAGTAGTCTGGCATGTTGAAGGATTGTCAAGTGGGCCTTCCCAGGCATTGCTTTGACTTGGTACATGTAGAGAAGTTCTCTGAGAACAAGGATGTGGCAGTTCTCTCCCTGTCCCTGCTGCTGTTGGTTTCTTCGTTAAATGTTTAGTTGAAATGACTCGATAGGATATTTCTGAGTAGTTCACTGTTGGTGCTTTGCCTATCAGGATTCTAGCTTTGGTTGTGGTCCCCTGATCCCCTTCTTCCAGGAGTGGAGGAGGTTGAAGCTTATTGTAAGACCTGATTACTGGGACCATTAGTGTCAAATTCCTGTGCCTTTCAAATGGCTTATGTGATTGGCCTTGGCATTAAAAGGAAATAGGGTCCCAAGTGACTGTTCAGTGGGTAGGTCCAGTTTGGGGGGATTTTCCAGGAGAACGGATAGAGATACCTAGCAGCAGAGAGAACATTGGTGCCTCTGAAGCCAACCTCCCACCTCAACCTCCCAAGTAGCTGGAACTACAGGTGCTCCCTCGCTACCACACCTGGGTATTTTTTTTTTTTTTTTTTTTTTTTTTTTTTTTTTTTTTTTTAATTTTAGGAGGATTTCGCTGGGTTGCCCAGGCTGGTCTTGAACTGGGCTTAAGTGACTTCCCTGCCTCAGCCTCCCAAAGTGCTGGGATTACAGGTGTGACCCACCGTGCTTGGCCAGAATACTCTTTTTTTTTTTTTTTTTCAAGATGGAGTCTTGCTCTGTTGCCCAGGCTGGAGTGCAGTGGTGTAATCTTGGCTCACTGCAAGCTCAGCCTCCTGAGTAGCTGGGACTACAGGCACCCACATGGTGCCCGGCTCATTTTTTTTTTTTTTTTCTTTAGTAGAGACGGGGTTTCACTGTGGTCTCGATCTCCTGACCTTGTGATCCACCTGCCTCGGCCTTCCAGAGTGCTGGGATTACAGGCATGAGCCACCGTGCCCAGCCCAGAATACTCTTAACTGAATGATTGAAATCTGTCTTAAAGCATTAGGTGCCCCATTTTTGTGAGTTGGAATTGGGACAGGCTAACTAGGAAGTGAGGAGGGTGGGGAGAGGTGTGCTATAGGTCTGTTTGCCCCTTCCTTGATGTAGCCTTCGGTTAGCCCTATCAGCTTTTTTTCCCCATCTCGTGCCAGGCCTTCCTGGGTTTCAGTACTTGGATGTAGGGCTGCAGTTAAGTCAGTGGTGGGTAGATTGACCAGGAGTTAAGGTCTAGGGTCCAGCTCGTGTGAGACTTGACTCACTGATGTACCTTTAGGCATGTCTTCCTACTTCCAGTCTCATCCTTTTTAAAGAAAAAAAAAAATTGTTTTTTTGAGACAGTGTGTCACTCTGTTGCCTAGACTGAATTGCAGTGGTGTGATCTTGACCAACTGCAACCTCTGCCTTCCACCCCCAAGCAATCCGCCCACCTCAGCCTCCGGAGTAGCTGGGACGGGACTATAGGCACCTGCCACCATGACTGGCTAATTTTTTTTGTATTTTCTGTAGAGATGGGATCTTGCTATGTTGCTCAGGCTCGTCTCAAAACTGCTCTGGGCTCAAGTGATTCTCCCACTTTGGCCTCCCAGAGTGCTCGGATTAGAGATATGAGACACTGCGTCCGGCTATGAAAATTTTATTTTCAGTTGACTTGCATATATTTATGAGGTACAGTGTCCTATTTCTGTACATGTACATATTGTGGAATCAAATCAGGTTAATATATCTAACTGTCATTAGCTATGAATGAGAACGTATAAAACCACTCTTAACAAATTTTGAAATTTATGTTACTTCAGCCCTTTTATGCTGGAGGTTGCAAATTTTGTGTGTGTGAATTATCAGACCAAAAATAAAAACAAAAAATGATTGAAGACAGACTTCAATCATTCAGGAATAGTGTATTCTGGGCAAGCGTGGTGGGTCACACCTGTAATGGAACACTCAGCATGGCGTAAATGGGTCGAGACGGATCTCCTTATGTCGCTCAGGCTGGACTCGAACTCCTGGGCTTAAGTGACCTTGCCCTCAGCCTCTTAGCTGGGACTATGGATGCATGCCACTGTGTCTGGTATTTTTATGAACTATAGTCACCATGCTGTGCAGTGGCTTACCAGAACTCATTTCTTGTACCTGAAGTGTTGTACCCTTTGTCTCCCTGCTTACCCATACCTCCAAGCCTCTGGTAATCCCCATTCTGTTTTCAGCTTCTGAGTTTGACTTTCTAGATTCCATGTATATGAATTCAGGCGGCCTTTCTGTGGCTTGCTTCATTTAGCATAATGTCTTCTAGATTCATTGATTCACCCATGTTGTTACAAATAACAGTTTCCTTTTAAAAAGCTGAATAGTGTTCTGTTGTATCAACATACCACATTTAAAAATCCATCCGTTAATTGGGCACTTGGGTTGCTTGCATATCTTGGCTAGTGTGAATAACAGTGCATTGGGTGGGAGTGCAGATGTCTCTGATGTACGGATTTTTTTTTTTTTGATCAGACAGATCAGTCTTGGTCTGTCACCCAGGCTGGAGTGCAGTGGTACAGTCTTGGCTCATTGCAACCTCGGCCTCCCAGGTTCAAGTGATTCTCCTGCCTCAGCCTCCCAAGTGGCTGGGATTACAGGTGTGCACCACCACGCCCAGCTAACTTTTGTGTTTTTAGTAGAGATGGGGTTTCTCCATGTTGGCCAGGCTGGTCTCAAACTCCTGGCCTGCTTCCATTTTCCAAAGTGTTGGGATTACAGGCGTGAGCCACCGTGCCCAGCCAACGTAGATTTCAGTTCCCTTCAATGTACACCCAGAAGTGGTATTGCTAGGTCATAGGGCACTTCTATTAGCTATTTGAGGAGACTTCCTACTATTTTCCATAATGGCTGTATTAGTCCACATTTACACCAGCAGTGTACAGGGGTTCCCTTCCTCCACATCTTTGCTAGTTATCTTTCGTCTTTTTGATACAACCATTCTGACAGGTGTGAGGTGACATTTCTTGTCCTTTTCAACCATCCACCATGGAGTCTGTAACCAGGTCTCACTTTCTATCCTAGCTTGCTTGCAAGAGAGGCTAAACTTAGTATGGAATGTGGGGTCCTATCTGCAGTCATTCTTCAGTACTCTTGACTCCATTTTTACCTTTGGATCCTCAGTTCTGACCCTCTTTTTTTTCCATCTTTAACTATATTTTGAAATTTTAAAGACGTGAGGTCTCACTTTTGGCCTGGCTGGCCTCAGTGGGCCCCAGCGATCCTTCCACCTTAGGCTCCTGAATGACTGGGACTACAGGTGTGCTACTGCACCTGGCTATTTTGAAATGACTTAGAAGAATATGTCTACAATTGCGGTGCTCACCTTTTTAATGCAAATATCTTCAATGGCGCTGGCATATACAAGCTGAGAAAGTATTGTCAAGTGGGTTGTGCCAGCACATTTGACCAGGATTTTTTGTTGTAGAAATATTGGATCCTCACCTGAGGCCAGGAGTTCGAGATCAGCCTGGCCAACATGGTGAAACTCCGACTCTACTAAAAATAGAAAAATTAGCCGGGCGTGGTGGCAGGCGCCTGCAATCCCAGCTACTTGGGAGGTTGGGGCAGGACAATCGCTTGTTGAACCCAGGAGGTGGAGGTTGCAGTGAGCCGAAATTGCGCCACTGCACTCCAGCCTGGGCGATGGAGTGAGACTCTTTGTCTCAAAAGTATTAGATCCTCAATCTCAAGGTATTCTAAGAGCTTTTGGAGACCATTGAGTCTAAAATTACCAGTATCCTTGAGGCAGTAACAGACTTGGAGAATGTAGTTTATGAGCAGGAGTTTGGAGCTGGAAGAAATACTGCTTTCTGTTGGTGGTTAATGCTGTCAGCTCCTTGGATTGTGGCTTTAGCTCTAAATATTGGGGCAGTAGAGACTCTTAACTGGAAAACAATTGAGGGCCACTGGTGTAGGGGCAAGAGGCAGAGGAAAGCTTGGGTGCTTGGGTTGAAGATGGTGGATGCGCTGTCCCTGTGAGAGTGCTGCTGCTGGACCCTGGAGCCAACGACGAAGCATTTCAGCGAGCGGGGTCCAAGCAAGGGCAGTAGAGGGCCGGATGAAGTGGGCAGGAACCGTTTCCCAGGTGACATCTTGCCTGTGCTCATCATGCCGAGGGGTGGCAGTGTTGCACTATCACACAGATTCCTTGTCACTGTTGAGTGCAGTGTTCTTAAGAACGGACCTGGCAGCTGGGCGCGAGGCCTCACGCCTGTAACCCCAACACTTCGAGAGGCTGAAGTAGGCAGATCACGAGGTCAGGAGTTCGAGACCAGCCTGGCCAACATAGTGAACCCTGTCTCTACCAAAAATACAAAAAATTAGCCAGGCATGGTGGCAGGCATCTGTAATCCCAGCTACTTGAGAGGCTGAGGCAGGAGAATCGGTTGAAACCGGGAGGTGGAGGTTGCAGTGAGCCAAGATTGTGCCGTTACCCTCTGGCCTGGGTGACAGTGCAAGACTCTTACCTAAAAAAAAAAAAAAAGAAAATAGGTAGGGGGGAACTTACGCTTGTTGTGCTTGTTTTTTGGTTTTGATTTTCCAGACTTTGAGGGAAAGTTGAGCCATCCTGTTTATTGTGCCCTTGAGGAGGAAACAAGGCAAATCCCCATCCTTGTGAGCAGGGGTGCGCAAACCTGTCAGTCTGAGATGGCTAGAACTACATCCTCTATAACTGGGGGGGGGGGGGATATATATGTACACACACAGATTAAAAAGATAAAAATATATATACACACACACGAATCCTCCCTTATCCATGGTTTTGCCTTACACAGTTTCAGTACAGTATAATAATCTCCTGTGCTTAATTTATAAATTGAACTTTATCATTGGTCAGCATATGGATTCTAGCTCAGTAGGTCCAGATGGGGCCCAAGATGTCCATTTCAGGCCAGGTGCAGTGGCTCATTCCTGTAATCCCAGCACTTTGGGAGGCCAAGGTGGGCGGCTTAGCCAACGCGGTGAAACCCTACCTCTACTAATAGTACAAAATTTAGCTAGGTGTGGCATGCACCTGTAATCCCAGCTACTTGGGAGGCTTAGGCATGAAAACCGCGTGAGCCTGGGAGGTGGAGGTTGCAGTGAGCCGAGATCATGCCACTGCACTCAAGCCTGGGCAATAGAAATGAGACTCCATCTCAAAAATAAATAAATAAATAAATAAATAAATAAAAAGTGTGGTGGCATGTACCTGTGGTCCCAACCGGGGAGGTTGAGGCTGCAGTGAGCTGTGTTCCCACCACTGCACTCCAGCCTGCAGACCTGGGTGACAGAACAAGACTGTCCCCCTGCCCTCCCCGCAAAGAAAGCATTTATGACAGGCTTTTTGGTGATAATGATGCTGTTGGTTCAACACTTCTCTTAGAGTAACGTTCTAGAGTTTGGCAGAGTCAAATTGTTTCTGAAAGGGAACTTGACTTTGTACAAAACTTTCATCTTTCTCCCTCCCCCACCCCACTGCTTTATTTTTTTGAGACAGGTCTTGCTCTGTGGCCCAAGCTGGAGTGCAGTAGCATGATCACAGCTCATTGCAACCTCCAACTGCTGGGCTCAAGTAATTCTCCCACCTCAGCCACCCGAGTGGCTTGGACTGCAGGCATGAACCACCATGTCCAGCTAATTTAAAAAATTATTTTGTGGCGATGAGGTCTCACTGGGTTGTTCAGGCTGGTCTTGAACTCTTGAGCTCAAGCAATCCTCTCTGCTCGGCCTCCCTAAGTGCTAGGATTATATTTCTACATAAACTGTGCTGGCTGGGAGCTAAGGAAAGGGAAGACAGGGTCCTGCATGTGGGTTTTTGTAATTAGCACAGGCCCAGCCAACACTGGCTTGTGAAGCTTAGATGGGAGGTTTGAGCAAAAAAGAGGATGCTGTCCTCTTTGTGGGATTTTTGCTGGTGTACAGAGACCTGGACCATCATGGAGGGAGTCCTCAGCACAGGGATGGGATTTGGTTCCTGTAGGGCCTCAGAGAAGCATGGGAGAGCCCTTCAGGTGTTAGGGGAAGGTGATTTTGAGTTGCTCCTTCACTTTGTTGAATGTCTCTGAAATCCAGTTCTAGGGCTTGGCAGGAGTGTTGCCATTTGCAGTGGTTGCCCTTCAGCTCATCTGGGATGTGTCCCAAGGTGCTGGAGTTGTCTGGGGCCATCTGGACTGGGGCTGGGCTTTCCACATCCATGGAGCCACTACTAGGACTGGGAGCAACAGAATGAGTCTGGGGGTGCTGCCAGAGAGGCACTCTAGATTGTTTTTGGGATAGCACAGGTGCCCACCTACAGTTCTCAGCCACTGAGGGGCTAGGAGCAGAACCGTCCTAGTGGAGGTGATTGCTAACTCTGAGGTGTACTTAACATGAGCCAGCTGCTGTTAGGGGATGAGCTACGTCCTGTCACTCCCACTTTACAGAGGGGATGCTGACACAGCTAGTGAGAGTTGGGGCTGGGACTTGAACCTCTATTCTTGAGCTATAGAACTGTCGTTAACCACTATGCTATGCCTAAAATCTGAGGAGATTTCTGGTAGGACTCTTTCTCCTAGAGCCCAAAGGAAAAAGGAAGCCCCAAGAAATGTTTTATCTTAGGGAAACCTTATTGGAACCACTTCCTTCCCTCAGGCCTGCCCTGGTTTTTGTAGTGACTCTAAGGATGTCTGTTATGCAAGGATGTGTTACCTATATGGCCCCATGCCATGAGAATGATTAGGTTCCTGTGAAATTTTAAAAAATCTTACTAGATACTAGAGATACACAGTAACTGCCATATATTGATTACTTTCTACATGCAAGGCACTTGTACAGAGGTTGAAAAGATGTCTCCTTTTAAGCGTCCATTTAAGCGGGGGAGTGGTGGAGTCTTCTGTGAAGGTAGACCAGCACATGATTTGCATTGCCACAGAGACACTGGGAAAAGCCTCTAAAACCCAGAGGAATGCATGTGTATGGGCAGTCTGGGGCACGTAGAAGATGTCAACGTGTCCAGAGATAAAGGGGTCAGCATGTGCTAGGGCACCGGGTGTGAGCAGATAGTGGTGGGATCGTGGGTATGTGAGGAGAGGAGACGTTGCATGGGGTTAAGCGCCAGGTTAGGAGGAGAGTTTAGGTGTCCTGTTAAAAATGACAGTCAGCTGGGCATGGTGGTGTGCACCTGTAGTCCCAGCTATTCAGGAGGCTGAGGCTGGAAGATTGCTTGAACCCAGGGATTTGAGGCTGCAGTGAACCATGATCACACCACTGCACTCCAGCCAGAGCAACAGATGAGATCCTGTCTCAAAAAAAGTGAGAGTCTGTTCCCATGATCAGTTTGGATTTCTCAGGCTCTTGGAGCTAGAGGCAGGGAGGACAAGGTAGGAAGTATTGCAGATAAGATGTAATTAGAGATACGGCTGGTGCGGCAGTGAGGTTGGAAAGTGGTTGTCTGGTGATTCCTAAGGATAGGATCCAGGGCCTCCTTGGTATCTGCCCATTGCTTTGCAAATCTTCCCTCTTCAAGGCCAGAAAGAATTGCTTGTAAAGTGTACTCAGAAGTAGCCCTAGATTCCTGCTTTCCCAAACAGCCTCTGGAAAGACCAAGTTTCCTGGAGTGAGAGACTCATATTTCCCTTTGTAGGCAAAAATTGCATCAAGAAGGCGGGCGTGGTGGCTCGCACATGTAATCCCAGCACTTTGGGTGGCTGAGGTGGATGGATCACTTGAGGGAGGCCAGGCGTTTGAGACCAGCCTGGGCAACGTGGCAAAATCCCGTTTCTACTAAAAATGCAAAAATTAACCGGGTGTGGTGGCAAGCACCTGTAATCCCAGTTACTTGACTGGCTGAGGCACGAGAATAGCTTGAACCTGAGAGGTGGAGGTTGCAGTGAGCTGAGGTCGCACCACTGTACTCCAGTCTGGGTGACACAGCGAGATTCCATCTCAAAAAAAAATTTTTTTTTATATGTTCCTTTCGAATGAATAATAACCCTCCAAAAAATTGCATCAAGAAAAGAGGCAGCTACCACAACTCATTTCCTGAAAATTTGCTTTGGTGGTGGGCATGTTTTTTGAGCAAAGTGTAACCTATCAGCCTTACCCCCACGGGATGGGGTGGGGCAGAGGGGGCGTTTAAGCCTGTTAGAGCCAGGGCCAGAAGGAGTCCTCGAGCAATTTGGTGACTTGTGCTCTTCTGTCCTATGTTTAGATAATGCTCTAATGTGTCTCCCCCTGAAAATTTCTCTAATTTTGCATTTTTCTCCTGTGGAAAATGTGGAATGTAGGGGAGCTATGAAGACTAGTGTGTTTCTAAATGCTTCAGACAGAGCTGCTCACCACAGTTCGCGCCCTTTGGTACATGCCTCTTTTAACCTTTGGAACTGGGCCACAGGCTGTTATCTATAATGGCAAGGTTAGACCCTTTAGGGGAGCACTAAAGGAGCATCACCTGGTGAATGAGGAGGGATAGTCCATGGCCATACCAGGAAGGATGGAGGAAGCATTTGGGGTGCAGGAGGCATAAGGGACATGGAGCTGGAGGCTGGGCGGCCTCTGAAGCATAGCTGAGCTCTGCACATGCTAGCAGGCTAGAAGCAGGAAAACACACAAGTTCAAGCTGGCTTTTCATATATTGTGTATAAAAACATCAGATGCAGGATGAGTTTGTTGGGATTGCCAGGGGCTGACTGGAGTGTTGCTGGGAAGGAGCCTCAGCTCCGCTCCAGGTCCTCCACCAGGTAGGACTGGGTCTCCCTTAGGGCCTGGAGGAGCAAGTCCTTGCAGGTCCAGTTCCAGGCTGGCGTGAAGCTGAAGAGCTTCCGCATCTTGCTTGGGTTGGTGGACTCGGCCCGCACTTCCTGGTACTGCTCATCCTTCAGGACCTTCCCGTACAAGGCATCCAGCAGCCCCTCAACGTCTGTGACCCTTGTGATAAGCGCAGCCCGGTGCTGGTCTATAAAGTGCAGGCCTGGGGGTGGGAGGAGAACATGAGCCAGCAGCCAGGGTGTGGGGCCTGTCCCTGCTGAACTTGAGTTCTTCAGGAATTCCTCTGCAAGCCTAGAGGCCGGGGCTTTACGGGGCGGCCCAAGAGGACCCCACATGCAGTGGGATGAGGGTAATATTGTCTCCCTTCCCCGGCAGGGTGTGGGCTGGTGGGTGGGGTGCACAGGGTTGCCAAGCCATGCCCTGCCCTGCCCTAGTTGCGGGAGCACAGATGCAGGCTGTGCGGGAGTACAGTGGGGCCGGGCTGGGTGTGGAGGCCTCACCTGGCTTGGCTGCCGACTGAGGAGGGGCCTGGATCCCAGCTGGCGCAGCTCCAGAGCCTGAAAGGATATGAGCCAAAGTGGTCCCCGGTCGGGAGGCTGAGCGCGGGGAGTCTCTTTTCCGGTACAGGAGCTTTGTTTAGGGGTAGGAGGAACAGAAAGCGGAAGAGCCCGAGGGTTAAGTGCTGGTGTGGGTGGAGGGGAACCGGGGCGGCTTACCCTGGTGCGTGGCCGCCTGCAGCTGCCCGGCCATCTCCTGCATGCCCATGTCGCGCAGCACGTTAGCGGTGAGCTCGGCACCGTAGGTCTCCAGGTAGAAGCTGACCAGCTTGTCGGTGAGGTCCAAGGCGTCCATGGACAGCAGCGCGCCCCTTGGGATGCGCCCGTAGCCCTCGCGCAGCGGCACCGACAGTAGCTTCAGCTTGAACTTCTTGAGCTCCTCGGCTGTCAGGTTCTCCAGCGCATCCAGGATGGCATCGCGCGCGCGCCCCATGGCTCCGGGATCCCCGGCCGCTGCCGCCGCTCACCCGGCTGCTGCAGCCGACCAGGAGGAAGTCAGCTCTGGGGCGGAATCTGGACTCCCCGCCTTCCTCCCACTCTGGTCTCCCGACTCCCCGCCCCGGTCCGTTGCCCTCCAGCAAAAGGCACTCCCGGACTACGCCCTTGGTCCCCGCCCACCCAGGCCTCTGGATTGGGGCCCCAGGCCATCGGGGGACGTCAGGATCGCGCCCTCCAGCTAGCCTGTGAGGTGGGACCCGGGAGGGGACCCGCAGAGGGGCTCATTAGTGGCGCCTGCTTGTCCCTGGGCTTGCACCAGCGGGTACAGACCAGAAACCTGGGCTTGCTCTCACTGGGTTTATTGGAGCACCTAGGCTTAGGATCTCGTATTTCTAGAACCCCCGAAACCTCTGCGGCTCCCCGAACCTTAGGATCCTCTCCCACATGTCATAGAATCTTGGAATCATGACAGCTAGAAGCATGAAGCTCCCTCAATTCCACATGCTGGAGAAAAATGAGGTGTAAAAAAGGGTAGGGAGTGCAAATCTCTCTTGAGCTTCAGTTTCATTTTCTACCACATGGGGATGATAACCCTCAGGTGCTTATAAAGATTCCAGCATAACATGGCCGACCCGATGGCTCCCGAAACCTTGCCAGATGCTTCCTAGGGGAGCCAGAATTTGATCCCAAGAGCTGAATTTCTTGGGAAGTGATGACAACAGCTATTGGTTGAGAACATTCTCAACTGGAGGGAGCATCCTGGGTAGAGAGTCAGCCACTCTGGGCCCAGGGGCTTGGGATAACATTGGAACCTGTGCTGTGCCAAAAATTCTTCCTTTTTTTTCTCTTTTCTTTTAGAGACAGCGTCTCACTGTGTTGCCCAGGCTGGAATGCAGTGGGGCCACCATTGCTCCCTGCAGCTTTGAACTCCTGGGCTCAAGCGATCCTCCTGCTTCACCTCCCAAAATACTGAGATTATGGGCACCAGGCACGGTGGCCCGCCCTCAATTTGTTCCTAACGTGGCTGGGGAGGTCTGCTGGTCTGACCTCTGTGGGCCTCCCTGGCCTTGTCTTACGCCACGCCCTGCTTTCCCTCCATCTCTGAGCTGTGGCCACGCTGGTCTCTCAGTTTCTCAAGAGTGCCAGCCTCCTTTTACCTCTCCAAGCCTTTGCACGTGCTGTTTTCTCAGCCTTGAAATCTCTTCCCTCTTTGCCTGAGAAACTTTAGGCCTCAAGTTAAATGTCACTTCCTCTGGGAGACCAGGCTTAGAGCTTTTCCCAGGCTAGTTCATAACATGTGCTACGTATCTGTAGCTCTCATGGCAAGTGTAACGAATCCTGTGCACTTGTTTAAAACCACTTCTCCCTGCCAGTCTGTAAATCATGCCTGTCCAGATCATTGTTATCTCCTCAGCATCCAGAACAGGGCTTGACAAATAGTAGGTGCTCAATAAATGGTTCCAGAATGAATAATGAATGAATGGACCTTGTGGCTCAAGGGAGGATACCAGTAACTGCAAGTTATGCCTTATACACAAGCTCTTCAAAGAGAGGCAGCCTCCAGGAGATTAAAGACCATGAACTTGAAGCCATACAGTTCTTCGTTTGAATCCTGACTCTACTTCCCAGGGTGGGGTATTTGGAATCCTTTATTTTTCCCTCTCATCTGGGTTTTAACAATCACTGTTCCTTATAGTCATACGACCCTGACATATTATACATTTATTTACTTATTGGACATTAATCCCTCTCTAAAATGTGAGCCCTGTGAGCATCAGAGACCTTAACTGTCTTGTTCTTTGCCGAATCCGTAGTGTCAAGAATGTACCTGGAAATAGCTGGGTGTGGTGGAGGGCGCCTGTAATCCTAGCTAATAGGGAGGCTGGGGCATGAAAATCTCTTGAACCTGGGAGGCAGAGGCTACAGTGAGCCGAGATTGCACCACTGCACTCCAGCCTGGGTGACAGAGCTAGATCCCATCTAAAAAAAAAAAAAAATGTATCTATAACACAGTAGGTGCTGAGTAAAGATTTGCTGAGTGAAGGAATGAATGAGGCTGTGATACCTGCAGCATGTTGTATTCAAAAGCTTCCAGCATGGCTGGGTGCGGTGACTCATCATGCCTGTAATCTCAGTGGTTTGGGAGGCTGAGGCTGGAGAGTCACTTGAGCCCAGGAGGTTGAGGGTGCAGTGAGCTATGATTGTGCCACTCGGCAACAGAGACCTTGTCTCAAAAACAAGACAAACAAAAAACCAGGATGGGCCGGGCACAGTAACTCATGCCTGTAATCCCAGCATTTTGGGAGGGCGAGGTGGGTGGAGGTCAGGAGTTCGAGACCAGCCTGGCCAACAGGGTGAAACCCCATCTCTACTAAAAATACAAAAATTAGCTGGGCATGGTGGTACGTGCCTGTAATCCCAGCTACTTGGGAGGATGAGGCAGGAGAATCACCTGTACCCAGGAGGTGGAGGTTGTAGTGAGCCAAGATCACACCATTGCACTCCAGCCCAGGCAACAAGAGTGAAACTCCATCTCAAACAACAACAACAACAAAACGAAACAAACAGGATGGGGGCAGTGCTCTGCTACCCTGCTGAAAGCCTTTTTGTTGTTGTTGTTTTTCTTTTGAAGACAGGGCCTCACTCTGTTGCCCAGGCTGGAGTACACCGGAGGGATTGTGGCTCACTGCAACCTCGAACTCCTGGGCTCAAGCAATTCTCTCATCTCAGCCTCCCGAGTACCTGGGACTACAGGTGTGCCACCATGCCTGGCTAGTTTTTTAAATTTTTATAGAGAATGGGTCTCCCTATGTTGTTCAGGCTGGTCTCGAACTCCTGGGCTCAGCAATCCTCCTGCCTTGGCCTCCCAACATGCTAGGATTACAGGTATGAGCCACTGTGTTCGACCTTGCTCCCCATCCTTGTAGCGTGTAGGCTGGGGTAAGCTGTGTGCCAACATCCTCACCATGGGTGGCACTTGTGGTCCAACAGCCAGTGTTCCTTGGCTCATGGATGTTTATCATGCCTTCTCACTGGCCTTTATTCTTCCAGAATCTCCATCTTCTTTTGTGCACTGTGGCCAGAAGGATACATCTTCCTAACCCACACATATGATCCTGCCCCTACCTGGCTCAGAGACCCCCCATGACTCCCCAGTGCCCTCAGACTCAAGTCCCAAGACCTTGGCTTGGCCTTCAAGGTCCTCGCCAACCTCTTCAGCTGCCCCTTCCACCCTGCTGATCTGTGAACCTCTGCCCCTGTGGGGGCTGCTCTCTGCTTGGCCTCTTTTTCCTTCTGGTCTACTTGGTGAGTTCCCACCTGTCTTCTGATATTCATCAGGCATCATTTTTTCTTTTCTGCTTTTTTTTTTTCAGAGATGAGATCTCACTCTGTTGCCCAGGCTGGAGTGCAGTATGTAATCATAGCTCACTGTAGCCTCGAACTCCTGGGTTCAAGCGATCCTCCTACCTCAGCTTCCTGTGTAGCTGGAACTACAGGCACATGCCACCACGCTCAGCTAATTTTTAAATTTTTTTTGTAGAGATGAGGTCTTGCTATGTTGCCCAGGCTGATCTCCAACACCTGGGCTCAACGATCCTCCTTCCTAGGCCTCCCAAAGCACTGGGATTACTGGTGTGAGCCAACACACCCAACCTAGGAGTCACCTCTTCTAATAAATAATAGAAATAAGCCTTTAGTCTGCAGTCTTTCACATGCCTCCTTCCTTCCCTCCCTTCCTTCTTTCCTTCTTTTTTTTCCCTTTCTCTCTCCCTCTCTTTTTTTTGAGACAGAGTCTCGCTCTGTTGCCAGGCTGGAGTGCAGTAGCGTGATCTCGGCTCACTGCAACCTCCACCTCCCAGGTTCAAGCAATTCTCCTGCCTCAACCTCCCGAGTAGCTGGGACTACAGGCGCGCGCTACCATGCCTAGCTAATTTTTGTATTTTTATTAGAGATGAGGTTTCACCATGCTGGCCAGGATGGTCTTGATCTCTTGACCTTGTGATCCTCCCGCCTCTGCCTCCCAAAGTGGTGGGATTACAGGCATGAGCCACCGCGCCCAGCCTCTTTCTCTCCCTTCCTTCCTTCCTTCCTTCCTTCCTTCCTTCCTTCCTTCCTTCCTTCCTCTACTCGCGCTCGCTCGCTCGTTTTTTCTTTCTTGCTTTTTCTTTGTCTTTTTTTCTTTTCGTTTTCTTATTGTCGCTTCGTTCTTTCTTTCTTCTGGGGGTTTTTCTTTTCTTCTGCGCTTGCTTTCTGTCTTCTTTCTTTCTTTCTCTCTTCTTCTTTCTTCTTTCTTTTCTTTTTCTTTCTTTCTTTTTTCTTTCTTTCTTTTTCTTGCCATCTTTTTCCTCCTCCTTCCCCTCCCTCCCGCCCTCCCTCTCTTCCTTCCTTCCTTCCTCTTTTCTTTCTCTCTTTCTTTCCTTCCTTCCTTCTCTCACTCCCTCCCCCTCTCCCTTCCTTCGTTCCTTCCTCCTTCCTTCCTTCCTTCCTTCCTTCCTTATCTTTCTCCAGGCTGGAATGCAATGGCATGATCATAACTCACTACAGCCTTGACCTCCTGGGCTTAAATGATCCTCCCATCTCAGCTTCCCAAATAGCTGATACTACAGGTGCATGCCATGATGCCCAGCCAATTTTTATAATATTTATAATTATTTATATATATATATAAATTTATATAATTTATATATATATAACTTTATATCATTTTTTATTTATATATTATATATATTAAATATATCTACATTAATATATATAGTAATATATATAATATATATTATCTATATATTTATATATATATTATATATATAATATTATATATTATATATATTAATTATATAATAAATATATATAGTAACTATATATATAATATATATAATATATATTATATATATTATATATATATAACAATTATATAATATTGTAATATATATATATTTAGACAGACTCTTGCCCTGTCACCCTGGCTGGAGTGCAGTGGTGCAATGTCCCCTTACTGCAACCTCTGCCTCATGGGTTCAAGTGATTCTTGCGCTTCAGCCTCCTGAGTAACTGGGATGACAGGCGTGAGCCATCATGCCCAGCTACCTTTTGTATTTTTAATAGAGACGGGGTTTTGGCATGTTGCCCAGACTGGTCTCGAACCCCTTGGCTCAAGTAATCTTGCCTGCCTTGGCCCCCCTCCCCCCCAAAAGGTACTGTAATTACCGGCGTGAGCCATCATGCCCAGCCCATGTGCATTATTTCTAAGCCTTATAGCAATCCCTCTGAGATAGGGAATTGTGGCCCCACTTTGTAAATGAGAAGATAGGTTCAGAGAGGTGGAAGGGCTTGTCCAAGGTCACATTCCAGCACAGAGCTTGGCACAGACCCAACCTTGATAAGCCGTTGTAGAATGACACAAGAATCCTAGAATCTAGAATCATCAAAACCTGCTCTTTTCACTTTGGTAGAATTGGAAGAGCTTTGGGTGTTTGATACATTTAAAAATGATTGCCTGATTCAATCCCTATAACACAGAGCAGGGGGCCCCTTTGCCATGTAGCCTCCTGCCTGCATCTCTGGAGCCCTTGTTTGGATGGGGTGGCCTTTGCTTTAGGTAAAACAAATGTGATGCCTTTCAATGGAACCTTTGGGGCTGCAGGAAAATGCACCTACAGGAGTGTGTGTGTGTGTGTATGTGTGCGCGTGTGTGTGAGTGATGCTTCTCTCCTCCTCACACCCAGCTTCTTGGTAGAGAGGGAGGTGAGCATGTGAGTTCCTGTGAGGTGAAGCTCTCCTTGTTTCTGAGCATCACCACCCAGGGTCCTTCCTTTGGGGCCCAGCTTGGCCCTGGGATCTGACCCCTGTTACGTCCTACTGACGCACACATTCAGATGGAGACGGGGAAGCTCCTGGCTGTGACCGTCACCTGACATCACCTCAGAGCAAGTGTTAGCACTTTGGTGAGATGTCACAGGGAGGCAAGGGACAAGGGACTGGGGAAATGCAGCCGTTTCTCTCGGATAACTGGAAGCGTCCCTTCTGCAGCAGTTTCAGATCGGAGCTCGGTGAGAACAAGTGACATCTTTTGGCAGGTGCATGCGCTCTGTGAGCTGACTGCAAATTCTTTTGTTGCTTTTGTTTTTGAGACAGGGTCA
The DNA here is from genome assembly GCF_007565055.1 of Rhinopithecus roxellana. Taxonomy (NCBI): domain Eukaryota; kingdom Metazoa; phylum Chordata; class Mammalia; order Primates; family Cercopithecidae; genus Rhinopithecus; species Rhinopithecus roxellana. Next base: position 10,385,393 of record NC_044568.1, read on the forward strand.
GGCTCTGTTGCCCAGCCTGGAGTGTAATGGGACCCTCTCGGCTCACTGTAGCCTCAACCTCCCAAGCCCAAGCGATCCTCCCATTTCTGCCTCCCAAGCAGCTGGGACCATAGGCATGTGCCACCATGCCTGGCTAATTTTTGTATCTTTTTTTAGAGATGGGATTTCACCATGTTGCCCAGGCTGGTCTTGAACTCCTGGGCTCAAGCAATCTTCCCGCCTCGGCCTCCCAAAGTGCCGGGATTACATGCGTGAACCACCGTGCCCGGTCTGACCCTCCCCCCGTGGCAGGAAAGAGCCTCCAGTTCTCAGCCCAGGCTTACCCTTGCCCCCCTGGACAGGAGCCAGAGCAGTTGGTGGAATTAGGATGCCTCTTCCTGGGTGTGACCCCCACCCCACAACAAAGTAATTCCTTGATCGCTGGAGTCAGATTGCTTCTCCTGGGGCAAGAAGGACCACAGACTGCCAGGACATTGGGCAAGTCACTTAGCCCCTGTGCCCCATGGCCTTCCTGTAGGATAGTGAAAGCATTGTTATGAGGCTGCAATGAGTTCAGAATTGTGAAGAGCTTGTGCAGTGGCTCACACCTGCAATCCCAGCACTTTGTGAGACTGAGGCGGGTGGATCACCTGAGGTCAGGAGTTTGAGACCAGCCTGGCCAATAGGGTGAAACCTTGTATCTACTAAAAACACAAAAATTAGCTGGGTGTGTTGGCGGGTGCTTGTAATCCCAGCTACTCGGGAGGCTGAGGCAGGAGAATTGCTTGAACCCGGGAGGCGGTTCAAGCACTATACTTCAGCCTCTGAGACAAGAGTGAGACTCTGTTTCAAAGCAAAATAAAATAGCTGGGTGTGGTGGCTCACACCTGCAATCCTAGCACTTTGCGAGGCCAAGGTGGGTGGATTGCCTGAGCTTGGGATTTTTAGACCAGCCTGGGCAATATGGCGAAACCCCATCTCTACTAAAACACAAAAATTAGCTGGGCGTGGTGGTGTGTGCCTGTAATCCTAGCACTTTGGGAGGCTGAGGTGGAATAATCACTTGAACTTGGGAGGCAGAGATTGCAGTCAGCTGAGGTGACAGAGTGACTCCATCTCAAAAAACAAACAAGAAACAAAACAATTTACTTGTTGCATCTTTACAGAAATCCGTAGTCTTGATACTAATCCTTACACGATTCGCATTTTATAGGTGAGAAAATCAGGTTAAGCGACTTGCCCAAGGTCACACAACAAGGAAATTCTAGTCAGGATTGGAACCTGGTAGTGGCAGTCACTGCACGCTTGGGTGCCAGCACACTGTCCCTGTTTATGTGGCATATACATTTTTCCTTTTTCTTTCTTTCTTCTGGTTTTTGTTTTTGTTGTTGTTGTTGTTGTTTTGAGACCGAGTTTCGTTCTTGTTGCCCAGGATGGAGAGCAATGGCTCGATCTCAGCTCACTGCAACCTCCGCCTCCTGAGTTCAAGCAATTCTCCTGCCTCAGCCTCCCAAGTAGCTGGGATTACAGGCACCAGCTACCATGTCCAGCTAATTTTGTAATTTTAGTAGAGACAGGGTTTCTGTCTCTACTAAAGAAAGAAGTAGACCATGTTGGTCAGGCTGGTCTTGAACTCCTGACCTCAAGTGATCTACCCACCTTGGCCTCCCAAACAGCTGGGATTACAGGTGTGAGCCACTGCACCCAGGCTATGTGGCATATTTTTTAGTTTAATCCTCATGACAACTCTACGGGTTGGTTTTTTTTTTTTCTTTTCTTTTTGAGACAGGGTTCAAGCAATTCTCCTGGCTCAGCCTTTGAAGTAGCTGGGATTATGGGACTACAGGCATGAGCCACCATAGTGTTTTGTTTGTTTGTTTGTTTTTGGTAGAGACGGGGGTCTCGCTGTGTTGCCCAGCTTGGTCTCGAATTTCTGGACTCAAGTGATCCTCCCACCTTGGCCTCCCAAAGTGCTGGGATTACAGGTGTAAGCCACCACACCCGGCCAGAATGGTGTTATTTATCCTTATATTGTAACTGAAGGTGCTGAGGCCCAGAGAGACAGGTGATTTTCCCTGGGAGTGCCCAGCATGAGCTCGTGAAGTCAGCATTCAGGACTTGCTTCTGTAGCAGCCCTGACTGGGGCTTTCTGGCCTGTCTCTGCATGTATCCAATAACCAGGAGCTCTCACCTTCCAAGGCACTCATTGCTTGAGCTGTTGGGAAGCTTTCCCTTAGCACAAGCTGAAATCTGTCCCTAGCGAGCTCTTTAGGTGTGAGTGACCTCGTAAGGCCAGCTACACTGGTTCACCACTCCCTCCTTCCTTGCACATGGCTTCTTGCCTCTTCTTGTTCTCAGTCTGCTTAGGACAATCAATGTTCTTTCCATGGATCAGAGGTCAGTCCTTGCCTATCTGCAGGGAGGGATTGAGTTGACTATCACCCACCTGTGTTGGACACCTGACAGCAGGACCTTCAGCCCCAACTTGGCCATGATGGAAACTCCGGATGAGATTTAAGTTCTGGAAGTTGAGTTTTTTAGCCTGAGCAGCTTGTGGTTTCAGAGATCAGCTCCAGATATACCCTCTTTCAAACCCTCTTCCTATTGCTAATATAAGGCTGAGTCTGAGCCATCAAGAATGGAAGAAACCAGGGGCTTTTAGCCAGGCATGGCAGCGAACGCCTGTGGTCCCCGTTACTTGGGAGGCTGAGGTGGGAGGATCACTTGAGCCTGGGAGATCGAGGCTGTAATGAGCTATGATTGCGCCATTGCACTCCAGCCTGGGCGACACCGTGAGACCTCAGAGACTTAAGGACAAAGAAGGTGGGGACACAAAACTCCCCTGGATTTCTCAGTGTGCCGGTAAAGAGCTCCAGCTTTGGCTGGGTGCGGTGGCTCACGCCCGTAATCCCAGCACTTTGGGAAGCCGAGGCAGGCGGATCATGAAGCTAGGAGATTGAGACCATCCTGGCCAACATGGTGAAACCCCATCTCTACTAAAAATACAAAAAATTAGCTGGGTGTGGTGGCAGGCGCCTGTAGTCCCAGCTACTCGGGAGGCAGAGGTGGGAGAATGGTGTGAACTCGGGAGGCAGAGCTTGCAGTGAGCCAAGATCTTGCCACTGCACTCCAGCCTGGGGGACAAAGCGAGACCCCATCTCAAAAAATAAAAAAAAAACGCGCCAGCTTCCTGAGACTTTTCACATACCCCGAGAATCTGCAGTCATTTACACAGGTAATTGCTCTTATCTGGAAGAATAATAGAACTTTTCTCCTCCTAAAACAACCAAATGGTTACAGCCTGAATGAGGGCCTAGGTTAAACAAGGTGTCAGGCAGCCTGAAGTAGCTACCTTCCTAAGCAGACCAGCAGAAATTTGTGCTGTCACCATGCAACATGCAAGAAGGAATGAGCAGCTGGGTGCAGTGGCTCATGCCTGGAATCCCAGCACTTTGGGAGGCTGAGGCGGGTGGATCACCTGAGGTCAGAAGTTCGAGACCAGCCTGGGCGAAATGGTGAAACCCCGTCTCTACTAAAAACACAAAAATTAGCTGGGCGTGGTGGAGCGTGCCTATAATCTCAGCTACTTGGGAGGCTGAGGCAGGAGAATCGCTTGAACCTGGGAAGTGGAGGTTGCAGTGAGCTGAGATCATGCCACTGCACTCCAGCTTGGGTGACAGAGTGAGATTCCATCTCAAAAAAAAAAAAAAAAAAAAAAAAAAAAGAAAAGAAAAAAAAAAGAAAAAGAAAAAGAAAAAATTAAGAACCTAAGAGAGAAGGCAAAGGGAGAGTCCAAAGGGGAGATTAAGAGAATGAAACAGAAACAATTCATTCTGAGAGAGAGCAGTTGAGATAAGAAAGAGTAAAACAAGGGAAAGGTTTGAGGGAAGCTAAGAGAAAGATGGAGAGACCAAATGCGAGGGACTGAGTTTGCATGTTTATTCATTCACCTAGTGTCTGTAGAGCGCCTAATGTGTGTCACACACTTTAGTCTAAGCTGGAGACAAGCAGTAAACACAATTTCTATTCTGTAGGAAGAGACAGACAAGAAACCAGCAAACAAGTAGAATGGTGATAAATGTTATGGAGAAAAAGAAAGCCAGGCCGTGAGATGTTGAGGAGATAGAGGATTTAAAATCAGGGAATTGGGAGAGGCCTTGCTGGAAAGGTGGTATTGAGCAAAGTCTGAGGGAGGAAAAAGAGGAAGCCATGCAGTACTTGGGTTGGAGAGTGTTCCAGGCAGAGGGGAACTTAATTGAAAAGTCCCTGATGCTAGTGATCAACGGGGAAAGGGGTGATAAATGGGTCAGAGTGATTAATGGGGTCATAGCAGATAGGGCTCTGTGGGCCACAGTTAGCACTTTGGTTTTTATTCTAGATGAAATTTCTTTTCTTTCTTTCTTTTTTTTAAATATGTATTGATTTTTTTTTTTTTTTTTGAGACAGACTTTGGCTCTTGTTGCCCATGCTGGAGTGCAATGGTATGATCTTGGCTCACTGCAACCTCTGCGAGACAGAGTTTCACTCTTGTCACCCAGGCTGGAGGGCAATGGTGCGATCTCTGTTCACTGCAACCTCTGCCTCCCGGTTCAAGTGATTCTCCTGCCTCAGCGTCCCAAGTAGCTGGGATTACAGACACCTGTCACCACACCTGGCTAAGTTTTGTATTTTTCATAGAGACGAGGTTTCACCATGTTGGCCAGATTGGTCTCAAACTCCTGACTTCAAGTGTTCCACCCGCCTGGACCCCCCAAAATGCTGGGATTACAGGTGTGAGCCACCGCACCTGGCCCTTGCCAACTTTTTAATGGAGTTGTTTTCTGCTTGTTGAAATGTTTAGTTTCCTTATATATTCTGGATAGTAGATCTTTGTTGGATGCATAGTTTGTGAATATTTTCTTCCATTCTTCAGTTGTCTGTTTGTTGATAGTTGCTTTTGCTTTTGCTGTGAAGAAGCTCTTTAGTTTAATGAGGTCCCACTTAACAATTTTTGTTTTTGTTGCTTTTGAGGACTTAGTCACGAATGCTTTACCAAGGCTGATATCCAGAATGGTATTTCTCCGGGGGTTTCTTCTACAATTTTTATGGTTTGAAGTCTTACATTTAAGTCTTTAACCCATCTTGAGTTAATTTTTTATATGGTGAAAGGCAGGGATCCGGTTTCATTCTCTTGCACATGGCTAGCCAGTTATCCCAGTGCCACTTAAATGAAATTTCAGCTGAGATTTGAAAGATACACATACAGGAACCAGGGCAGAATTGAGTTCTGGGCTGCAGGCTCTGGATTCAGTTCATTCATTTATTCAATCTCTCTCTGTCATTAATTCTCCAAGCATTTAGAGAGGCCTACGTTGCCCCAGGGCTTGTCCTGGTTGTACCAGAGAGACCAACTTGGAAAAGACCCTCCCCTCACCTCTGGAGGAAGAAAACATTTCAGAGCGGGGTGAGGTCCTGCCCTCCTGCAGGTGGCATAATCCTGCCAGGGTGACCTTGGTCAGCCATAAGCTTGGGGAATGAATGGGCGACAGGCTGGAGAGGGGCTGCCAGCAAGGAGGAGGGAGCTGGAGAGTGTGGAGGTGGGAGTTGGGGGAGAAAGGGGAGATCCCCCCTCAATTTTCTGTCTTTTCTATGGTGAGAAAGGTCTTGTCTCCCCGCTGGCTCTGAGCTCTGGTTACAGGCTGGCTGGGGAGAGAACAGTGGATGGGCCAAGACAGGTGGCCCTGGCATGTGATGCGTACGCTGGGACTACTCAGCCCTCACTTTTAGAACGGTTTCCGGAAGTGATGGGAGGGATTGGGCAGGGCAGCTAAATATAGTCCTGGAGCCATGGCTCAGTCTGGGAGGGTCTTCCACTGAGCACTGTGTGCCCATCACGCGTGGTGTCCACTGCCAGCTTCCCCTGTGAGTCCCTGTCCTTGCTTGGAGGCTGCTGCTTGTCTCAGATCTTTGGACACAGCCCTGACCTCAGTCCAGCTAGGCTAGACCCTGACCGGTCCTCCTTCCAGTCTCTTTCAGCCTAAGATCTCCAACCAGACCTGTGAGTCCCGTGGGCTGGAGCGGGGGGGGGGGGGGGGGGGGGGGGGCGGAGAGCTTGGTAAAGTGGGGGAGGGAAGTCTCGAAGTGGGGGTTCTGGAGAATTTGGGGCCGGGGCTGAGGTCAGCGGCTGAGGCCTGGGGCTAAGGCGAGGGCAAGGACAGTGGGCTAGGACATGGGCTTGTGTTCAGGAACTGGGGTTGACCGATAGCGCATATTTTTGGGGCTGGAGCTGAGAATTGCAGTGGAGGCTGCTTTTGGGACTGAGACCGAGTTCCTCTTCCCCCTTGACCGTCAGAGCCCCATCCAGTATAGGATGTGAGGTCTTTACAGGCTGGGGCTTCTCCCTGCGGCGCGGCGGACCCGGCCTGGGCTAGGGCTGGGCCGGGAGCGCGGCACAGCGGGTCCCCCAACCGACTCCTCCTCCACCCAGGCCCGCCATGTCGGCTGCGCCCGGCCTCCTGCACCAGGAGCTGTCCTGCCCGCTGTGCCTGCAGCTGTTCGACGCGCCCGTGACAGCCGAGTGCGGCCACAGTTTCTGTCGCGCCTGCCTGGGCCGCGTGGCCGGGGAGCCGGCGGCGGATGGCACCGTTCTCTGCCCCTGCTGTCAGGCCCCCACGCGGCCGGAGGCACTCAGCACCAACCTGCAGCTGGCGCGCCTGGTGGAGGGGCTGGCCCAGGTGCCGCAGGGCCACTGCGAGGAGCACTTGGACCCGCTGAGCATCTACTGTGAGCAGGACCGCGCGCTGGTGTGCGGAGTGTGCGCCTCACTCGGCTCGCACCGCGGTCATCGCCTCCTGCCAGCAGCCGAGGCCCACGCACGCCTCAAGGTGCGGGATCCGAGCGCATCGGGGTCGGAGGGGTTGTTGGGCGGCGCCGGGCCTGGCCGATGGGGAGGTCGCTGTACTGATTTGGATTCTGAGTCTCTAAAGAGGCTCAGGAGCACCTGGAGTTGCGGGAGTCAGGGGCGGGGCGAAGCAGCCAGGAAAGAGTGTCTGAGGAACTGAAGGCGGGTCTGACAGAGGAAAGCCGCGCAGGGACGAAGACTGGCGAGAAGCGCGCTGAGCAAACCTAGGTTCCCGGCCTTAGCCTCTAGAGGGACCTGGAGATGGGCGGGCGGAGCCCCAGGGATGGTCTGATGGGCAGGGCGGAACCAGGCGGAGCAGCGACTGACCAGCCCCTACGGCCCACGCGCTTATTCCTGCACCAGGTGGGCCGGTCGGGCAGGCTCCCTGCGCTGCGCTGGCCCACTTTGGACTGGAGGCGCGGCGTTCCGGGCAGAGCCAGGCGGCCGGGGCAGGGCTGTCCTGCTGTGCTCAGCGGAGGCCCACGCACCCCTGAAACTTCGGAACTTTGGCTGGCCTCACGGTCCCCAGGCGGGGCCTCACCAAAAGGGAGACTGGAAGGGCCAGGCAGCCGGGATCTGAACTTGCGTGCGCTGACCCAGGGTGGCACCGAGATCCCCGTCCAGGATGTTTTTCTGGGTGGAGCTGGAAGTCCCAAACGCCTTGGGAGCCCACACGTGGTTGTGTGCGTCCCGAGGTACCCAGCAGACACCCAGACAGACACCCAGACAGAGGCAAATAGAGACCCACGCACACTGGCTAGTGCGTGTCATACATGTGGCAAAAGCACACATTTAGAAGAAATGACAGGTGCAGGGGCTGGAGAAGGCGGGGTCTGGAGGCACAGAGGCGTCCTTGGTCCCCGAGGTGGAGACACTGCCGTCGTCTTACGCGACTGGTGCGCGCGCGGGGCTGGCTTCACAGGCGTTGCACTACTCCTTCCCTTGGCCCGCCTCCTAGAGGGGGTAGACCACCGTCCTTTCGTTGGTATTCGAGGCCCCTGGACTTCCCAAGGACCCAGCCTCTCAGTCCCGCCAGCTCCTGCCTGGCCCAGTTCAGCCCAGTCCTAGCTGGTGGTCTCCTAGCTCAGGGCAGGAGCCTCCTCCCGGGAGCCCTCCCATCCCAGCACACCTGTGCTTAAGAAAGAAAAGAAAGAAAGAAATTCAAGATGAAGCCGGGGACTGTGCCACTGAGAGAGGGCTTTGAGCGCATCCCAACCTCGCCCAACCTTGCCGGTCTCTATCTGCGAAGAGAGCACAGAACCCATGAAACGGAACAGGGCCCAGGCAGCCCAGGAGCCTGGAAGGGGGCAGTGGGGCGAGATGCAGCCCACCGGGGTTCGTGGCGGCCCAGCCCTTCGCTGCCGGGAGGGGCCGACCGGAGGTCTGAGGGAGGACCCCAGGAGGGACCCTGAAGGAAGAGGGGAACAGGAAGGCTCTGGGCGGGACCCGACGCCTGGGTCCTTGGTGAGGAAGCAGGGTTGGGTCCCTAGATCACGTACCAGCTCAGAGTGGCCCTCACGCGGCCCGCGGCAGCTGTGCCGCCTCCTCCAGCATGCTCATGTCGAGCAGCACGGTCACGACGAGTTCGGCTGCGTAGTCCTCGTAGTAGGAGGCGACCAGCTTGTCGGTGAGGTCCACGATTTCTAGCTGCCCGAGTGCGCCCCGCGGGATAAGCTCAAAGCCCTCGCGCAGCGGCACAGTCCCCAGCTTCATCTTGAATTTTTCTTTCTTTTATTTTCTTTCTTTCTTTTTTTGTTTTTGAGACTGAGTCTTGCTCTGTAGCCCAGACTGGAGTGCAGTGGCGCGATCTCCGCTCACTGCAAGCTCCACCGCCTCCCGTGTTCACGCCATTCTCCTGCCTCATCCTCCCGAGTAGCTGGGACTACAGGCGCCCGCCACCACGCCAGGCTAATTTTTTTGTATTTTTAGTAGAGACGGGGTTTCACCGTGTTAGCTAGGCTGGTCTCGATTTCCTGACCTCGTGATCCGCCCGCCTCGGCCTCGCCTCCCAAAGTGCTGGGATTAAAGGCGTGAGCCACCCTGCCCGGCCCATCTTGAACTTCTTGAGCTCCTCCGGGGTCAGGTTCTCCAGCACCTTCAGGACGGCCTCGCGCTTCCTTCCTATGGCTCAGCCCTGAGCCTCTGAGAGGGCCTGGAGCCATCAGGTACTACCTTTCCTGCAGCAGGTGGAGCCGCCGCCCCCGGGGATGAACCGGGGAGGAGACTGATCTGGCAGCTCATATTCAACCCTGTGGCTCCTGCTGGGAGGGGACTCTGCAAACACCGCCTAGAGGGTCCCCCAGTTTCCCCTGGGAAAGTGGGGGCGCCAAATTGTTGAGGTGGGGATTGCTGTTCCCAATCTGCAGAGGAGGAAACAGGTTGGAAGTCATGGAGGCAGGAGTGGAACTCATTCCATGGCCAGGCACCTTCCAGCAAAGAAGTGGCTTTGTAGCCTGGCATGGTTGCTCATGCTTGTAGTGCCAGCTATTCAGGAGGCTGAAGCAGAAGGATTGCTTGAGCCTAGGAGTTCGAGGATGCAGAGCTGTGATTGTGCCACTGCACTCCAGCCTAGGCAATCCTGTCTCAAAAAAAAAATATATTTTTTTTTCTTTGGCAGGAGTATTGGGAGCTCTCCTATATTTGCATATTTGCATTTGAGGTCTTGGGTAAGATCTAGACCACAGAGTGTTTGGTTGGTCTATGCAGGGGACATTTTTTTTTTTTTTTGAAACGGAGTCTTGCTCTGTCTCCCAGGCTGGAGTGGAGTGGCACATTCTTGGCTCACTGCAACCTCTGCCTCCCTAGTTCAAACCATTCTCCTGCCTCAGCCTTCCGAGTAGCTGGGATTACAGGCACCTGCCACTGCGCCCAGCTAATTTTTGTATTTTTAGTAGAGATGGGGTTTCATCATCTTGGCCTGGCTGACCTCGAACTCATGACCTTGTGATCCAACCACCTCAGCCTCCCAAAGTGCCGGGATTACAGGCGTGAGCCACCACGCTCGGCCAGCAGGGGACATTTTAATTAAATTCCGTGCCCCCCACTCCAAGCCCATGCATGTACAGGCTGGCTGACGTGGGGGTTAGGCTGACAGTCTGACTGAGGCTGATGTTCTTTTAGGTAAGAGAGGAAGCCCAGGCATAGGGGGAGTTTGCCTTTCTTCTTTCATATATCCTTCACGTACCCCCTGAGGTCTGTTGTGTGCCAAGCTCTGTGCCTGCCTGTCTGGTGGGAGAGACCAAACCACTTTGGCGTTTGCCATCCTCACAAAGGGTGAGGGCTATGGGGCTGACTGCTGAGCAGAGGGGATCAGGGAAGGCAAGGCCAGGGAGGGGTCAACAAAACAGACAAGGGGCTGGGGGTGTGGTGGTTCACACCTGTAATCCCAGCATGCTGGGAGGCTGAGGTGGGAGGATTGCTTGAGGTCAGGAGTTGGAGACTAGCCTGGGCAATATAGTGAGATTGTCTCTACAAAAACATTTTAGAAAATCATGGCCAGGCGTGGTGGCTCATGTCTATAATTCCAGCACTTTGGGAGGCTGAGGTGGGTGGATCACCTGAGGTCAGAAGTTTGAGAGCAGCCTGACCAACATGGTGAAACCCTGCCTCTACTAAAAATATCACAATTAAGCCAGGCGTGGTGGTGCACCAAAATTAGTCCCAGCTACTTGGGAGGCTGAAGCGGGAGAATCACTTGAACCCAGGAGGCGGAGGTTGCAGTGAGCCGAGATTGTGCCACTGCATTGCAGCCTGGGTGACAGAGACCCCATCTCAAAAAAAAAAAAAAAAAAATCAAAAAATTTGCTGGGCATGGTGGTGTGTGCCTATAGTTCCAGCTACTTGGGACTTGGGAGACTGAGGTGGGAGGGTCAATTAAGCCTGGGAGGTTGGGGCTGTAGTTAGCTGTGATCATGACACTGCACTCCAGGGTCACTCCAGAGCGAGACCCTGTCTGAAAACAAAACATCAAAATAAATAAATAAAAAAACCTCACCAAAATAGGCAAGGGGCAGGGGAAGCATTCGGACCTCAGGAGTAGCACTGGCTTGGGCTGGTAGGCATGTAAGTGGGTTTGGGGATGGGAAGATGGCTGGAGGAGAAAGTGGCATTGAGGTTGAGCCACAGAGGGCAGGTTTAGGTTGGGAGGTGTGGGTTTGGGGTGAGTGGCATCCTCATTACTTCTCCATGCCTCGCCCCCCAGACACAGCTGCCACAGCAGAAACTGCAGCTGCAGGAGGCATGCATGCGCAAGGAGAAGAGTGTAGCTGTGCTGGAGCATCAGCTGGTGGAGGTGGAGGTGAGGACTTCATAGGGCCATGTCTCAGGGGCTGGGGGCCAGGCTAGGGGTCTCCAGCCAAGAGCCTTTATTCTGTCAATCACTGCCCCATTCCTGCAGGAGACAGTGCGTCAGTTCCGGGGGGCCGTGGGGGAGCAGCTGGGCAAGATGCGGGTGTTCCTGGCTGCACTGGAGGGCTCCTTGGACCGCGAGGCAGAGCGTGTGCGGGGTGAGGCAGGGGTCGCCTTGCGCCAGGAGCTGGGGAGCCTGAACTCTTACCTGGAGCAGCTGCGGCAGATGGAGAAGGTGCTGGAGGAGGTGGCCGACAAGCCACAGACTGAGTTCCTTATGGTGAGCACCGGGTGACCCCCCGTCCCCTCCTTGCCTCAGCCCCCTCACTGCTCAGGCCCCAGAGACCTCATCCCATTGTCAGATAGGCCCAGAGAGGGGCAGGGATGAGCCAGCATCACATGTCTGGGAGGGGCAGGCCTCAGGACTGCTGGATGGTTGTTTAGGCTGAGCACTGCATAAGGACATTGTATTAAGTGAACACTATTCATATCACAGACCTTGTCAGTTTATATATTTATTAGGACTTTTTTTTTTTTTTTTTTTTTTTAAGGCAGGGTCTCACTCTGTCACCCAGACTGGAGTGCAGTGGCATGACCATAGCTCATTGCAGCCTTGACTTTGTAGGCTCAGGCAGTCCTCCAATCTCAGCCTCCCATAGCTGGGACTATAGGCACTTACCACCATGGCTGGCTAATTTTGTATTTTTAGTAGAGATAGGGTCTCACTATGTTGCCCAGACTGGTCTCAAATGCCTGGACTCAAGCAATCTGCCTGCCTTGGCCTCCAACAGTGCTGGGATTACAGGTGTGAGCCACTGCACCTGGCCTATTAGGACAGTTTTCTATCAGGTGGAATCAGAGTTGCTTGGAGGCGAAGATACTTTTTTGTAATCCACATAAAAGTGAAGGGCTAGGGGTGGCCTTGAGTTCTAGGTATCTTCTGGCTTTTTTGTTTTTTTTTGAGATAGGACTTTGCTCTGTTGCCTAGGCTGGAGTGCAGTGGTGTGATCTCGGCTCACTGCAACCTCCTCTTCCCAGGTTCAAGTGATTTTCCTGGCTCAGCCTCCCAAGTAGCTGGGATTACAGGTGCCTGCTGCCACGCCCAGCTAATTTTTTTGTAATTTTGGTAGAGATGGGTTTCACCATGTTGGCCAGGCTGGTCTCGAACTCCTGGCCTCAAGCAATCCATCCGCCTTGGCCTCCCAAAATGTTGAGATTGCAGGCATGAACCACATCATCTGGCCTCTTTGAGCTTTTCTGATTCTTCCTGACCTTGCACTCAGCATTCCTAGTTGTCTACCCCATCCTCAAAAGTCTCCAGTGTCCCCAACATCGGCTTCACCACCATTCTCTTTTTCTCTCTTTCCAGAAATACTGCCTGGTGACCAGCAGGTGAGAGCAACCTGGCCCTGTCCCTTTGCCCGACTTGTCCCAGTCTTCTAGGGACACCAGCCGGCTCACTCTCCACTCACTACTGTGCCTCCACACCTGCAATTCAGTCTGCTGCCCCACCCCTGCCTGAACACATGGTTGTAGACAGAAATGATCTGGATGGATCCTTTTGCTCAGGGACCTCCTAGACTGGTGTCATGAGACACATGTGGGTGGGGACAAAGGCATCACTGTGTGCTCAGTGTGGCTGTGGAGGGAAAGCGGTGGCCAGGCATGGAGTGAATGTTTGAGATGGGCCCTGGAGGGATGAACAGGAGTTGGCTAGGCAAAGTGCTGGGAGAAGAAGGGCATTGCAAGGAGAAGGGCATTGCGGGGAGAAGGGCATTGCTGAGAGAAGAAGGGCATTGCTGAGAGAAGAAGGACATTGCTGGGAGAAGGGCATTGCTGGGAGAAGAAGGGCATTGTGAGGAGAAGGGCATTGCTGGGAGAAGGGCATTATGGGGAGAAGGGCATTGCGAGGAGAAGTGCATTGCTGGGAGAAGGGCATTGCTGGGAGAAGGGCTTTGCTGGGAGAAGGGAATTACTGGGAGAAGAAGAAGGGCATTGCTGGGAGAAGGACATTGCTGGAAGCAGAAGGGCATTGTGAGGAGAAGGGCATTGCTGGGAGGAGGGCATTATGGGGAGAAGGGCATTGCGGGGAGAAGGGCATTGCTGGGAGAAGGGCATTGCGGGGATAAGGGCATTGCTGGGAGGATGGCATTATGGGGAGAAGAGCATTGCAGGGAGAAGGGCATTGCGGGGATAAGGGCATTGTGGGGAGAAGGGCATTGTGGGGAGAAGGGCATTGCTGGGATAAGGGAATTGCAGGGAGAAGGGTATTGCTGGAAGAAGAATGGCATTGCAGGGAGAAGGGTATTGCTGGAAGAAGAACATTGCTGGGAGAAGAAGGACATTGTGAGGAGAAGAACATTGCTGGGAGAAGAAGGGCATTATGAGGAGAAGGGCATTGCTGAGAGAAGGGCATTACGGGGAGAAGGGCATTGCGGGGAGAAGGGTATTGCTGGGAGAAGGGCATTGCTGGGAGAAGGGCATCGCGGGGAGAAGGGTATTGCTGGAAGAAGAACACTGCTGGGAGAAGAAGGGCATTGTGAGGAGAAGGGCATTGCTGGAAGAAGGGCATTGCTGGGAGAAGGGCATTGCTGGGAGAAGGGCATTGTGGGGAGAATGGTATTGCTGGAAGAAGAAAGGCATTGCAGGGAGAAGGGCACTGTGTGGAGAAGAAGGACATTGCAGGGAGAAGGGCATTGCAGGGAGAAGGGCATTGCTGGGAGAAGGGCATTGCGGGGAGAAGGGCGTTGCTGGAAGAAGGGTGTGGGAGAAGAGCATTGTTGGGAGAAGGGTGTTTCTGGGAGAAGGGCATTGCTGGGAGAGGGGACAGCCAGCTAGAGGGCTGGTGAGTGGGAGGGAAGAGGAACTGGGGTAGTAGGTGTGTGTACACTGGCAAAGCTGAGAAGCTTGGACCTTATCGCAAAAGAAGGATGAAAAAAAGTGTAGTTGGGCCGGGTGTGGTGGCTCACGCCTGTCATCCAAGCACTTTGGGAGGCTGAGGCGGGTGGATCATCTGAGGTCAGGAGTTTGAGACCAGCCTGGCCAACATGGCAAAACCTCCTCTCTACGAAAAACACAAAAATTAGCCAGGCATGGTGGCAGACACCTATAATCCCAGCTACTTGGGTGGCTGAGGTAGGAGAATTGCTTGAACTCGGGAGGCAGAGGCTGCAGTGAGCCAAGATCATGCCACTACACCCCAGTCTGGGTGATAGAGCCAGACTCAATCTCAAAAAAAAAAAAAAAAAAAAAAAAAAAGGACCAATAAACAGTGGTAAAATATATGTAACATAAAATTGACAATTTTAAGCTTCTTTTTTTTTTTAAAGACAGGATCTTGCTATGTTGCCCAGACTGGACTTAAATTTCTGAGCTCTAGTGAGCCTCCTGAGTCAGCCTCCTTGAGCAGCTGGGACTACACTCTATCTGGCTCATTTTAAGCATTTTTAAGTGTGCATTTAAAATTCAGTGGTGCTAAGTACATTCACATTGTATAACCATCACCAGTGCTTACCTCCAGAATTTTCTCATCTTCCCAAATCAAAACTCCAAAGGAAGAGTTTTTTTTTTTTTTTTTTTGAGACTGAGTCTCGCTCTGTCGCCCAGGCTGGAGTGCAGTGGCCAAATCTCAGCTCACTGCAAGCTCCACCTCCCAGGTTTACGCCATTCTCCTGCCTCAGCCTCCCGAGTAGCTGGGACTACAGGCGCCCGCCACCTCGCCCGGCTAGTTTTTTGTGTTTTTAGTAGAGACGGGGTTTCACCGGGTTAGCCAGGATGGTCTCGATCTCCTGACCTCGTGATCCACCCATCTCGGCCTCCCAAAGTGCTGGGATTACAGGCTTGAGCCACCGCGCCTGGCTGGTAGGAAGAGTTTTAAGCAGGGGTGTGATGTGGGGAGATCCTGGAATCCCCCCAGCCCTTGTCCTCCCCACTCACAGATGCCTCCCCTTACCCTCCCCACCCCCAGGTTGCAGAAGATCCTGGCAGAGTCTCCCCCACCCGCCCGTCTGGACATCCAGCTGCCAATCATCTCAGATGACTTCAAATTCCAAGTGTGGAGGAAGATGTTCCGGGCTCTGATGCCAGGTACCGGGAGGGACTGGCTCAGGTTTGTGTGTGACTGGGCAGTTGATGGGAGGCCCTACCCAACCTGGAGAGGCTCCCCAGTCCCAACTGGGGAGGCCACTGAAGGAAGTACCCAGTGCCCCTTTGCCTCTGGGGTTCCCCCCTGCAGTCCCCTAACCTGTGTTGGGAGGAGGGCCTTTGAGAGCATGGGGTTTGCAGTGGGTGACTGACACGAAGATGCTGCTGCTGTTGGCAGCTCGGAACGCTGGGGCCTGGGTCTGAGCCACTGACTTGCTGTGTGATCCTTGGTCAGTCTCTGCCGCTCTCTGGACAGTGGAGATGATAAATCCTGCCAACTGGGGACTGAGGCTCTGCAGAGCTCCTGGAACCCTGGGGACTGGCCCGGGTTAGAGAGTGACTCTGGCGGCCTGTGGCTGGGGAGGCCCAAGGGCTCAGTTCCTCCCTGCAAGAGCTGGATGATGCAGGTTACAGAGCTCTGGGGCATACACATTGCTGGGGTAGCCCTTCCTTGCCTCAGCGGAGGTGGGAATGCAGACAGCCTCATTTTATTCAAGAGAAAACTAAGGCTCAGAGACTGGGTCTAGGTTGATGTAAAGATCGGGCTCCTTGGGCCTTGTCTGGGCCTCAGATGGTGATGCCTTGTATCAATTTAGTTCTGTTGGCCGGGCTCGGTGGCTCACGCTTGTAATCCCAAAACTTTGGGAGGCCGGGGTGGGAGGATCACTTGAGCCCAGGAGTTTGAGACCAGCCTGGGCAACATAGTGAGATCCCCTGTCTCTACAAAAACTTAAAAAAATTAGCCAGGTGTGGTGGCACATGCCTGTAGTACCAGCTACTTGGCAGATGGGAGGATTGCTTGAGCCTGGGAGTTGGAGGTTGCAGTGAGCCAAAGTTGCACCACTGTGCTCCAGCCTGGGCCACAGAGTGAGACCCTGCCTCAAAAAAAAAAAAAAAAAAAAGGAAGAAAATGCAGGCCTGCCTGCCACCCTAGAGGGAAGCAAAAGCAATCATGGCCTCATCTCACAGCTGAGCAAACTGAAGTTGAGCCAGATGTGATCTTGTGGCCCAAGCCGGTGAGCAGAGATGCCAAGAGGATTAGGGGAGACAAAGCTGGCCTGTAATTGGTTGGCAGAAGGCCCCAGCGAGGCAGAAACCTAGGGTTTTCTGATCGTGGTCTCTCTGGCAGCGCTGGAGGAGCTGACCTTTGACCCGAGCTCTGCGCACCCGAGCCTGGTGGTGTCTTCCTCCGGCCGCCGCGTGGAGTGCTCGGAGCAGAAGGCGCCGCCGGCAGGGGAGGACCCGCGCCAGTTCGACAAGGCGGTGGCGGTGGTGGCGCACCAGCAGCTCTCCGAGGGCGAACACTACTGGGAGGTGGAGGTGGGCGACAAGCCGCGCTGGGCGCTGGGCGTGATCGCGGCCGAGGGCCCCCGCCGCGGGCGTCTGCACGCGGTGCCCTCGCAGGGCCTGTGGCTGCTGGGGCTGCGTGAGGGCAAGATCCTGGAGGCTCACGTGGAGGCCAAGGAGCCGCGCGCTCTGCGCAGCCCCGAGCGGCGGCCCACGCGCATCGGCCTCTACCTGAGCTTCGGCGACGGCGTCCTCTCCTTCTACGATGCCAGCGACGCCGACGCGCTCGTGCCGCTTTTTGCCTTCCACGAGCGCCTGCCTGGGCCCGTGTACCCCTTCTTCGACGTGTGCTGGCACGACAAGGGCAAGAACTCCCAGCCGCTGCTGCTCGTGGGGTCCGAAGGCGCCGAGGCCTGAGCCGCCGGACGGGTCGGGGAGGGGCGCAGGGACCTGGGTTGGAGCTTAGGTCTCCTTGGTAGGGTCTGAAGGTAGAAGGGTGGGGTGCGAGTTGCCAGGGCCCAGGGGGCTGGGAACGGGGTGGTCTCCCAGAATACTGCCGTGGGGGTAGGACTGGCTTGGTGGCTCATGCCTGTAATCCCAGCACTTTGGGAGACGGAGTCGGGTGGATTACCTGAGGTAAGGAGTTCAAGACCAGTCTGGGCAACATGGTGAAACCCCTCTCTACTAAAAATACAAAAATTAGCTGGGTGCGGTGGTGTAGCCTGTAATCCTAGCTACTTGGGAGGCTGAGGCAAGAGAATTGCTTGAACCCAGGAGGTGGAGGTTGCAGTGAGCAGACATTGCGCCACTGCACTCTAACCTGGGCGACAAGAGTGAGACTTTGTCTCAAAAAAGAAAGAAAAAAAAAAGCGCGAGGGTTGGCATGGCCAGGGGACTGCCGGTGAGGGGTTGGGGTGATGCTGGGGACAAGACCCAGTGGGGTAGGGAGATCTGGAGTCAGATCAGTGGGGAAATCAGAATTTGGGAACCAGGAGCCCTGAGAATTCCAGGAAGAAACTAAGGTTGAGCGAGGGAGGGCCAGGGCCAGGTAGGGGGATTGACAGGAGGAGCTTGAGAACCTGTAGAGTAAGGGGCCTCTTCAGCCTCACACTCCCCTCCTCCTTAGGCCTTGGGTCCCCCACTCCAGACTCACCTTACCCAAAGGCCTTCACCTTAGTTCTCCACCTTAGGCATGCGTTAAAATCACCTTTTTAAAGCCCTTAACCATGATTTGTTAAAGCATAGGGTGCTAAGTTTCTGATTTAGTAGGTCGGACAGGTCAAAAATGCTCATTTCTTTCTTTCTTTCTTTCTGTTTTTGAGACGGAGTCTTACTCTTTCACCCAAAGCTAGAGTGCAGTGGCGCCGTCCCGGCTCACTGTAACCTCTGCCTTCAGGGTTCAACAATTCTCCTGCCTCAGTCTCCCAAGTAGCTGGGACTACAGACGCCCGCCACCACACCTGGCTATTTATTTTTCTTTTTTATTTTTAGTAGGGGTTTCACCATGTTGGCCAAGCTGATCTCGAACTTCTGACCTCAAGTGATTCACCCGCCTTGGCCTCCCAAAGTGCTGGGATTACAGGCGTGAGCCACTGCGCCTGGCCGAAAATGCTCATTTTTTTGTTTTTAATTTAGTTTTTGTAGAAATGGTGTCTCATTATGTTGCCCAGGCTGATCTTGAACTCTTGGCCTCAAGTGATTCTCCTGCCTCGGCCTTCCAAGTGCTGGGATTACAGGTGTGAGCCACCATGCCCTGCCAAAAATGTGCATTTCTGGCAGGTTCCCAGGTGACGCTGCTGGCCACAGGGGCTGACGCTGGGGGAAGCCCTGACCTAGTGCACATCCCACTGGGCTCTTCACTCTCAGTGTAGATTGAGGAGAGGCATAGGTCCAAACATACGTTTTTCCAGTCAAAAACATGTAAGGTTTGCACCAGGAGTGGAAGGAAACAAATAAGCATAAACCAACGCAGAGACATTTAAGGGCTGGGCACTCATGCCTGTAATCCCAACACTTTGGGAGATTGAGGCAAGAGGATCATTTGAGGCCTGGAGTTTGAGACCAGCCTGGGCAACAGAGCGAGACCCTGTCGCAACAAAAACCAGAAAAACAACAAAAAGAAGACATTGGAAAACTGCCAGAGCCGATTCTAGGCAAATAAACAACCCTCAACTTAACTTGCTTTGCCTCTGGGATATGTTTATCGAGTGTCTTGAACGTTGGGGAAGCCAGCCAAGAGAAAGAGCCTGATGCCAAGGTCACACTGGTCCCTGCTGCTCATGGGGAAGAGAAGGGCCCCCACTAGATGTCCCAGAACTGGCCACTCCCCACTTACTTGCTGGTTCACACCTTCTTTGGTTTTAGCGCACAGGCATTTCTTGGGCTCTGGAGTAACCACTGAGGCCAGAGTGAGAGTCCCTCTTCCCTGGAGGGAGAGGCCTTTGGGGATCCAGACAGTCTTCTCTCCTGAGGGAGAGGGTTCTCTCAGGAGAGAGAGAACATTCTCATGGGGAGGGTGTGCAGGTGGGATGGGTGGAAGGGCCTGGGGCCCAGGCAGCCCATTGCGGGGGTTTTCTCAGGAGATGGTGGGTATGGGACTAAGGGTGAAAGGGAGGTTGTGAGTTGGGTAAGAGGCCTGAGGATCTGGCAGGGGAAGGCGGCACACCTGGGTGTGTCTCCCAGAGGAAGGCCTGTGGAGCCCTGGCTTCAGGAGACAGAAGAGAGGATTAATGGTAGAAGCTCTTTCATGTTAGAAAATAAAACAATATAGTAAAGGGATTATTTGGTTGTAAAATTCAACACCATTAATAAAGCTATTATATTTTGACTCCTTCCTCATTAAATCTGCGTGAAAAGACAAATGACTTACTGCAAGGCCTCCTAATTGCCCTCTAGCCTTCAATCTTGACTTGGTAATGTTTCTAAAAATGCAAATGTGGTCACGGACTCAGTTGCTCAAAACTTTCAACAACTCCCTCTTGCCTATAGGATAAAGCCCCCAGTCTTCGGCTCAGCATTTGAGCTGTTCTGCCATGTTTTTTGTTTGTTTGTTTGTTTTGTTTTTTGAGATGGCGTCTCGCTCTGTTGCCCAGGCTGGAGTGCAATGGCGTGATCTCGGCTCACTGCAACCTCTGTCTCCCGGGTTCAAGCAATTCTCCTGCCTCAGCCTCCCAAATAACTGGGACTACAGGTGCCCGCCACCATGCCCAGCTAATGTATATATATATATATATATATATATAGAGAGAGAGAGAGAGAGAGAGAGAGAGAGAGAGAGAGAGACGGAGTCTCGCTCTGTCGCCCAGACTGGAGTGCAGTGGCCGGATCTCAGCTCACTGCAAGCTCCGCCTCCTGGGTTCACGCCATTCTCCTGCCTCAGCCTCCCACGTAGCTGGGACTACAGGCGCCCGCCACAATCGCCTGACGGGGTTTCACCATGTTGGTCAGGATGGTCTCGATCTCTTGACCTCATGATCCACCCGCCTCGGCCTCCCAAAGTGCTGGGATTACAGGCGTGAACCACTGCGCCCAGCTGCCATGTTTTTGTTTATTTGTTTGTTTGTTTTGTTTGAGACAGACTCTTGTTCTGTTGCCCAGGCTCGAGTACACTGGTGTGATCACTGCAACCTCCGTCTCCTAGGTTCAAGGGATTCTCCTGCCTCAGCCTCCGGAGTAGCTGGGATTACAGGCACCTGCCACCGCGCCCAGCTAATTTTTGTATTTTTAGTACAGATGGGGGTTCCACCATGTTGGCCAGGCTGGTCTCGAACTCCTGACCTCAGGTGATCCACCCATCTTGGCCTCCCAAAGTGCTAGGATTATAGGCTGGCCTTCCAGCCTCATCTGTTTTTAATTAAAAAACAATGTTTTTTTTTTTTTTTGTTCTGTTTTTTTTTTTTTGTTTTGAGACAGGGTCTTGCTCTGTCACACAGGCTGGAGTGCAATGGTGTGATGGTGGCTCACTGCAGCCTTGATCTCCTGGACTCACATGATCCTCCCACTCCAGCCTCCTGAGTAGCTAGGATGGCAGGCACCCACCACCATGCCTGACTATTTTTTATTTTTTGTATTTTGGTAGAGATGAGGTCTCACTGTGTTGCCCATGCTGGTCTTGAGCTCCTGGCCTCAAGCAATCCTCCAATCTCAGCTTCCCAAAGTGTTGGGATTACAGGTGTGAGCCACTGAGCCCAGCCCAGCTTCATCTTTTATTTTATTATTATTTTTTGAGACAGAGTCTCGCTGTGTCACCCAGGCTGGAGTGCCGTGGCGTGGGTGCCACTATGCCTGGCTGATTTTTGAATTTCTGGTAGGGATGGGGGTTTCACTATGTTGGCCAGCCTGGTTTCAAACTCCTGACTTCAGGTGATCCGCCCGCCTTGGCCTCCCAAAGTACTAGGATTACAGGTGTGAACTGCCGTGCCTGGCCCCAGCTTCATCTTAAAAAGAAAAACTCTCTGTTTTAATATCTAACAGGGCAAATATTGAAAGATAAACCCTACATAACAAAAGCTCTTTGGGATCCTAGTGTTGGGGAAAGGCTGCTGTCCATTGACTGTCACTGAACTCTATGTCACTGCCCAGGCTAAGGACTGTGAGGGAGGGACCTGTGGTCTCCCATGTTGCCTCTCACACTGTGGACTGTGGGCTGTGGGCTGTGTCCAGCCTCACCTTGGACCACCACCCTGTGCATGTCTACACTCTGGCCATGCTGAACTGCTGGGGTCTCTGTACCTCCTTTTTTTTTTCTTTTTTTTGAGATGGAGTCTTGCTCTGTTGCCCAGGCTGGAGTGCAATGGTGCTATCTCAGCTCACTGCAACCTCCGCCTCCCAGGTTCAAGTGATTCTCCTGCCTCCGACTCTCCAGTAGCTAGGATTACAGGCACCCACCACCACGCCAGGTTACTTTTTTCACTTTTATTTTCATTTTTAGTAGAGGCGGGGTTTTGCCATGTTGAACCCTAACCCTAACTCCTGACCTCAAATGATCTGCCCGCCTCAGCCTCCCAAAGTGCTGGGATTACAGGTGTGAGCTGCCGGGCCTGGCCCCTGCACTTCTTTTTTAGGAATGTTGGTTCCATCCCGCTTATCCTTCATGGCTCTCCTGCAACACCACCATTTCCTGTCCTCTCTTGACCTTCTAGGCCTCCAGAAAGAATCAGTTACTCTCTTCTCTGGATCTCCCAGCAACTTCTCCACCATGAGTGGCCCATGGCATTGAATCGTCTACACACAGGCCATGGGTGTCTGGGGAGGGATGGTGATATCTGAGACCCCAAAGCCTCCTTCTGAGGAAATGAGTACTCTGAGAAGCAGATGCCAAGATAGGATTAAATGGGCAGAGATTTTCGGAGGGAAGATGCCCATGTGAGGGAAGATGGGGAAGGTCATCAGACTGTGTTGCAAGGCTGCTGTTGTGTGTGGGAGGGAGGGAGGGAAGGCTGTTGTGGCATCTCCTGCAGCCAAAGCCACTGTCCAAACACTCCTGTGCTTTCCGGGACCCCTGCAGAGCTGAGTAATGTATGCTCCCTTTTGTTGGAATTATATCAGGAAACTTTCTTTCGAAGCTGCCACGGGTTGTTTCTGCGTATAGTTGCCCCAGCTTGAGCTGCGTGCGTTGAAGGAAATGGCCCATGGCTGACTGCGTGAGGTGGGCTTTGTGGGAAACGTTGCCTAATCCAGGTGGTCCTTGTCAGGTGGGGCTGCCTGACCCAGGCAGGGTCTCCCTGGGGATGCAGGATGGTGAAATGTGAACAGAGAAGGGAGTTCCTGCAGCACATGTGTTCTAAAGCACCAGCATCCCCTCTGCGAGTCCCTCCTCTCCACGGGAATGCTGGAAACCCACAGTAATTGACTGCCAAGACATTTCCTGTGCTTCCTGACATCTTTAGGTAGCATAATAGCAAACTTGAACCTGCCAAGGCCATGATAAAACTGCAAGCAAGAACATTTATTGTTGCTGGGCGCAGTGGCTCATGCCTGTAATCCCAGCACTTCCGGAGGTTGAGGCAGGTGGGTCACCTGAGGTCAGGAGTTCGAGACCAGTCTGGCCAACATGGTGAAACCCCGTCTCTACTGAAAATTCAAAAATTAGCCAGGCATGGTGGCACATGCCTGTAATCCCAGTTACTCAGGAGGCTGAGGTAGGAGAATCACTTGAACCCGGGAGGTGGAGGTCGCGATGCGCTGAGATCGGGCCACTGCATTTCAGTCTGGGTGACAGAGTTGCAACAGGAATTAAAAGAAATTAAAGAATGTGTGAGCAAAAACTCAGTTGTATGTAAGAAAACCCAATTCCCCCTGAGGAAGAGAAAGAGCTGGAGTCCTTTAAAAATTAACTGCCTGTTTTTCTGTGGCTGGTGAGCCTTGGCTCTCCCTTTCCCCAGCATTGTGAAGACCCTGTTTCTCTAGCTGTGCAGCTGCAAGGTCACTACGCAGATAAACTCAAGTCGTAAAACATGTTTTTCCTTGAAAAGTACGAAATGATGTAATGCATGTCTCAATTGAATAACTGTCTTTGTTTCTTGCTTCTGTAATATGC
This sequence comes from Rhinopithecus roxellana, assembly GCF_007565055.1. Classification (NCBI taxonomy): domain Eukaryota; kingdom Metazoa; phylum Chordata; class Mammalia; order Primates; family Cercopithecidae; genus Rhinopithecus; species Rhinopithecus roxellana. The sequence continues at coordinate 10,408,567 of NC_044568.1, forward strand.
TTCCCCCTGCACAGATCTCCCCCTGCCCCACAAAATGCTTAAAAGGTAATCGGACTCTTTGTTCAGGGCTCAGTCTTTTTGGATGTTAATCTGACTGGGCCGGTGCACTAGGTAATAAATAATAAATATCTTCTTCAACTCCTCGGTCTCTCTGATTCCTAAATTATCCTGCTGCAGAATAAGACCCTGTCTCAAAGGAAAAAAAAGAAAGAAAATTTATTGAGACCTTATTATGTATCAATAGCTCTCTACTCAGAATCTCACTGATCTTCGCAACCCTAGATCTCACAAAAATGAGAGCCCCACTAGGTTGCCTCTTATACTGGGTTCACGCATCCCCTGGGTGCATGACAGTCTGACCACAAAGAACCCCGGTCCACAGGAGCATGATGCATCTTGGAGTATCGACTTTATGCCAAGATTCTTCTTCTTGATACTGGTGGTGGTGAGAAAGTTGTGTAATTTAACCAAAAGTAAAAATCAAGATGTCATGTTCCTATTGAAACAAACATAGAGTACAGAATCTGCATGAATTTTCAAGCTGAAATAAGAGATGTCCACAAAGTTTTGCATTTGTGCTGGCCATTTGTATAGGCCTTCAGACCCTCAAAAATGTGAGTTCTTCAAATTATTATTATTTATTTTTGAGACGGTGTTTCACTGTATCACCCAGGCTAGAGTACAGTGGTGTGATTTCTGCAGCCTCGACCTCCCAGTTTCAGGTGATCCTCCCACCTCAGCCTCCCAAGTAGCTGGAATTACAGGCACATGCCACTATGCCAGGCTAATTTTTTGTAAGTTTAGCAGAGATGGGATTTCACCATGTTGCCCAGTCTGGTCTCAAATGCCTGGGTGAAAGTGATTCACCTGCCTCAGCCTCTCAAAGTGTTGAGATTATAGGTGTCAGCCACTGTGCCCAGTCTAAAAATACTTTATTGCTAAAAATGCTAAGGATCATCTGAGCCTTCAATGAGTCATAGTATTTTTGCTGGTGGAGGGTCTTGCCTCAATGTTGATGGCTACTGACTGATGAGGATGGTGGCTGCTGAAGGTCGGGGTGGCAGTGGCAATTTCTTTTTTTTTTTTTTTTTTTGAGACGGAGTCTCGCTCTGTAGCCCAGGCTGGAGTGCAGTGGCTGCATCTCAGCTCACTGCAAGCTCCGCCTCCCGGATTTACGCCATTCTCCCGCCTCAGCCTCCTGAGTAGCTGGGACTACAGGCGCCCACCACCACACCCGGCTAGTTTTTTGTATTTTTTTTAGTAGAGATGGGGTTTCACCATGTTAGCCAGGATGGTCTCGATCTCCTGACCTTGTGATCTGCCCGTCTCGGCCTCCCAAAGTGCTGGGATTACAGGCTTGAGCCACCGCGGCCGGCCGCAATTTCTTAAAAGAATTTCTTAGGCCAGGTACTGTGGTTCACATCTGTAGTCCCAGCACTTTGGGAGGCCAAGGTATGTGGATCACCTGCAGTCAGGAGTTCAAGACACGCCTGGCCAACATGGCAAAACTCCATGTCTACTAAAAGTACAAAAATTAACTGGGCATGGTGGTGGGCATCTCTAATCCCAGCTACTTGGGAGGCTGAGGCAGGAGAATCACTTGAAACTAGGTGGCGGAGGTTGCAGTGAGCTGAGATCATGCCATTGCACTCCAGCCTGGGTGACAGAATGAGACTCTATCTCAAATAAATAAATAAATAAATAAATAAATAAATAGGAATTTATTAAAAGAAGACAACAAGGAGGCTGGGCACGGAGGCTCATGACTGCAATCCCAGCACACTGGGAGGCTGAGGCAGATGGATCACCTGAGCTCAGGAGTTCGAGACCAGCCTGGCCAACATGGCGAAACCCCGTCTCTACTAAAGATACAAAAATTAGCTGGGCATGGTGGCTGGTGCCTCTAATCCTGGCTACTCAGGAGGCTGAGGGAAAATAATTGTTTGAACCCAGGAGGCGGTTCAGTGAGCCGAGACTGCACCATTGCATGCCAGTCTGGGTGACAAGAACAAAAGTCCGTCTCAAAAAAAAAAAAAAAAAAAAAAAAAGACTTGAAAGGTAAAATGACTCCTTGATCTATGGGCTGCAGAATAGATGTTGTGTTATTAGTCCATTCTTACACTACTGTGAAGACATACCTGAGACTGGGTAATTTATAAAGAGAAGAGATTTAATAGTGGACTGTACAGGCTTCTGCTTCTGGGAAGGCCTCAGGAAACTTATAATCATGGCGGAACGTGAAGGGGAAGCAGGCACATATTCACATGGCTGGCAGGAGGTGGGAGAGGTGCTACACATTTTTAAACAAGGGGGACGATGCTAAACCATTAGAAACTACTCCCATGATCCAATCACCTCCCACCAGGCCCCTCCTCCAACACTGAGGGTCACAACCTGACATGAGATTTGGGTGGGAACACAGAGCCAAACCATATCAGTAGGCATTAAAACAACACTCATCTCTTGGTACATCTCCATCAGAGCTCTTGGATAACCAGGTGCCTTGTCAATTAGCAGTAATATTTTGAAAGGAATCTTTTTGACCAGATGTGGTGGCTTGCATCTGTAATCTCAACACTTCAGGAGGCTGAGGAGGGAGGATCACTTGAGCCCAGGAGTTTGAGAGCAGCCTGGGTAACATAGCAAGACCCTGTCTCTACAAAAATAAAAAAAAATTAGTCAGGCATGGTGGCACAAACTTGTAGTTCCAGTTACTCAGGAATCTGAAGCAGGAGGATTGCTTGAGCCTAGGAAGTTGAGGCTTCAGTGAGCTATGATCATGCCACTGCACTCTGCCTGGGCAATGGAGAAAGAAAGAAAGAAAAAAAGAAATTTCCTTTTGAGCAGTAGTTCTCAACAGTGGGCTTAAAATATTCAGTCAACTATGTTATAAACAGATATGCTGTCATCCAGGCTTTGTTGTTCCATTTATAAAGACAGGCATAGTACATTTAGCATAATTCTTAAGGGGTCTAGGATTTTTGGAATGGTAAATGAGCATTAGCTACAACTTAAAAGTCACCGGCAGCATGAGTCCCTAACAAGAGAGTCAGCCCGCCCTCTAAAGCTTTGAAGCCAGGCATTGACTTCTCCTCTCTAGCTATGAAAGTCCTAGATGGCATCTTCTTCCAATAGAAAGCTGTCTTGTCTACATCGGAAATCTGTTGTAAGGTGTAGCCACCTTCGTCAATGATCTTAGCTAGATTTTCTGAATAACTTGCAAGTTATCCAGAAAAGTTTTTAATTGACTTTGCCTAGATCCATCAGAGGAATCACTATCTATGGCAGCTATAGCCTTATGAAATGCATTTCTTTCTTTCTTTCTTTTTTTTGAGACAGAGTCTTGCTCTGTCACCCACACTGGAGTGCAGTGGTATGATCTCAGCTCACTGCAACGTTGACTTCTCAGGTGCAAGCAATTCTCCTGCCTCAGTCTCCCAAGTAGCTAGGATTACAGGCGTCCACCACCATGCTTGGCTATTTTTTTGTATTTTTAATAGAGATGGAGTTTCACCATGTGGGCCAGGTTGGTCTTGAACTCCTTACCTCAGGTGATCCACCCACCTTGGCCTCCCAAAGTGCTGGGATTACAGGCGTGAGCCACCACGTCCGGCCATGAAATGCATTTCTGAAATAATAAGACTTGAAAGTTGCAATTACTCCTTGGTCCATGGACTGCAGAATGGATGTTGTGTTTGCAGGCATGGCAACAACACTAATCTCCATGATCATCTCCATCAGAGCTCTTGGGTGACCAGGTGGATTGTTAATGAGCAGCACACTTTGGAAATAAATCTATTTTTCTGAGCAGTAGGTCTCCAGAGTGGGCTTAAAACACTCAGTCTTTGGCCGGGCGTGGTGGCTCACGCCTGTAATCCCAGCACTTTGGGAGGCCGAGGCGGGTGGATCACCTAAGGTCAGGAGTTCGAGACCAACCTGGCCAACATGGTGAAACCCCATCTCTATTAAAAACACACAAAAAATTAGCCAAGCATGGTGGTGGGCGCCTGTAATTCCAGCTCCTTGGGAGACTGAGGCAGGAGGATCACTTGTATATGGGAGGCAGAGGTTGCAATGAACCCAGATTGCGCCACTGTACTCCAGTGTGGAACAGAGCGAGATTCTGTCTCAAAAAACAAACAAAAAAACCACTTAGTCAACCATGCTGTAAACAGATGTGCTGTCTCCCCAGCTTTGCTCCATTTCTAGAGCACAGAAGGGTGGATTTAGCATCATTCTTCAGGGCCCTGGGATTTTCTGGATGGAAAATGAGCACTGACTACAACTTGAAGCATTAGCCTCTAACAAGAGAGTCAGCCTGTCCTTTGAAGCTTTGAAGCCAGGCATTGACTTCTCTGAAAGTCCTAGATGGCATCTTCTTCCATCGAAGGCCGTCTCATCTACATTGAAAACCTGTTGTTGAGTGTAGCCACCTTCATCAGAGATCTTCTGGAGAACTTGCTGTGCCTTCTCCATCTGTACTTGCTGCTTCACCTTGTACTTTTATGTTGTGGAGATTGCTTCTTTCCTTAAACCTCATGAACCCTGCTGACTTCCACCTCTGCTGACTTCCAGCTTTTCTTCTGTAGCTTCCTCACTTCTCTCAGCCTTCATAGAACCGAAGAGCATTTGGACCTTGCTCTGGATTAGGCTTTGGCTTAAGGGAATGTCGTAGCTGGTTTGATCTGTCCAGAGCACTCAAAATTTCCTTCATAACAGCAGTTAGGCTGTTTCACTTTCTTATTATTCGTGTTCACTGGAGTAACACCTTTTTTCTTTTTTTGAGACAAGATTTCCAGGCTGGAGTGTAGTGGTGCGATCATGGCTCATTGTGGCCTGGACATCCTGGGCTCAAATGATCCTCCCACCTCAGCCACCTGAGTACTGGACTGCAGGTGTGCACCACCATGCCAGCTAATTTTTAAATTTTTAAAATATTTTTTAGAGACAGGATCTCGCCATGTTGTTTAGGCTGGTCTCAAACTCCTGGACTCAAGTGATACTCCCACCTTGGCCTCCCAAAGTACTGAAATTATTGGCTGAGCCACCGTGCCAAGCCTTGGAGTAGCACTTTAAACTTCCTTCAATAACTTTTCCTTTGCATTCACAATTTGGCTAACTGGTGCAAAAGGCCTAGCCTTCAGTCTACCTGTCAGCCTTTTTTTTTTTTTTTTTGAGACGGAGTCTTGCTCTGTCACCCAGGCTGGAGTGCAGTGGTACGATCTTGGCTCACTGCAACCTCCGCCTCCTGGGTTCAAGCGATACTCCTGCCTCAGCCTCCTGAGTAGCTGGGATTACAGGCACCCACCACCACACCCTGCTAATTTTTGTATTTTTAGTAAAGACAGGGTTTCACCATGTTGGCCAGGATGGTCTTAAACTTCTGACCTCAGGTGATCCACCCGACTCGGCCTCCCAAAGTGCTGGGATTACAGGCGTGAGCCACCACGCCCAGCCTCTATCGCAGCTTTTGACACGCCTTCCTCACTAAGCTTAATAATTTGTAGCCTTTGATTTAACGTGACTCTTCCTTTCACTTGAACACTTAGAGGACATTGTAGAGTTACTCATTGTACTTATTTCAATATTAAGAAAATAAAGAGGCACAAGGACTGGCAGAGAGAACAGGAACCACCGATTGGTGGAGCAGTCAGAAAACACACATTTATCCGTTATGTTCGCCATCTTTTATGGTTGAGGTTTGGTACCCCAAAACAATTAAAATAGTAATTTCAAAGATCACTGATCACAGATCACCATCACAGATAGAAGAATGATGAAAAGCTTGAAATATCGTGAGAATTACCAAAATCTGACAAAGAGAAGTACAGTGAGCATGTACTGTTGAAAAACTAGCACCGATAGATTTGCTTGACGCAGGGTTGCCACAGACCTTCAATCTGTAGAAAATGCAGTATCCTTGAAAAGCAATAAAGTGAACTATAATAAAACAAGGCACATCTGTACTTAATCATATCTTACAGATAAGGGGAAGGTTTCCTTTGACCCCACCCCCAATGCTGATTATTTCTTTTTCTTCCTCATCAGAAGTAATATTGTCAGTTTAAGTGAGTAGTTTTGTTTTTTTTTTTTTTTTTTTGAGACACAGTCTTACTCTGTCATCCAGGCTGGAGTGCAGTGGTGTAATCTCAGCTCACTGCAACCTCTGCCTCCCAGGTTCAAGTGATTCTCCTGCCTCAGCTTGCCGAGTAGCTGGGATTATAGGCACGTGCCACCACACTTGGCTCATTTTTGTATTTTTAGTATAGATGGAATTTCGCCATATTGGCCAGACTGGTCTCGAACTCCTGACCTCAGGTGATCCGCCCACCTCAACTTCCTAAAGTGCTGGGATTACAGGTGTGAGCCACCACACCCTGCCGTGAGTAGTTTTCCAAGGCTTCCTGTATATAGATATATCTCACAGAAAATATATAATATTTTTTTCCTGTACAAATGATGTCATACTCTGCATAAGTATCACATGCTATCCCAGATTGCAACATGCTTTTTCATTCAGCTGTGCAGTCAGGAGAGCCCTGCATGTTACTACACAGAGTGTACCTTGCCCTTTTATTTTTATTTTTTAAAAATAACAGCTTTATTGAGATATAATTCTTTTTTTTGTTATACTTTAAGTTGGGGTACATGTGCAGAATGTGCAGGTTTGTTACATAGGTATACATGTGCCATGGTGGTTTGCTGCACCCATCAACCCGTCATTTACATTAGGTATTTTTCCTAATGCTATCCATCCCCTATGCCCCCCCCACCCCACAACAGGCCCTGGTGTGTGATGTTCCCCTCCCTGTGTCCTTGTGTTCTCATTGTTCAACTCCCACTTATAAGTGAGAACATGCAGTGTTTGGTTTTCTGTTCTTGTGTTTGCTGAGAATGATGGTTTCCAGCTTCATCCATGTCCCTGCAAAGGACATGAACTTATTTTATTTTTATTTTAAAAATTTAATTAAAAAAATTTTTTTGGCCAGGCACGATGAGTCATGCCTGTAATCTCAGCACTTTGGGAGGCCGAGGCAGGCGGATCACCCGAGGTCAGGAGGTCGAGACCAGCCTGGTCAACGTGGTGAAACCCCATCTCTACTAAAAATACAACAATTACCTGGGCATGGTGGTGGGCATCTGTAATCTCAGCTCCTCAGGAGGCTGAGGCAGGAGAATCACTTGAACCAGGAGGCAGAAGCTGCAGTGAGCAGAGATTGTGTCACTGCACTCCAGCCTGGGTGACAGAGCAAGACTCCATCTCAAAAAAAATTAGCCAGGCATGGTGGTTCATGCCTGTAGTCCCAGCTACTTGGGAGGCTGAGGTGGGAGGATAGCTTTGCACTTTGAGAGTCTCATTTTCAGATATGAAGAAAAGCCCAGCATGGTTCCAAAGTTAATATCACATCCAATTTAAAGAGACCTGGTGGAGCACGGTGGCTCACGCCTACAATCCCAGCACTTTGGGAGGCCGAGATGGGAGGAGCATTTGAGCCCAGGGGTTTGTGACCAGTCATAGTGAGACCCCCATCTCACCAGAAAAAAAAAAAATAGCTGGATGTGGTGGTGCATGCCTGGGATCCCAGCTACTCAGGAGGCTGAGGCAGGAGGGTTGCTTGAGTCCAGTAGTTGGAGGCTGCAGTGAGCTATGATCATGCCACTACATGCCAGCCTGGGCAATAGAAGGAGACCCAGTATTAAAAAAAAAGTAAATAAAAAAAAAAGTGACCTAAAGTGGTGAAGGAACCCTCCCCACTCCTCTCTGCTGGCTCCTTCAAGGTCAAGGTTAATCAGAGGAAAAGGGGCCGGGTGACACATGATTGGTGTGTCTATGATCTGTGACACCTGTCCTGTGCTCTCCTGGGAGGTGCTGGCTTCTTCTGAGGTGGCGTAGGCAGGTGCTTTCTGGCTGGCCTCTTATGACAACCCCTCAGTCTTTCCTCCCCACCCCTGCCCCAGGGGGTTCCACTCTCGGCAGCCTCTCACTGCCCATCCCTTTGCCAAGGTAGGCAGGTGTTTAGGGCAGGGGCCGCCACAACACTAGAGCATGCTCATTTTGTTGGCATTCACTAGGCCTAGGGGTCTCATTTATTCTCACCTATCCAAAAGGACATACCCTCCTCTCTCTCCCTGTCTGGCCCCTTCGGGCTGCTCTGGACCTTCTCTTCCCTCTTCCGGAATCCTCTGGGTTGGATGACAGCACTGGTGGGTGCAACACTCAGGGGCCTGCATTGGGTTCTCCTAAGAACCTCTTGCCAGCCTTCATCTGAGCCTTCCAGTTCCTGCAGCCCAGGAGAGCTGCCTCCAGTCTCCACAAGGGCTTCTTCTTCTTTTTTTAATTGTTGTTGTTGTTGTATTGTTTGTTTGTTTTTGAGACAAGGTCTTTGTCACTCAGGCTGGAGTTCAGAGTCGCAATCGCAGCTCACTGCAGCCTTGAACTCCTGGGCTCAAGCGGTCCTCCCGCCTCAGCCTTTCAAGTAGCTGGGACTATAGGTGTGTGCCACCACGCCTGGCTAATTTTCACTTTTAAGTTTTAGTAGAAATGGAGTCTCAGTATGTTGCCCAGGCTGGTCAGGGCTTCTTTTGAAGCAACCTCCTCACTTGCTTTGAGGTGTGGGGCGCCCCTGTGGGAGTAGGTGAGGAGCCACCACAGTTTTCTGTTTCATTGAGGCGGGTGATGAGGGTGGAAATTAGCAGGATGGACCTGCTCTCTCACTAGGAATCGTAAAGGGTGTGTCTGCGACTCACTTTAGAATGTAGGGCTTTGTATTAATCAGTTTTGTCCTCAGCTTTGGGGCTGTAAACAAAAGTTCCATGAATTTGCACTCCGAACAGCACTGTATGAGAATATAGTTTCTCCAAATCTTCTCCAGCAATCTTTTTTTAAATTTTTTTTTGAGACAGAATCTCATTCAGTTGCAGGCTGCCAGGCTGGAGTGCAGTGGCGCAATCTTGGTCGCAATCTTGCAACCTCCAACTCCTGGGTTCAAGAGATTTTCCTGTCTTAGCCTCCCGAGTAGCTGGGATTTCAGCTGTGCACCATCACGCCTGGGTAATTTTTGTAGTTTTAGTAGAGACGGGGTTTCACCATGTTGGCTGCGCTGGAGCACTCAGTATTATCAAACTCAAATTCTGATTTCTTTTTGCCAACATGATGGGAAATAAATAAATGGTATCACATGGCTTTTAAAAATTTTAATTTACATTTTTCTCATTGTATGTATTTATTGACTAGTTATAATTCATCTTCCAAAAATGATCTGTTCCTATGCCTTGCCTTTTTTTTTTTTTTTTGAGATGGAGTCTCTCTCTGTCGCCCAGGCTGGAGTGCAGTGGTACGATCTCGGCTCACCGCAACCTCTGCCCCCTGGGATCAAACGATTCTCCTACCTCAGCCTCTTGAGTAGCTGGGACTACAGGTGCCTGCCACCATGCCCGGCTTTTTGTATTTTTAGTAGAGAAGGAGTTTCACTATGTTGGCCAAGCTGGTTACGAATTCCTGACCTCAAGTGACCCACTTGCCTCGGCCTCCCTAAGTGCTGGGATTGTAGTCGTGAGCCACTGTCCGGCCAGCTGCTTATTTTCTTTCATGAGTTATTGTGGTTCTTTATATATCTGCATACTTTTTTTTTTTCTGCTACATACATGTGTTTTCTCCTAATTGGACAGCTTGTCCCTTAACTCTGTTTATGGAGTTCTTCTCCTTGTGGTACAGAGGAAATGTTTGGACAGCTTTGGCTTAAGTGTCATCTGCACAAGGCATTTTTTGTGCCTTCACAGTGCCTGAGTGATGGCAACACACACTTCTCTTGGCACTGCAAGCTCCTTCCAGCAGGGTGGGACCTGGGTCCTGAGCATGGGCTCTTGGGGTCAACATCCCTGCTGCTCTACCTGGTAGGAAAATCTCTTATCCCTAAAAGATTTATTTTATTTGTATTTTTTGAAATGGAGTCTCGCTCTGTCACCCAGGCTGGAGTACAGTGGTGCAATCTTGCTCGCTGCAACCTCCGCCTCTTGGGTTCAAGCAATTCTCCTGTCTCAGCCTCCCAAGTAGCTGGGATTACAGGCTCATGCCACCACTCCTGGCTATTTTTGTATTTTTAGTAGAGATGGGGTTTCACTCATGTTGGCCAGGCTGGTCTTGAACTGCTGACCTCAGGTGATCTGCCTGCCTCGGCCTCCCAAACTGCTGGGATTATAGGTGTGAGCCATCATGCCCAGCCACAGTCCCTAAAAGATTTCTAACTGGAGCTTGAAACCTGAACTGTAACTCATAACATACCAATTCAGATGCAATCACATGGGTTGAGCTTTCAGATTTTACAAAGTGCTTTTATATCCTTGATCTTAATTGACCCTCTTAGGGAATGAAGGGAGGATTGGAATCAGGTCTCCAGTTTATTGGAGAAAACAGTCTCTCAGCAGTTCCCAGCGGCAACAGTAATGGTGTTGGGCCAGGAGCCTGATCTGTCTCTCAATCTTGGCTTCTCTTCCCCATGCGGTTATTAGTTAATCCCCATCTTGAAGGAAGCCTGAAGCATTTGCCAGGGGATGAGGATGGGGGCAGAATGTGACTCTAAGATCCTCAGAAGGGAGGCTTGTATTAGTAAAGCTGAAAGTCGTCATGGCCACTCTAAACTGCTGCTACCGTTTTTCTGGCTTTTGTCCCGGAGTTGAGACAGAGCAGATAATTTAGCAAGGCTGGGGTGGAGCTGGGTGTTTCAGGAAAGGACTCGACAGCTAGGAAATGCTCACTGTTCAGTTGCCCAGGGCCTGGACGAATGGGTAGAAATGACTTTCGCTGTGTGAATGAACGCTTTTCCTTCTCCCTTAAACCATCATGCAACTTTGTGAATCAAATAGTGTGAGATCTAATATCAAAGAGTTTTTTAACGAAATAGGCAATACTCAGACAACAATCACATCAAACGATAAATCCACTATGGTTGCAATTATGAGAAACAAATTCTCTGAAAGAAAAAAAGACAAGTGAGGCCGGGTGTGATGGCTCATGCCTGTAATCCCAGAACTTTGGGAGGCTGAGGAGGGAGGAATGCTTGAGGCCAGGAGTTTGAGACCAGCCTGGGCAACACAGTGAGGCCCCGTTTCTATGAGAAATAAAAAAAAATTAACCAGGCATAGTGGTGTGTGCCTGTAATCCCAGCTACTTGGGAGACTGAGGCAGGAGAATCGCTTGAACCTGGAGGCAGCAGTGCAGTGAGCTGAGACCTCGCCATTGCACTCCAGCCTAGGCAACAAGAGTGAAATTCCATCTCAAGAAGAGAGAGAGAGAGAAAAAAAAAAAAGACAGAGAGATACTTTTTCTTTCTTTAAAGAGACAGGGTCTTACCCTGTTACCCAGAGTGGAGTGCAGTAGTACGATTGTAGCTCAGGAGGCATTGACCTCCTGGGCGCAAGAGATCCTCTTCCCTCAGCCTCTCAAGTTTATCTTGAGTTTATATATTTTAATGAGTAAATGAATAAGTGAGGAATTTATTGCTTCAGTTGTAAGAGTCCACCAGGAAGTCCAACAAATTGTAGTTGTAGATACCAGGGAAGCGAAACACATTAGGTAAGGGAGCCTCACTCCTCACTGGGAAAAGGGGAAGTGAGGAGAAACTTCAGAGCAGCAAAGAGGAACCTGACAACAGTTCCGTTCAGCCTTGTGGGAATCCATTGATATGAGACAAAATCACTCGGTCTTTAACCATGCGGCTGAGCTTCTGATTACCCTGCCCTGAAGCCCCTGTCTGGCCTCTTTCTGTGATAGGATTCATGGGCTATTGTTTAAGTTGTGATCTCTATTATTTGTAGCTCAAAGCATCCCAACAGACATAGTCTCTGTTGTAAATACCCTCGACCCTCCAAGTAGCTGGCACTATAGGCATGACATACATCTATTAATGCTACTTTATTAGCTGTGTCGTTCAGATCAACCAGTTAATTTGCATGTCTATTGGTGTATAATCACATAACAATTTTTTTTTTTTTGGGACAGGGTTTCGCTCTGCTGCCCAGGCTGGAGTGCAGTGGCGAACTGCAGCCTCGACCTCCTGGGCTCAAGTGATCCCCCTGCCTTAGCCTCCTGAGTAGCTGAAAGTACAGGTGTGTACCACCCTGGACAACTAAAAATGCTTAATGGTTTTTGTGGAATGTATTTTAGTGTTTAAAAAGTTATATTCGGCCGGGCGCGGTGGCTCAAGCCTGTAATCCCAGCACTTTGGGAGGCCGAGACGGGTGGATCACGAGGTCAGGAGATCGAGACCATCCTGGCTAACATGGTGAAACCCCGTCTCTACTAAAAATACAAAAAACTAGCCGGGCGAGGTGGCGGGCGCCTGTAGTCCCAGCTACTTGGGAGGCTGAGGCAGGAGAATGGCGTGAACCCGGGAGGCGGAGCTTGCAGTGAGCTGAGGTCCGGCCACTGCACTCCAGCCCGGGCGACAGAGCAAGACTCCGTCTCAAAAAAAAAAAAAAAAAAAGTTATATTCTATTCTCTTCCTCTTTTTTTTTTTTTTTTTTTTGAGACGGAGTTTTGCTCTTGTTGCCTAGGCTGGAGTGCAATGGCGCGATCTCAGCTCACCGCAACCTCCACCTCCCAGGTTCAAGCTATTCTCCTTCCTCAGCCTCAGCCTCCTGAGTAGCTGGGATTACAGGCATGTGCCACCATGCCCGGCTAAAAAGTATTTTTAGTAGAGATGGGGTTTCTTCATGTTGGTCAGGCTGGTCTTGAACTCCCGACCTCAGGTGATCTGCTCGCCTTGGTCTCCCAAAGCACTGGGATTACAGGCATGAGACACCGCGCCCGGCCTTTTTTTTTTTTTTTTTTTTTTTTTTTTTTTTAAAGACAGAGTCTTGTTCTGTTGCCCAGGCTGGAGTGCAGTGGTGTGAATTTTAAATGTTTTTGTAGAGATGAGGTCTTGCTATATTGCTGATCTTGAACTCCTAGCTTCAAGTGATCCTCCCACCTCAGCCCCACAAAGTGCTGGGATTATAGACATGAGCCACTCACCCAGCCTGGTTACATAACTTCCATGTGGTTCAGTTTCTTCATCTGCAAAATGGGGCTAGAATACCTTCTTCATAGGATTTCTATGAAGAGTCAGTGAGTGAACACATGCTAATCACTTAGAACCATGTCTAGCCCAGAGTAAATTCTCAATCAGTGTCAGTTTTTATTATGTATTATTATTATTATTTATTTATTTATTTATTTTTTTGAGATGGAGTTTTGCTCTGTCGCCCAGGCTGGAGTGCAGTGGCCAAATCTCAGCTCACTGCAAGCTCCACCTCCCAGGTTTACGCCATTCTCCTGCCTCAGCCTCCCGAGTAGCTGGGACTACAGGCACCTGCCATCTCGCCCGGCTAGTTTTTTGTATTTTTTAGTAGAGACGGGGTTTCACCGTGTTAGCCAGGATGGTCTTGATCTCCTGACCTCGTGATCCACCCGTCTCGGCCTCCCAAAGTGCTGGGATTACAGGCTTGAGCCACCGCGCCCGGCCCTCATCTTTTTTTTTAAAGACAGAATCTTGTTCTGTTGCCCAGGCTGGAGTGCAGGAGTGCAATACATCATAGCTCACTGCAGCCTTGAACTGCTGGGCTCAAGCCATCCTCCTGCCCTCCACCCTCCAAGTAGCTGGCACTACAGGCATGACATGCATCTATTAATGCTACCTTATTAGCTGTGTTGTTCAGATCAACCAGTTAATTTGCATATCTATAACTACATCTGAATTTCTGCTCTCTTTTATTTTTTTTTGAGACTGAGTCTTGCTTTGTTTACCAGGCTGGAGTGCAGTGATGTGATCTCAGTTCACTGCAACCTCTGCCTCCCGGGTTCAAGTGATCCTCCCGCCTCAGCCTCCCAAGTAGCTGGGACTATAGATGCATGCTACCACACCCAGCTAATTTTTGTATTTTTAGTAGAGACAGGGTTTCACCATGTTGGCCAGGCTGGTCCTGACCACAAGTGATCCACGGCCTCCCAAAGTGCTAGGATTATAGGTGTGAGCCACCGCACCCAGCCTGTCCTCTCTTTTTTACTTTCTAAATCTTTGCAATATCTAATTCACCTTTCTGTGTTTGAACTGGGTATTTATTATTCCAACCTCTTCTCAAATTCCTGTTTGTTTTTAGGCTTAGTGCCTTACCTCTGAGATCTTCCCACTCTACCCTCTAAATCATTTTCATCATCAAGATTCTGGAAAAAGATATTCAACCTGTGGCTCTGCTAGCCCCCTGGTGAGCCCCGTATTAAGCCACACTACCCCTTGCTCTGTCTGTGAGCAGGAAGTGCCTGAAATCAGATGTTCTTTCTAGACATGGTCAAGATTCAGCCTCCTCACCTTTCCCTGTCCCTTTGGACAACATTGCTTTTCTTTCTTATTTTTTTTTTTTTTTTTTTTGAGACGGAGTCTCGCTCTATCGCCCGGGCTGGAGTGCAGTGGCCAGATCTCAGCTCACTGCAAGCTCCGCCTCCCGGGTTTACACCATTCTCCTGCCTCAGCCTCCCGAGTAGCTGGGACTACAGGCGCCCGCCACCTCGCCCGGCTAGCTTTTTGTATTTTTTAGTAGAGACGGGGTTTCACTGTGTTAGCCAGGATGGTCTTGAACTCCTGACCTTGTGATCCGCCCGTCTCGGCCTCCCAAAGTGCTGGGATTACAGGCTTGAGCCACCGCGCCCGGCTTCTTTCTTATTTTTTTTTAAAGACAGGGTCTTGCTCTGTCCCCCAGGCTGGAGTGCAGTGTTGTGATCACAGCTCACTGCAGCCTTGATCTTCCAGAGTGTGGGTGATCCTCCTGTCAGGCCTCTGAGTCCAAGCTAAGCCATCATATCCTCTGTGACCTGCACGTATACATCCAGATGGACTGAAGCAAGTCAAGAATCACAAAAGAAGTGAAAATGGCCAGTTTCTGCCTTAATTGATGACATTCCACCATTGTGATTTGTTCCTGCCCCATCTTAACTGAGTGATTAATCTTGTGAAATTCCTTCTCCTGGCTCAGAAGCTCCCCCACTGAGCACCTTGTGACCCCCGCACCTGCCTGCAAGAGAAATACCCCCTTTGACTGTAATTTTCCACTACCCACCCAAATCCTATAAAACGGCCCCACCCCTATCTCCCTTCACTGACTCTCTTTTCAGACTCAGCCCAGACTCAGCCCGCCAGTACCCAAGTGAAATAAACAGCTTTATTGCTTACACAAAGCCTGTTTGGTGGTCTCTTCATACGGATGCCCGTGACATTTGGTGCTGTGACTCGGATCAGGGGACCTCTCCTGGGAGATCAATACCCTGTCCTCCTGCTCTTTGCTCCATCAGAAAGATCCACCTACGACCTCGGCTCCTCAGACCAACCAGCCCAAGGAACATCTCACCAATTATAAATCAGGTAAGTGGCCTCTTTTTAGTCTCTTCTCCAACCTCTCTCACTATCCCTCAGTCTCTTTCTCCTTTCAATCTTGGCACCATCCTTCAATCTCTCCCTTCTTTTAATTTCACTTTCTTTCCTTTTCTGGTAGAGACAGAGGAGATACGTTTTATCCGTGAACCCAAGACTCCGGCGCCAGTCACGGACTCAGGAAGACAGTCTTCCCTTGGTGTTTAATCACTGTGCAAATGCTTGCTTGATTATTCACCCACGTTTCAGAGGTGTCTGGTCACTGCGGGGATGCCTGCCTTGATCCTTCACCCTTAGTGGCAAGCACCACTTTCCTGGGGGGGGCAAGCACCCCCACGCTTTCTCTTCATGTCTCTACCCTCTCTTTTCTCTGGGTTTGCCTCCTTCGCTATGGGCAACCTTCCACCCTCCATTCCTCCCTCTTCTCCTTTAGCCTGTGTTCTCAAAAACCTAAAACCTCTTCAACTCACACCTGACCTAAAACCTAAACACCTTATTTTCTTCTGCAACACCACTTGGCTCCAATACAAACTTGATAATGGCTCTAAATGGCCAGAAAATGGCACTTTTGATTTCTCCATCCTACAAGACCTAGATAATTTTTGTCGAAAAATGGGCAAATGGTCTGAGGTGCATTACATCCAGGCATTTTTCACACTTTGTTCCCTCCCTAGTCTCTGTTCCCAATGCAATTCCTCCCAAATCCTCCTTCTTCCCCTCCCGCCTGTCCCCAGTCCCAACCCCAAGCGTCACTGAGTCTTTACAATCTTCATTTTCTACAGACCCATCTGACCTCTCCCCTGCTCCCCAGGCTGCTCCTCGCCAGGCTGAGCCAGGTCCCAGTTCTTCCTCAGCCTCTTCTCCTCCACCTTATAATCCTATCACATCTCCTCCTCACACCTGGTCTGGCTTACAGTTTCATTCCGTGACTAGCTCTTCCCCATCTGCCCAACAATTTCCTCTTAGAGAGGTGGCTGGAGCTGAAGGCATAGTCAGGGTACATGTTCCTCTTTCTCTATCAGACCTCTCTCAGATGAGTCAGTGTTTAGGCTCTTTCTCAACAGACCCCACTAAATACATACAGGAATTCCGATATCTAACTCTGTCCTACAATTTAACCTGGAGTGATTTAAATGTCATCCTAACTTCTACTGTCTCCCCAGATGAACGGGAAAAAGTTTTTTCTCTGGCCCAATCTCATGCTGACAACCGCCGGCTCCATGAGCCAGACCTCCAGGAAGGCATTAGAGCAGTTCCCCGAGAGGATCCCCAATGGAACTATCAGGCAGATTCCCCAGGTATAGCTAGGCAAGATTACATGATTTCCTGCCTAGTTGAAGGGCTTAAAAAGGCAGCTTACAAAACTGTTAATTATGACAAACTTAAAGAAACTACCCAAGGTGGCCAGGCGCGGTGGCTCAAGCCTGTAATCCCAGCACTTTGGGAGGCCGAGACGGGCGGATCACGAGGTCAGGAGATCGAGACCATCCTGGCCAATACGGTGAAACCCCGTCTCTACTAAAAAATACAAAAAAACTAGCCGGGCGAGGTGGTGGGCGCCTGTAGTCCCAGCTACTCCGGAGGCTGAGGCAGGAGAATAGCGTGAACCTGGGAGGCGGAGCTTGCAGTGAGCTGAGATCCGGCCACTGCACTCCAGCCTGGGCGACAGAGCAAGACTCCGTCTCAAAAAAAAAAAAAAAAGAAACTACCCAAGGTAAAGACAAAAACCCAGCCCAGTTCATGGCCCGTTTGGCAACAACCCTTAGACGCTTTACAGCCCTAGACCCTGAAGGGTCAGAAGGCCGTCTTATTCTCAGCATGCATTTTATTACCCAATCCGCTCCCAACATTAAATAAAGCTCCAAAAATTAAATTCCAGCCCTCAAACCCCACAAAAGGACTTAATTAACCTCGCCTTCAAGGTGTACAATAACACAGTAGAGGCAAGCTAGTAGCAACATATTTCTGAGTTGCAATTGCTTGCCTCCACTGTGAGAGAAACCCCAGCCACATCTCCAGCACACAAGAGCTTCAAAATGCCTAAGCCACAGCGGTCAGGCATTCCTTCAGGACTTCCTCCCCCAGGATCTTACTTTGAGTGCCAGAAATCTGGCCACTGGGCCAAGGAATGCCCGCAGCCTGGGATTCCTCCTAAGCCATGTTCCATCTGTGTGGGACCCCACTGGAAATCAGACTGTCCAACTCACCCGGCTGCCACTCCCAGAGCCACTGGAACTCTGGCCCAAGGCTTTCTGACTAAATCCTTTCCAGATATTCTCGGCTTAGTGGCTGAAGACCGATGCTGCCCGATTGCCTTGGAAGCCTCCTGGACCATCATAGACGCTTTCGGTAACTCTTACAGTAGAGGCAAGTCCATCCCCTTCTTGATCAACACAGAGGCTACCCACTCCACATTACCTTCCTTTCAAAGGCCTGTTTCCTTTGCCTCCATAACTGTTGTGGGTATTGATGGCCAGGCTTCTAAACTCCCCAACTCTGGTGCCAACTTGGACAATATTCTTTTATGCACTGCTAAAAAGTTATCCCCACCTGCCCAGTTCCCTGATTAGGTCTAGGCATTTTAATTAAATTATCTGCTTCCCTGACTATTCCTATGCTACAGTCACACCTCATTGCCACCCTTTTCCCCAGTTCAAAGCCTCCTTGGCATCCTCCCCTTGTATCTCCCCACTGTAATCCACAAGTATGGGACACCTCTACTCCCTCCTTGGCAACAGATCATGCATCCCTTACCATCCCATTAAATCCTAATCACCCTTACCCTGCTCCTCAATGCCAATATCCCATCCCACAGCATGCTTTAAAAGGATTAAAGCCTGTTATCACTCGTTACAGCATGGCCTTTTAAAGGCTATAAACTCTCCTTGCAATTCTCCCGTTTTACCTGTCCAAAAACTGGACAAGTCTTACAAGTTAGTTCAGGATCTGCACCTTATCAACCAAATTATTTTGCTTTTCCATCCCATGGTGCCAAACCCATATACTCTCCTATCCTCAATACCTCCCTCCACAACCCCTCCACAACCCATTATTCTGTTCTGGATCTCAGACATGCTTCCTTTACTATTCCTTTGCACTCTTCATCCCAGCCTCTCTTCACTTTCACTTGGACTGATCCTGACACCCATCAGGCTCAGGAAATTACCTGGGCTGTACTGCCGCAAGACTTCATGGACAGCCCCCATTACTTCAGTCAAGCCCAAATTTCTTCCTTATTCTATAAGTATTTTGGCATAATTCTTCATAAAAACACACGAACTCTCCCTGCTGATCATGTCTGGCTAATCTCCCAAACCCCAACTCCTTCTACAAAACAACAGCTCCTTTCCTTCCTGGGCATGGTTAGCTACTCTGCCTTTGGATACCTAGTTTTACCATCCTGACTAACCATTATATAAACTCACAAAAGAAACCTAGCTGACCCCCATAAATCCTAAATCTTTTCCCCGCTCCCCTTTCCATTCCTTAAAAAACAGCCCTAAAGCTGCTCCCACACTAGGTCTCCCCAACTCATCTCAACCCTTTTTCATTACATACAGCCGAAGTGCAGGGCTGTGTGGTCAAAATTCTTACACAAGAGCCGGACTGTGTCCTGTAGCCTTTCTGTCCAAACAACTTGGACTTCCTGTTTTAGGCTGGCCATCATGTCTCCATGCAGTGGCTGCTGCTGCTTTAATGCTTTTAGAGACCCTCAAAATCACCAACTATACTCAACTCACTCTCTACAGTTCTCATAACTTCCAAAATCTATTTTCTTCCTCACATCTGATGCATATACTTTCTGCTCCCTGGCTCTTTCAGCTGTAATCACTCTTTGTTAAGTCTCCAACAATTACCATTGTTCCTGGCCCGGACTTCAATCCAGCCTTCCACATTATTCCTGATACCAAACCTGACCCCCAAGACTGTATCTCTCTGACCCACCTAACATTCACTCCATTTCCCCATATTTCCTTCTTTTCTGTTCCTCACCCTGATCATACTGGGTTTATTGATGGCAGTTCCACCAGGCCTAATCGTCACTCACCAGGAAAGGCAGGCTATGCTATAGTATCTTCCACATCTATCATTGAGGCTACCACTCTGCCCCCTCCACTACCTCTCAGCAAGCCAAACTCATTGCCTTAACTCGAGCCCTCACTCTTGCAAAGGGACTATGTGTCAATATTTATACTGACTCTAAATATGCCTTTCATACCCTGCACCAGCATGCTGTTATATGGGCTGAAAGAGGTTTCCTCACTACGCAAGGGTCCTCCATCATTAATGCCTCTTTAATAAAAACTCTCCTCAAGGACGCTTTACTTCCAAAGGAAGCTGGAGTCATTCACTGCAAGGGCCATCAAAAGGCATCAGATCCTACTGCTTAGGGCAATGCTTATGCTGATAAGGTAGCTAAAGAAGCAGCTAGCTTCCAACTTCTGTCCCTCATGGCCAGTTTTTCTCCTTCTCATTGGTCACTCTTACCTACTCCCCCACTAAAACGTCCATCTATCAATCTCTTCCCACACAAGGCAAATGGTTCTTATACCAAGGAAAATATCTCCTTCCAGCTTCACAGGCCCATTCTATTCTGTAGTCATTTCATAACCTCTTCCATGTAGGTTACAAGCCACTAGCCTGCCTCTTAGAACCTCTCATTTCCTTTCCACTGTGGAACTCTATCCTCAAGAAAAATCACTTCTCAGTGTTCCATCTGCTATTTTACTACTCCTCAGGGATTGTTCAGGCCCCCTCCCTTCCCTACACATCAAGCTTGGGGATTTGCCCCTGCCCAGGACTGGCAAATTGACTTTAGTCACATGCCCCGAGTCAGGAAACTAAAATATCTCTTGGTCTGGGTAGACACTTTCACTGGATGTGTAGAGGCCTTTCCCACAGGGTCTGAGAAGGCCACCACGGTCATTTCTTCCCTTCTGTCAGACATAATTCCTCAGTTTGGCCTTCCCACCTCTATACAGTTCTATAACGGACCAGCCTTTACTAGTCAAATCACCCAAGCAGTTTCTCAGGCTCTTGGTATTCAGTGGAACCTTCATACCCCTTACCATCCTTAATCTTCAGGAAATGTAGAATGGACTAATGGCCTTTTAAAGGCATACCTCACCAAGATCAGCCTCCAACTTAAAAAGTACTGGACAGTACTTTTACCTCTTGCCCTTCTCATAATTAGAGCCTGTCCTCGAGATGCTATAGGGTACAGTCCTTTTGAACTTTTATGTGGACACACTTTCTTGCTCTGCCCCAACCTTGTCCTAGACACCAGCCCTCTAGGTGACTATCTTCCAATCCTCCAGCAAGCTAGACAGGAAATTCACCAGGCTGCTAATCTTCTCTTATCTACTCCAGATTCCCAGCCATGTGAAGACCCCTTAGCTGGACGATCAGTTTTTGTTAAGAACCTGACTCCTCAGACTCTACAACCTCGAAGGACTGGACCCTACTTAGTCATCTATAGTACCCCAACTACCATCCGCCTGCAGGATCCCCCCCACTGGGTTCACCGTTCCAGAATAAAGCTGTGTCCGTTGGACAGCCAGCCTAATCTCTCTTCTTCTTCCTGGAAGTCGCAAGTACTCTCCCCTACTTCCCTTAAACTTACTCGCATTTCTGAAGAACAGTAATAACCCTCATGAGTCTAATACATCCCTGCATTCTATTAAGTCTATTCATGCTTACTCTACTTTTTGCAACAGGGCTTTACACAGTTACCCCCACTACTTGAACTGTGCCCCAAAAACTTGTCATCCCTACTAACTTCTGTCTAGTCATACTCCTATTCACCATTCTCAACTACTCATAAATGCCCTGCTCTTGTTTACACTGCTGGTTTACATTGTTTCTCCAAGCCATCAAGCTGATATCTCCTGGTGCTATCCCCAAAATGCCACTCTTAACTCCCTCTTAGAGTGAACAGACGATCTTTGCTGGTAGGGCACCCTCCAATACTTTCACCTGATGAAGTTCTATTCTTTACTTTTATACTCACTCTTATTCTCATTCCCATTTTTATGCCACCCTCTATCTCTCCCCAGCTATCTCCACCACACTGTCAATCTTACTCACTCTCTCTGAGCTGTTTCTAATCCCTCCTTAGTGAACAATTGCTGGCTTTGCATTTCCCTTTCTTCCTGCACCTACACAGCTGTCCCGCCTTACATACAGACTGGGCAACATCTCCTGTCTCCCTCCACCTCCAAACTTCTTTTAATAGTCCTCACCTTTACCCTCCTGAAGAACTTCTTTACTTTCTAGACAGGTCCAGCAGGACCTCTCCAGACATTTCACATCAGCAAGCTGCTGCCCTCCTCCGCACTTACTTAAAAAACCTTTCTTCTTATATCAACTCTACTCCCCCCACATTTGGACCCCTCACAACACAAACTACTATTCCTGTGGCCGCTCCTTTATGTATCTCTAGGCAAAGACCCACTGAAATTCCCTTGGATAACCTTTCACCTTCTTGATGTTCTTTCACTCTTCATCTCCAAAGCCCAACTACACACGCCACTGAAATAGTTGGAGCCTTCCAGCTCTGTAGTACAGATAAGTCCTCTATCAATACAGGCAAACTTAAAAACATTAGCAGTAATTATTGCTTAGGAAGACACTTACCCTGTATTTCACTCCATCCTTGGCTACCTTCCCCTTGCTCATCAGACTCTCCTCCCAGGCCCTCTTGTTTATTTATACCCAGAACCATAAATAGCAGTGAAAGGTTGCTCGTAGACACTCAATGTTTTCTCATACACCGTGAAAATCAAACCTCTCCCTCTACGCAGTTACCCCATCAGTCCCCATTACAAGCTCTGATGTCTGCCGCCCTGGCTGAATCCCTAGGAGTCTGGGAACAAGACACCTCTTTTAGTACTCTTTCTCATCTTTTTACTTTGCATTTCCAGTTGTGCCTCGCATAAGGTCTCTTTTTCCTCTGTGGATCCTCTGCCTACATGTGTCTACCTGCTAATTGGACGGGCACATGCACACTAGTTTTCCTTACTCCCCAAATTCAATTTGCAGTGGGACCGAAGAGCTTCCTGTTCCCCTCATGGCACTGACATGACAAAAAAGAGTTATTCCACTAATTCCCTTGCTGATCAGTTTAGGACTTTCTGCCTCCATTATTGCTCTCGGTACTGGAATAGCAGGCATTTCAACATCTGTCACGACCTTCCGTAGCCTCTCTAATGACTTCTCTGCTAGCATCACAGACATATCACAAACTTTATCAGTCCTTTAGGCCCAAGTTGACTCTTTAGCTGCAGCTGTCCTCCGAAACTGCTGAGGCCTTTACTTACTCTCTGTTGAAAATGGAGGACTCTGTATTTTTTTTTTTTTTTTTTTTTTTTTTTTTTTTTGAGACAGAGTCGCTCTGTCGCCCAGGCTGGAGTGCAGTGGCCAGATCTCAGCTCACTGCAAGCTCCACCCCCCGGGTTTACGCCATTCTCCTGCCTCAGCCTCCAAAGTAGCTGGGACTACAGGCGCCCGCCACCTCGCCCGGCTAGTTTTTTGTATGTTTTAGTAGAGACGGGGTTTCACCGTATTGGCCAGGATGGTCTCGATCTCCTGACCTCGTGATCCGCCCGTCTCGGCCTCCCAAAGTGCTGGGATTACAGGCTTGAGCCACCGCGCCTGGCCGACTCTGTATATTTTTAAATGAAGAGTGTTGTTTTTACCTAAATCAAACTGGCCTGGTGTATGACAACATAAAAAAACTCAAGGATAGAGCCCAAAAACTCTCCAACCAAGCAAGTAATTATGTCAAACCTCCTTGGACACTCTCTAATTGGATGTTCTGGGTCCTCCCAATTCTTAGTCTTTTGATACCTGTTTTTCTCCTTCTCTTATTCGGACCTTGTGTCTTCTGTTTAGTTTCTCAGTTCATCCAAAACTGTATCCAGGCCATCACCAATCATTCTATACAACAAATGCTCCTTCTAACAACCCCATAATATCACTCCTTACCACAAAATCTTCTTTTAGTTTAATCTCTCCCACTCTAGGTTCCCACGCTGCCCCTAATCCACTAGAAGCAGCTCTGAGAAACATCCCTCATTATCTCTCCATACCACCCCCAAAAATTTTCGCTGCCCCAACATTTCACCACTATTTTGTTTTCTTCTTATTAATATAAGAAGACTGGAACGTCAGGCCTCTGAGCCCAAGCTAAGCCATCATATCTCCTGTGACCTGCACTTATACATCCAGATGGCCTGAAGCAATTGAAGATCCACAAAAGAAGTGAAAATAGCCTTAACTGATGACATTACACCATTGTGATTTGTTCCTGCTCCACCCTAACTGATACATATATTCTCCCCCACCCTTAAGAAGGTATTTAGTAATATTCTCCCCCTCCCTTAAGAAGGTACTTTGTAATATTCTTCCCCACCCTTAAGAATGTACTTTGTTGCCTATCCCAAACCTATAAGAACTAATGATAATCCCACCACCCTTTGCTGACTCTCTTTTCAGACTCAGTCCGCCTGCACCTAGGTGAAATAAACAACTTTATCACTTGCACAAAGCCTGTTTGGTGGTCTCTTCACAGGGATGCCCATGATGCCTCCCACCTCAGCCTCCCAAGTAGCTAGGACTACAAGTGTGCACTACCACACCCGGTTAATTTTTGTATTTTTAGTAGAGATGAGGTTTCACCATGTTGGCCAGGCTTATCTCAAACTCCTGAGCTCAAGTGATCTGTGTGCCTTGGCCTCCCAATGTGCTGGGATTACAGGTGTGAGTCATCATCGCACCTGGCCATTGGCTCCAGTTCTATTTTGCAATGGTTCTCATCTTTTCCTATCCTTAGACTAAGTTTTTGAGGGCAAAAGATATTATGGAACCACCCACTATAGCTTATGTAGGCTTACTTGGTATTTTTATGACCAGGGAATGGGGTTTTCAATGTGGGCTAAAGAGCTAGGAGCTAGATCAATAATATCTTCAATCCTTCTCTCCATTCTTTCTTTTTTTCTTTATTACCTCTGCTTTACTCTCAAAACCAGTGGAAGGCATTCTTTGTCTTTTGTCTTTTTATTTTTGTTGAGATGGAGTCTTGCTCTATCACCAGGCTGGAGTGCAATGGCACAATCTTGGCTCACTGCAACCTCCACCTCCCGGGTTCGAGCAATTCTCCTGCCTCAGACTCCTGAGTAGCTGGGATTACAGGTGCCCACCACCACGCCCGGCTAATTTTTGTATTTTTTAGTAGAGACAGGGTTTCACCATATTGGCCAGGATGGTCTCAATCTCTTGCCTTGTGATCCACCCGCCTTGGCATCCCAAAATGTTGGAATTACAGGCATGAGCCACCGTGCCCCGGCAGCATTCTTTGTCTTGTCCACAGCTGAAGTTTCCATTATTTATTAAACCAACCTTCATTAAACTCCTTTTAATGTAGCACATACCATGCTCAAACTTGGGAGTATGCATTTGGATGATTCAAAATTGTTGCCTTCAAAAAGCTGTAGTGAGAGAAATTACCTCATAAACAATAAGATCACAGTGTGAGGACTGCTAATTGAGCCATGTGTAACAGAGCTTGGGGCTAAGCAGGAAAATTAGGGCAGGCTTCTCAGAAGAGGTGACAACTTGAGTTGGCCCTTGGAGAGCAAGTAGGAGTTTCTAAGGAAAACAAAAAGAAGCAGAAGGATGGTATTCCAGACATGCCCAGTAGTAAATTGTGCTATTAGTTTGATGCAAATGTCTGTGGTTTTGGCCGTTACTTTAATTACATTTGCACCAACCCAATACTTATCTGAAACTGCGTGACAAATGACCCTAAGCTTAGAAGTTTAAAACAACAGTAATCATTTCTTATCTCCCATGATTTCTTTTCTTAAATTTAAAAAAATTTTTGGCCTGGTGCAGTGGCTCACATCTGTAATCCCAGCACCACAGTAGTAAAAATAACTGCAGTGGTTCCAGGTTTTAGATCACACTGGGAAGAGAAAAAGAATCTTTGTCCTGAGATTCACTTTGATTAGTCGCATGCCCACACTTGAACCAACCACTTATGTCAGGGCGATAGAATACTTGGATTGTCTTAGTGTAGTTCACATGCTCCACCCTCAGACCTGGGGGCAAAGTCAGTTCTTCCTGTTTGGATGAACGGAGGCAAGATGGCACACTTCCGGGTTCTTCATCACCAACTTTTCCCGCATGTGTGAAAATGCAGCCGGTGCCCGGGAAGGTGCAGATCAACCGGGCATGCGCCAGGTGACATCAATCCGAAGAGACCAAGATTTACCTGGTCGCACCTACGGAACGCCCCCCCCCCACGACACGCCCGTGCCCCGCCTATTGCCCTCCCACTCCCAGAAAAGCTGCTCTCGGCCAGCGCGCCACGCGGACTTCCTCAGCCCCTACTCCTGTCCGGATTGCATCAGGAACTCCGCCCGAGAGCTCCACCAGGCGACTCTCTCGGCCTCCTTTGCCGGAGGCCGACAGACCTCACCCTCCACACCTTCTTCCCTGAAGCTAGGTGACCAAAAAATAAATTTGCAGTTTTGTTCCTAGCCTTGCCTACTCGCTGGTTCTTTAGTACTCACTCTGGTGGTCTTAGAAAAACAAATCACTTCCCCCAACACGTAGTGCTCCAAGTGGAAATTGAGAGTCACTAGGAAGGGGGAAACTGGATGCTAGGGAGATAACCACAAGTGTCCAACACAAAATCAATTGTGATATGGTTCATCTAAATAACATTCAGTGAGCCCCAGCCAGAGAAGGTATTGGGTCCTGGGATAAAGCCATGAGCAGGACATAGTCACTGCTCTAGGGAAAGCCATTTTTTATCACCTCCCAAGAATGTAAGCTCCTTAAAAGTAGGGAGGTTTCCTCTCTTGTTCGCATCCATTTCCCCAAGCCTGGAGCAGCACCTGGCACATAGCTATTACCTGTTGAATGAACAGTCTAGTGGAAAGATGGGCATAATCTCCAAGTCATCACACCATATACAGTTTAATGGTAGCTCTAGGTACTTTGAGGGGCCAGGGGTGCGATCCACTCTTTTACTTCTCCTTCTCCTCTTTCTTCTGTTTGTGGCTTCCCCACTGTGAGAGATTGAGAGGAAATAATTGGAGGGATGGCAGGGGTTCCACATGCCTGGTGCCAATTTGTGGTTGGAAATGCCCTGACTCTCCCTAGACTCCAAGCTGGGTACATCTTTTGCTTGTGGTCCCCAGCAGCTGAAGTACAGCTGAGGTGTTCCTGGGGGTGCTATTTAGCTTTACCATGGCTCTCTCCTCTGCTGAGGGCCACTTGGAGTGAGGGATGCCTGCCTCTCCTCAGGGCTTTGCCTTCACCCTTTCTCCAACCTCTGTGTTCCTTCCTGTGGAACTAGGAAGCCCCTTTCTCCCTCAATTTCACCACCTTATTTAAGGCACATAAAACTTTTCTGGAGGAAAGCTCTTGTTGAATCTGCGGCCTCTCCCCAAATCCTGAGGCCTGTAAAGCTCTGAATAGAGAGACCCTGAGCTGAGTGTGACAGTAATGATACTTATATCAGGTCAAGGATGCCTAAGGACCATGGTTACTTTGTCAAATTGTACAAGATGTTTCATCCAGAGCATGTTTAGAGTAATGGTAATGATGTTGTGGCAGAGAGAGCTGGTTGCCCCCATGTGCTTTTCTCTTCTTCTTTTAGTAATGCAACCCCATTAATTAGCACGTAGATACTTAGGATGACACTACATTTCCCAGTTGCCATTGCAGTTATGTGTGGCCATGTGACTAATTCCTGTGAGATGTGAGAGGAAATGATGCGTGTAACATTTGGTTTCACCTTTAAAGGAAAGGGGCCTTCCCACCATTTTTTTTCTTTGTTATGAGACAGAGTCTCACTCTGTCACCCAGGCTGGAGTGCGGTGGCATGCTCTTGGCTCACTGCAACCTCTGCCTCCCAGGTTCAAGTGATTCTCCTGCCTCAGTCTCCTGAGTAGCTGGGACTACAAGCGCCCACCACAATGGCTGACTAATTTTTGTATTTTTAGTAGAGGTGGGGTTTCACCATATTGGCCAGGCTGGTCTTGAACTCCTGACCTCATGTGATCCACCCACCTTGGCCTCCCAAAATGCTGGGATTACAGATGTGAGCCACTGTGCCCTGCTTTTTTTTTTTTTTTTCCCCGATACAGATTCTTGCTCTGTCACCCAGGCTGGAGTAAAGTGGTGCAATCATGGTTCACTGCAGCCTTGACCTCCCAGGCTCAGGTGATCCTCCCACCTCAGCCTCCCAAGTAGCAGGGACCACAGGCACACATCATCATGCCCAGTTAATTTTTTTTTAAATAATTTTTATAGAGACAAGGTTTTGCCATGTTGGTGGGCTGGTATTGAACTCCTGGGCTCAAGTGATCTGCCTGCCTCAGCCTTCTAAAGTGCTGGGATTACAGATGTAAGCCACCGTGCTTGGCCTCAATTCTTTCTTTCTTTTTCTTTTTCTTTTTTTTTTTTTTGAGTACAGTGGCTTGATCTCAGCTCACTGCAACCTCTGCCTCCTGGGTTCAAGTGATTCTTCTGCCTCAGCCTCCTGACTAGCTGGGATTGCAGGCATGTGCCACCACACCCAGAAAATTTTTGTATTTTTAGTAGAGACAGGGTTTCACCATGTTGGTCAGGCTGGTCTTGAACTCCTGACCTCAGGTAATCTGCCTGCCTTGGCCTCCCAAAGTGCTGGGATTATAGGTGTGAGCCACCATCCCTGCTAGGCACCACTTCTTTTTATCCTTCCTGTCAGCCCGAGGGTGGACTTGACGGTGGGCTGTCTTTGACTAGGCAGATGAGGACAAAACCCTCAGGATGACAGAGCAACCTGCTGGAGGGAGCCTGGATCTCCAACACCACGGAGCCTCTGTAAACTCCAAATGCTGATGCTGGGGCTGTCACAGGACAGTCTAGGCTAAGCCTCTGTGATTTTGGGTCTTATTACAGCAGTTGAACCTTACTCTCCACCAATACAAATAATCATCTTTGTGGGGAGGGGGCACATCTTACATGCCTGGCACTGTGCTAAGCTTTTCACATGCATTATTTAATTTAACCCTTACAAAAACTCTTAAGTCACACATCAGTTAGGGCCTTTTGGGGACAAACAACAGAACAAGTAGAACATGAGATTTACTGAGTACCAAGTGGCCTAATCCAGGAATTAGCGGTTTTGTTTCCTGCCCTGCTCGGGTCAGGCCCTGAGCAACTTCTGCTTTCAAGGTTTGGAGGCAAGAGCAACTGTTTTAGAGATTGTGAAATGGCTGTCCCTGCCCTGCAAGTCACCTCTGGCCAACCGTGCTCTTTGTGTGACCTCGGTGGAAACACCTGGTACTCACAAAGCCTGTGGCAGAGCAATTTCCTTGGCCTGCCAGACGTTTGGCCCACTGCGTGTGCAACTGAGGCGGCAGGGGAAGCATCCAGAATGCTTCCATCCATCAACCCAGCGCGGTTGGTAGAATGATTACAGAGAATGTTGACTACATGCACTTTGACATCTACTATTATCTCATTTAACTATCACAATCACCCCAAGATGTTAGTACAATTATTGCCCCATTTTCCAGATGAGGACAGTGAGGTTCAGAGAGTAAGTTGTTCAAGGGCATACTTACAGAATTAGGGTATTTTTATTTATTTATTTATTTATTTTTTTGAGACGAGACCTTGCTTTGTTGCCCAGGCTGGAGGGCAGTGGCGTGATCTTGGCTCATTGCAATCTCCGCCTCCTGGGTTCAAGTGATTCTCTTGCCTCAGCCTCTTGAGTAGCTGGGATTACAGGCATGTCCACCATGCCCAGCTAATTTTTGTATTTTTAGTAGAGACAGGGTTTCACTATATTGTCCAGGCTGGTTTCAAACTTCTGACTTCAGGTGATCTACCTGCCTTGGCCTCCCAAAGTGCTGGGATTACAGGTGTGAGCCACCGCGCCCAGCATAGACCTAGGATTTTAGTGCCCTTAGTCTGACTCCAGACCCAAAGACTTAACCAGATGGCTGAGGATGACATTCAGGTGGAACTTTTCTTCCTTTTTTTTTTTTTTTAAGACAGTATCTCTCCCTGGGTTGCCCATGCTGGAGTGCAGTGGTGCAATCATAGCTCACTGCAGCCTCAGTCTCCTGGGCTCAAGTGATTCTCCCACCTCAGCCTCCTGGGTAGCTGGGATTGTCTCACGTGTCCATGTGAAGAGACTACCAAATAGGCTTTGTGTGAGCAACAAAGCTGTTTATTTCACCTGGGTGCAAACGGGCTGAGTCCGAAAAGAGAGTCAGCAAAGGGTGGTGGATTATCCTTAGTTCTTATAGGTTTTGGGATAGGTGGTGGAGTTAGGAGTAATGTTTTGTGGGCAGGGGGCGGATCTCACAAAATACATTCTCAAGGGTGGGAAGAATTACAAAGAACCTTCTTAAGGGTGGAGGAGATTACAAAGTACATTGATCAGTTAGGGTGGGGCAGGAACAAATCACAATGGTGGGATGTCATCAGTTAAGGCTATTTTCACTTGTTTTGTGGATCTTCAGTTGCTTCAGGCCATCTGGATGTATATGTACAGGTCACAGGGGATATGATGGCTTAGCTTGGGCTCTGAGGCCTGAAGGATCACAGGAATTTTTCTTGACAGTCCAGTGGCATGGAAAAACAATATTTTGTTCTTGTTGTTGCCACAACTTTCTCAGGAGGGCGGATCCTGTAGCAAGTTTCTTCGAGTGTGATGAGCGAAGCAAATTGGAGGAGCTCGGACAGAGATAAGTTGTCTGTGTAGACAAGGAAAGCAATTTGGAGAGGTGGGACTGGGAGATTTTGTTGGGAAGAAAGAAACTGTGACCCTGGGTGCTGTGCAGGAAAGGTGAAGATGAAGGCCTGATACTTTCATTCCCTTGAGAGCAAAGCTGGAAAATGTTGAGGAACGTGGCAAAGAAGGTTTGCGAAGTTGAGTATACAGAGTCATGTGATGCAAAACCCACTTGTTTGAAGGAGCTGGGGCAGTGAGCCTGCAGGTCCCTGAGGGAAGAGTGATCCCATCAGAGGGAACAATCAGTGCCATGGCCTTCAGGTGGCGGCGTGCCTGGCAGGTTTCAGGAATGGCAAGGAGGCCAGGGTGACTGCTGTCCCAGAAAATGAGATAAGCTCAGAGAGTTAAGGGTTGGGGTTGTGATGACAGGTCATGCAGGTCCTTGTAGGTTGTAGAAAGGACTGGCTTTTACTATCAGTAATATGGAAGCCTTCTCAAGGTTTTGAGCAGAGGAGTGGCATGATATGTCTAATCCCTCTGGCTGCTGTACTGAAAATTGACTTTGGCTGGGCGCGGTGGCTCACGCCTGTAATCCCAGCACTTTGAGAAGCTGAGGTGGGAGGACAGCTTGAGGCTAGGAGTTTGAGACCAGGCTGGGCAACTTGGTGAGACAATCTCTACAAAAAGATTGAAAAATTAGCTGGACATGGTGGTGTGTGCCTGTGGTACCAGCTGTTTAGGAGGCTGAGGTGGGAGGATCATTTGAACCCAAGAGTTGGAAAAAAAAAAGGCAGTCAAAGGACTGAGCTCTGAGATCCTTCTGAAGAGGTTGGGAGAAGAGGAGAATCAGTAAGAGAAAATGGGAAGGAAGGTCCAGGGCAGTAGGCGGGAACCAGGAGCGTGTGGGGTCAGAGGACAGATGTAGAAATTGGTTCCAGGAAGCGAGGGCTGAGTGTCAGAAGCTGCTGCTGAGTCACTCAACATGAAGACAGAACTGATCACTGGAGTCACACAGGCAGCCTTGGTGACCTTGATAAAAATAGCTTAGGTGGAGTAGGTGCCAGGCTGTGGCACAGGCTTGGTCGGAATGGGGTTAAGGGAGGATATGAGTAGTAGAATAGGGTGCAGCCAACACAGACAACTATTTTGGAGAAGTTTTGCAAAAGGGAAGTAAAAAATGGGTGGTGGCTGATGAGGGGAGCGGAATCAAAGAAAGTCTTGTTTGCTTTTTCAGTAGGAGAAATGTATTGTTTCTGATGGAACACCAGATTTCTATATATGTATTTCGTATTCTTTCTGAGGGTCTTATGTACTTATTCCAGAGCCAACGCTGTACTTTTACCTACTGTGGCTTTAGAATATTGCTTTGATAGGGCACTGGTTATGGAATAACATGACATCGTAAGGTATGTCCCATTGCTTTATAGGCTGTTGCTGTGTGTTTTCTAGTCCAGTCAATTTTTGAATCAGCATGTCAAATTCTAGAAAAATTCTACTGGGTGAGATTACAATGAATCTGAGTAATTAAATGGAGAACCAACATCTGTACTGACATCTGTGGTCTTGTCATCCATGAAGATGACATCTCTCTCTCTCTCTCTTTTTTTTTTTTTGGGATGGAGTGTTGCTCTGTTGCCCAGGCTAGAGTGCAGTGGCATAATCTCAGTTCACTGAAACCTCTGCTTCCCGGGCACAAGCAATTCTCATGCCTCAGCCTCCCAAGTAGCTGGGATTATAGGCATGCACCATGAAGCCCAGCTAATTTTTGTATTTTTTGTAGAGATGGGATTTCACCATGTTGGCCAGGCTGGTCTTAAACTCCTGGCCTCAAGTGATCCACCCACTTCGGACTTCCAAAATGCTGGGATTACAGGCATGAGTCACCGTACCTGGTCAATTATCTTTTTTTTTTTTTTGGACGAACTCTCGCTCTGTTGCCCAGATTGGAGTGCAGTGGCGTGATCTCAGCTCACTGCAACCTTTACCTCCTGGGTTCAAGCAATTCTCCTGTCTCAGCCACCCGCGTAGCTAGGACTATAGGTGCACGCCACCATGCCTGGCTAAGTTTTGTATTTTTTAGCAGAGACAGGGTTTCACCATATTGGTCAGTCTGGTCTTGAACTCCTGGCCTTAGGTGATCCACCTGCCTCGGCCTCCCAAAGTGCTAGGATTACAGGTGACAGCCACCATGCCCAGCTGGCCAATTATCATTAATGATACCAACTAACTCACGGCTTAAGTGTGGGTATCAGAAGAGATCATACCTATGACAGTGAATTCTAAAGCACTAGGCAAATGGTGTTGCTTTTACCCTTGAATACCCCACAAGTTGCATTTTGTTCTATTTAAGTTGATTTGATGTTAGGAACACTGGTTCACTTAAAATCATTTCAAGTTAGGGATATTTTGCTGTTAGGATTTGATGATAGGCTTCACCACTTCATGATTGTACTTTCTGCCCCCTAAAGTTAGATGTGGACTGGTGACTTCTTTGGCTGATTAAATGTGAGCAGAATGGTATGTGTCACATCAGGTAGAGACATTTAAGAGGCTGAGTGTGGTCGCTCGTGCTTGTAATCCCAGCACTTTGGGAGGCTGAGGTGGGAGGATCACCTGAGGTCAGGAGTTTAAGACCAGTCTGGCCAACATGGTGAAACTCCTTCTCTACTAAAAATACAAAAAAATTAGCCAGGTGTGGTGGGGTGAGCCTGTAATCCCAGCTACTTGGAAAGCTGAGGCAGGAGAATCTCTTGAACCCGGGAGGCAGAGGTTGCACTGAAGTGAGATTGTGCCGTTGAACTACAGCCTGGGCAACAAGAGTGAAAACTCTGTCTCAAAAAAAAAAAAAAAAAAAAAAAAAAAAAAAGAAACATTTAAGAGCCTCATTGCATGGCTTTCTGTGTCATTGCTCTTCCAGAAGATTGGAGGCCAGCACAGAGGCTCACACTTGTAATCCTAGACTTTGGGAGGCCAAAGCAGGAGGATCACTAGAGCCTCATTTTGAGACCAGCCTGGGCAACAAAGTGAGACTCTGTCTCTAAAATTAACAAAAAAAAAAAAAAAAAAAAAAAGACTGGAATTCTGAGATAACACATGGAGGATAGCTGCCTAGAAATTTCTCAGACCTGCAGTGAATTTTGGACAAAGGAGAAGTGAACTTTTGTATTAGGTACTGAGACTTTGGTATTGCTTGTTACTGCAGTATAACCTAGCCTATCCTTACTGATATGGAAATCCACAATCCAGATTGAAAACTCATGTGAATCAGAGGCAGCTGCAGGTCACCTTTGTGCGTCTCTCTTCTGGGGATTATACTGTCTGTCACGCTGAGTGTCTTCATCTCTGCAAGTAGAGTCTGATCTTTTCTCACTAATAACTAGCTTCTCCTGCTTATAATTTTAGTTTATACAAATCCTCTCCAGCCCCAAATCCGCATCCCAAGATTTTAGCCTTAGTTCCCACTGCTAACTGGGTGTCTTCCTTTCAGTCTTGGTTTTCAGTCCAGATTCCTAAAGTAGGAAACCTGAATGGGTCCAGTTTATCTTTTTCATTCCATGTCACCTCATTCCTTCATTCAATTACTATTTTTTTCCAAATTTTGTTGTAGCAAAATATATATAACATACAATTTACCCTTTCAACCATTTTTTTTTCTTCTGTTTTTGAGACAGAGTCTTGCTGTGTCATCCAGGCTGGAGTGCAGTGGCATGATCTTGGCTCACTGCAACTTCAGCCACCCGGGTTCAAGCAATTCTCCTGCCTCAGCCTCCCAAGTAACTGGGATTACAGGACCACACCACCACACCCAGCTAATTTTTATATTTTTAGTAGAGACGAGGTTTCACCATGTTGGTCAGGCTGGTCATGAACTCCTGACCTCAAATGATCAGCCTGCCTCGGCCTCCCGAAGTGCTGGGATTACAGGTGTGAGCCAGCATGTCTGACCCATTTCAACCTTTTTTTTTTTTTTTTTTTTTTTTTCAGATGAGTCTCTCTCTGTCTCCAGGCTGGAGTGCAATGGCACCATCTCGGCTCACTGCAACCTCCACCTCCTGGGTTCAAGTGATTCTCCTGCCTCAGCCTCCTGAGTAGCTGGGACTACAGGCACACACCACCACACCCAGCTGATTTTTGTATTTTTAGTAGAGATGGAGTTTCACCATGTTGGCCAGGATGATCTTGATCTCTTGACCTCATTATCCACCTGCCTCGGCCTCCCAAAGGGCTGGGATTACAGGCATAAGCCACCGTGTCTGGTCTCAACCACTTTTATATTGAGATAGGGTCTTGTTCTGTCACTCAGGCTGGAGTGCAGTGGTGCAAGCAAGGTTCACTGCAGCCTTAACCTCCCAGGCTCAAGCAGTTCTCCTGCCTTAGCCTCCCAAGTAGCTGAGACTACAGGTGTGCACCACCATGCTTAGCTAATTTTTAAAGTTTTTGTAGAGATGGGGTCTCACTATGTTGCACACGATGACCTCCAACTCCAGGGCTCAAGTAGTCCTCCTGCTTCAGCCTCCCAAAATGCTGAGATTACAGGCATAAGCCACCATGCCCTGTCTTGTCTTAAGTATTTGCAAGTGTATAGTTAGTGGAATTAAGTTTAAGTATATTTAGTGGAATTAAGTACATTAATATTGTTGTGTAACAATCACTATCATCTATCTCCAGAACTGTTTTTATTTTGCAAAACTAAAACTTGATGCCCATTAAACCATAATTTTGCATTCTCTCCTCCTTCTAGCCCCTGGCAAACACCATTCTACTTTTGATCTCCAAGAATATAACTACGCTAGGTACCTCATTAAGTGGAATCATATGGTTATTTGTCTTTTGGTAAATGGCTTCACTTAGCATAATGTTCACTCATGCCTTCTTTAATGTCTTTCAGAAATGTTTTTGTAGTTTTAATTATATAAGACTTTAACATTCTGGTGGAGGTTAGCTCCTAAGTATTTTATTGTTTTTGATATTCTTGTAAGTGAAATGATTTTCATTTACTTTCTTTACTTTTTTTTTTTAGAGACATGTTTTTGTTCTGTCACCCAGGCTGGAGTGCAGTGGTGTGATCATACTTCACTCCTGCCTTGAACTCCTAGGCTCAAGTGATCCTCCCACTTCACCCTCCCCAGTAGCTGAAATTACAGGTGTTCCTTTATATATGTGTGTCCAAAAACATAAACTAATAATTTTAAAAAGTGTTTGTCTCTTAAATCATGTATTAAAAAAAGCGGAGTTATACACCATTATTGCAATAGTAGTAGCTTTTATAATTGCCCTTATATTTACCTTTATTGCAATTTTTTTACTTCAAATGACTTTGACGCTGTCTGGTGTCCTTTCATTTAAATCTGCCAGACTCCCTTTACCATTTCTTGCAGAGTAGGTCTAGTGGTAATGGATTATCTTAGCTTTTGCTTATCTGTAAAGTCTTAATTTCTCCTTCACTTTTGAAGGGCAATCGTGCCAGATACAGGATTCTTGGTTGACAGTTTTTTTTTTTTTTTTTTTTTTTTTTTTTTAGCACTTTGAATATATCAGCCTACTGTTTTCTAGTCTTCAAAGTTTCTGATAATCTTATTGAGTCTCTCTAGTAGGTGACAAGTTGCCTCTCTCTTGCTTCTTTCAAGATTCTCTGCCTTTCAACAGTTTGATTATAATGTATCTCAGTGAGGGTCTCTTTGAATTCATCTTACTTGTGGGTACATTGAGTTTCTTGGATGTTTACCTTCATGACTATCAAATTTGGGTTTTTTG
Source organism: Rhinopithecus roxellana (assembly GCF_007565055.1). Taxonomy (NCBI): domain Eukaryota; kingdom Metazoa; phylum Chordata; class Mammalia; order Primates; family Cercopithecidae; genus Rhinopithecus; species Rhinopithecus roxellana. The sequence continues at coordinate 10,444,462 of NC_044568.1, forward strand.
GCCATTATTGTTTCAAATATCTTCTTTGCCCCTTTCTCTCCTCCTCTGAGACACTCACAATGCATATGCTGGTCTCTCCAATAGTGTCCCACAGGTCCTTTTAAGAGGTGAAGCCAGCTGGACTTCTGGGTCGGGTGGGGACTTGGAGAAATTTTCTGTCTAGCTAGAGGATTGTAAACGCACCAATCAGCACTCTGTAAAAATGCACCAATGAGCACTCTGTGTCTAGCTAAAAGATTGTAAACGCACCAATCAGCACTCTGTAAAAACACAGCAATCAGTGCTCTGTGTCTAGCTAAGGATTGTAAACGCACCAATCAGCACTCTGTAAAAGGGACCAATCAGCACTCTGTAAAATGGACCAATCAGTGCTCTGTAAAATGGATCAATCAGGAGGATGTGGGCAGGGCCAGATAAGGGAATAAAAACTGGTCACCCCAGCCAGCAGCGGCAACCTGCTCAGGTCCCCTTCCACCCTGTGGAAGCTTAGTTCTTTTGCTCTTCACAATAAATCTTGCTTCTGCTCACTTTGGGTCCACACTGCCTTTATGAGCTGTAATACTCACTGCAAGGGTCTGCGGCTTCACTCCCGAAGTCAGCGAGACCATGAACCCACCAGAAGGAAGAAACTCTGGACACATCTGAACATGTGAGGGAACAAACTCTGGACACACCATCTTTAAGAGCTGTAACACTCACGGTGAAGGTCCACAGTTTCATTCTTGAAGTCAGTGAGACCAAGAACCCACCGGAAAGAATAAATTCCGGACATACTTTAGGTTCTGTTCACTTTTTTCTAATCTTTTTCTCTTTTTGTTCTTCAGATGTAATAATTTCTATGGTCTTATCTTCAAGTTTGCTGATTTGTTCTTCTGCCTACTCAAATCTACCTTTGAATCTCTTTAGTGAGTTTTTCGTTTCAGTTGTACTTTTTAGCTCCAGAAATCTCTTTTGGTTTCCTTTTAGGTTTTATACCTCTTTATTGCAATTTCTATTTTGTTCACACATTGTTTTATTGACTTTCTGTATGTCTTCCTTTAGTTCTTTGGGTATCTTTAGGACTGTCATTTTAAAGTCTTTGTTGAGTAGGTCTACTATCTGGTATTTTTCCTATCAGTTTATTGTTTTCCTTTGAATGGGCACAGTTTTCTTTTAACTTGTATGCCTTATGATTTTGTTGTTGTTGTTTAAAACTAGGCACTTGAATCTAAGAATATGGTAACTCTGGAAATCAGAGTCTCCCCCTTCCTGAGAGTTTTCTGTTATTTTCTGGTCTTATTGTATTTCTTGATTGTGGTAAACTGTCTCTGTGCCAGGAATCAGCCTAGCTATAAACTTAAGGTCTTCTCAGGTCTTTTTTGTGCCTTTCCCTGGGCTTGTGTGGTGACTTTCTAAGTTTCTCTGTAAATTCAGTTGCTTTTGAATGTCCTAGTCTTTAAATATTTGGCTACCAAATGGGGAAAAAGAGAAAAATGAAGGAAGAAAAAGGCTCTGGCCCTTTAAGTCCTCTGGACAGTTGCTTCAGCCAGAGGAGGAAGGGCTTGCAATGATGGGGAGGGGCTGGTCCAGCAATGGCCGGCGCCTCCGTGTCTGCACCTGTGATATCAGAGGCAGCAATCAACAATCAGGGCACCCATCTCTGATATTTGGAGGATGGCATCTGATTGCACATCCTGGCTCCTGTAAGCCATATAAGCTGCTCCTGGAACGCATGCACAGCTGCCTGCCAAGGGCTGGGGGCTGGGGGATGGGTAACCGTTACTGTTCTGAGAGCTGAGATGGACGAAAATCAGCCACAATTTACCATTCGAGTCTTCCTCAGGAAGTTGTGAGCCTTGAATAGAATCCAGAAATCTAGAATAGTTACATTGGACAGATTCTGTCACTGTAATTGCAGTCCAGGTGAGGAGATGGAATCCTGGTGCCTCCTACTTTGCCATCTTCCCAGAATTCTCTCTCTCATCCAATTAATTTGTATTGACTGTCTACTATGAACCAGGTACTATCTGTCCCCTGGGGATAGATTTATGAGCAAGACAGACAAGAATCTCTTCTCTCACAGATCTTATTTTGGGGAGTCAGATAACAGACAACTAAGGCTGGGCAAGGTGGCTCACACCTGTAATCCTCATGCTTTGGGAGGCTGAGGTAGGAGATCTGCTTAAGGACAGGAGTTCAAGACCAGCCTGGCCAACATAGTGAGACCCCTGCCTCAAAAAAATAGACAACTAAAATAGATAATATAATTTCATGTAATGATAAGTGCTATAAAAAAAATTTGAGTATCTGTAGCAGACACTGCAGTTGTTCCATCCATGTCCTGTCAGCATTTAACACTCTCATGTGAGCTGGCTTGGTTCCTGCTGGCAGCACCTGCAACTACTCACCTGAGGGCTCTCTCTTGCTTCTCAGAGATGAGGATGGCAGAGTAGGAGGCACCAGGATTTCATCTCCCCACCTAGACCACAATTGTAGTGGCAGAAACTGTCTAATGTAACTATTTTGAATTTCTGGAGTCTATTCAAAAGCTCACAACTTCCTGAGGAAGACCTGGATGGTAAATTGTGGTTAATTTTGGTCAATCTCAGCTCTCAGCACTGTTACTCAGCCCCCCAGCCCCCAGCCCTTGGCAGGCAGCTGTACATGCGTTCCAGGACCTGCTCGTGTGGCTTTCAGGAGCCAGGATGTGCAGTCAGACTCCTGGGTGCAGGACAAGCTGGCAGCATCAGAGAATTGAGACAGCCCTAGAGAGCTGAAATAACACGTACTGATATGAGTTGTGGATAAGAATCTCGTTTCCTTCCTCCGCAGGCAGGTAGCTCTGAGGCACGTTCTGCACCGGCTTCCAGAGTTCCTCAGTGTCTTGAGTGCCAGTTATCTACAGTGGTAATTTATTTATGTTTTTGATGGAGCTGGAGTACAGTAGTGCAATCTCAGCTCACTGCAACCTCCACCTCCCGGGTTCGAGCAATTCTTCTGCCTCAGCCTCCCGAGTAGCTGGGACTACAGGGGTGCGCCACCACGCCCGGCTAATTTTTGTACTTTTAGCAGAGATGGGTTTTGCCATGTTGGCCAGGCTGGTCTCAAACTCCTGACCTCAGGTGATCCACCTGTCTCAGTCTCCCAAAGTACTGGGATTTCAAACGTGAGCCACCATGCCCAGCCAGTAATTTGTTTAATTACATATATTTTATAATCTCACTCTGTTGCCCAGGCTGGAGTGCAGTAGTATGATCATGGCTCACTGCAGCCTCCAACACTTGGGCTCAAAATGTCCAAGGGACATTTTACAAAGTGTGTTTTCAGGGAGATAGTTTGATCTCCCATGCCTGTTTGATACATATTAATGTTTAATTAATTAATTAAAAAAATTTAAGAGATGGGGTCTTATTATGTTGCCCAGGCTAGAGTACAGTGTATAGTGGCATGATTGTAGCTCACTGCAACCTCGACCCCTTGGGTGCAAGTGATCCTCCTGCCTCAGCTTCCTGAGTAGTTGGGTCTACAGGTGCACACCATCACACTAGCTAATTAAAAAACATTTTTTTAAGAGACGGAATCTTTCTATGTTGCCTAGGCTGGTCTTGAACTCCTGGGCTCAAGCGATCCTCCCACCGTGGACTCCCAAAGTGCTGGGATTACAGGCAATGAACCATTATACCTGGCATTCGCTCCTTTTCCTCACTTTCCTGCCAGTGTTTCCGGGATCACCTTCCAGATAAATTACTTACACGTGAAGCCTTGTCTCAGAGTCCACTTATAGGGGAAACCAAGCTAAGATTTTATCAAGAGTGGGGATGGGGGACAGGTGGGAGGGAACAGCCAACAGCTCTATAGATATGTCCCCACCCACAGTCACCAGGTCAGGTGCACACGGTGGTGGCTCATTGAGAAAGGCTCTGCAGGTTGGACAGCCAGTCTGAGATCTTGCTTATATTTTTACAGAGAGTGGACCCTTGGCCACTGTTCAGGGCAAGGAGGGGCCTCCCTGTCTGAGTTCGAGCAGCCCCCATCGTGGCCAGAGTGTGAAAACTTTTCCCAAAGCAAACCCAGCTGATCAACTAAACTCCTCCCCCAGCACCCTGGTTGGTATCTTTTCATCTTGGACTCATGACTTAGTTCTTCCTTTCCTCGGCCTCTATACCTGCTAACAAATACAGGTAACCTGTTGTTTTAAATTATCTATTTTTTTTTTATGATTATAAAAGTCATTTTTTTTTTTGTATAAAGGTCTTTTTTTTTTTTTTTTCCTCTTTGAGACAGGGTCTTGCTCTGTTGCCCAGGCTGGAGTGCAGTGTTGAGGTCATAGCTCACTGCAGCCTCAAACTCCTGGGCTCAGGTGATCCTCTTGTCTTGGCCTCCCAAAGCACTGGGATCACAGGCATGAGCCACTGCACCTGGCCTGTATAAATGTTTTAAGTACAAATAATATAGAAAAGAAAATTAAAGTCGTCTTATAGAAGATTGAATACAACCACAGATTCCTCCCATTGGGAGGTGGGATCTGTGTCCCCTTTGCTTGAACGTGGATGAGCTCTGTGACTGCCTGATCAATGGAATGTGGTACAGATGACTTGGTGCCAGTTTCCAGATCAAGACCTTAGTAGTCTGGAAATTTCTGCTTCCTGTCTGTTGAAACACTTGCTCTTGAAGCCCAGCCACCATGCTGCGAGAAGCCCAACCCACATGGAGAGGGCACATGGGGGTGCCCAGGTGATAGCCCCAACTGAGCTCCTAGCCCACAGCCAACTGCCAGCTGTGGGAGTGACCCATTTTGGAAGCCCAGCCCAAATGAGCTTTGGATTACTCTAGCCCTGGTCATGATCCGACTGCAATCATGTGAGACCCTGCTGAGAACTGCTGAGGCCAGGCGATTCACAGATACGGGAGAGATTATAATACGCTGCTGTTTTTAACTACTAAGTTTTGGAGTAACTCACTCTGCAGCAATAGATACTGGAACATACCTGTAATCCTTCCATCTTGGAGATAACGACTATTAACATTTGGTTTTCCTGCATATATATATATATATATGATTTATTTTTGTATATATATACTTATTTATTTAATTTTAATTTTTTATTTTTCGAAATTGAGTCAAGCTGTATTGCCCAGGCTGGAGTGCAATGGTACAATCTCAGCTCACTGCAACCTCCGCCTCCCAGGTTCAAGAGATTCTCCTGCCTCAGCCTCCCAAGTAACTAGGATTACAGGTGCCCGCCACCACACTTGGCTAATTTTTGTATTTTTAGTAGAGATGGGGTTTCACCATGTTGAGCAGGCTGGTGTTGAACTCCTGACCTCTGGTGATCCTCCCACCTCGGCCTCCCAAAGTGCTGGGATTACAGGCGTGAGCCACCATGCCCTGCCTATATATATTTTAGAGACAGGGTCTGGTTCTGTTTTCCAGGCTGGAGTGCAGTGGTGCAATCATAGCTCACTGCAGCCTTGACCTCCTTGGCTCAAGCGATCCTCCCACCTCAGCCTCTTGAGTAGCTGGGACCACAGGTTGCACCATTACAACCAGCTAATTTTTAAATTTTTTTTGTAAAGTCAGGGTCTTGCTGTGTTGCCCAGGCTGGTCTTGAGTTCCTGAGCTCAAATGATCCCCCTGCCTGGGCCTACCAAAGTACTGAGATCACAAGCAGGAGTCATCATACCTGGCTAGATATAAAAATTATAAACATAATTTTTAACCAAATGTACATAATTTTAATTGCTTTTTTTTTTTTCCAGCCAGCAAGCATTTTTTCCCATCTAGTTATCAAGAAAGTAGAACTAGAGGCAAAAGAAAATGTGTTGAATGGTGAAAACCTGTCTCCACTGAAAATGCAAAAAATTAGCTGGGTGTGGTGGCACATGCCTGTTGTAATCCCAGCTACTTGGGAGGCTGAGGCAGGAGAATCACTTGAACCCGGGAGGCAGAGGTTGCAGCGAGCTGAGATCACGCCACTGCACTCCAGCCTGGGTGACAGAGGAAGACTCTGTCTCAAAAAAAAAAAAGTGTTGAGAAAGAGTGAAAAAATCGTTGGCTTGAGAATCACATTGGCGGTCACATAAAGGTGAGGTCTGTGTTCCATGTATGTGTGGAAGGATACCTATTTTCCTGTGCCTTTGAAAACAGAATTAAAAGTGACAGACACAGGGGAGGGTAAGGATATATGACAGAGTGAAGTATCATTGAACCATATATATCTTGCTTTTTTTTTTGGAGATAGAGTCTTGCTCTGTTGCCTAGGCTGGAGTGCAGTGGCACAATCTCTGCTTACTGCAACTCCACCTCCAGGGTTCAAGCGATTCTCCTGCCTCAGCCTCCCAGGTGGGATTATAGGTGCCTGCCACCACGCCTGGCTAATTTTTTTGTCCTTTTAGTAGAGGTGAGGTTTCACGATGTTGGGCAGACTGGTTTCAATTGCTGACCTCAAGTAATCTACCCGTCTTGGCCTCCCAAAATGCTAGGATTATAGGCATGAGCCACCGAGCTCAGCCAAGCTTGTACATATACTTTTGACTATACTTCTTAACTATTTCTTAGGATACATTACTAGTAGTGAAAATTCTTGGGTGAAGAGCTTGAGCCTTTTTTAAAAAAAAACAAAAACAAAAAAAACACACACACAAAATAAGCTGGATGCAGTCGCTCACACCTGTAATCTCAGCACTTTGGGAGGCTGAGGAAGGAGAATCACTTGAGTCCAGGAGGTTGAGAACAGCCTGAACAACATAGCAAGATCTTGTCTCTACAAAAAAAAAAAAAAAAAAAAAAATTAGTTGGCCATGGCATGTGCCTGTAGTCCCAGCTACTCAGAAGGCTGAGGTAGGAGGATCACTTGAGCCCAGGAGGTTAATTGAAGCTGCAGTGAGCTGTGATTATACCACTGCACTCCAGCCTGGGCAGCAGAGCTACACTCTGTTTCTAAAAAAAGCACAAAATACAAAATAATATTTAAAAAGCACAAGGTATGCCTGTACTTGAGTTGTCCTTGTTGATGGCTACAAATGAGGACAGCTCTGGCTGAAGGGCGCTCCCATTTCCATGGGCTGAAGGAGGGACATTTTGCAAAGTGTGTTTCCAGGAAGACACAGAGTTTGACCTCCTACACTTGTTTGATCTGTATTAATGTTTGCTTATTTATTTATTTATTTATTTTGAGACAAGGTCTCACTCTGTCACCTGGGCTGGAGTGCAGTGGCATTATTGAGGCTCATTGCAGTCTCAAACTCCTGGGCTCAAACAATCCTCCTGCCTCAGCCTCCTGAGTAGCTAGGACTACAGACGTGTGCCACCATGCCTAGCTAATTTTTTAAATGTATTTTTTTGTAGAGACGGGGTCTCCCTATGTTGCCCAGGCTGGAGTTCAGTGGTATGATCATAGCTCACTGCAGCCTGGACCTCAGGCTCAAGTGATTCTCCCACCTCAGCCTCTCGAGTAGCAGAGAATACAGGTGCGCACTACCGTGCCCAGCTAATTAAAAATATTTTTTTGTAGAGACAGGGTCTCTCTATATTGCCCAGGCTGGTTTCAAACTCCCAGGCTTAAGCAATCCTCCTGCCTTGGCCTCCCAAAATGCTGGCATTACAGGCGTGAGCCACTGCACCTGGCCCGTATTAATGTTTAGAACATGAATTCCAGGAGGCAGGCTAAGTCTATTCAGCTTGTTCATATGCTTTGGCCAACTAAAGAAACGAGTGTGTGACAAATGGCACCTTTTGGACAGTGGTAGTGACTTTGATGGTTTGAGCCAGGAAGCTGGGGAGGAAGGGTGGGCAGGCTGTGGGCAGTCCTGGGAGGACTGGGAGGAAGACCAGGCAGGGCTGTGTGCTCACTGAGCCTCCGCCCTCTTCCTTTGAATCTCTAATAGACTTCTGCCTCCTACTTCTCCTTTTCTGCCCTTCCTTGCTTCGGTGGCTTCCTTGGGGTTCCTCAGTGGCGCCTGCAACCCCTGGTTCACCTCCTTCCAGGTTCTGACTCCTTCCAGCCATGGCTCTCAGAGTCCTTCTGTTAACAGGTGCATGGGGGTGGGGCGGGGGACTCTGGGTGGGGAGGAGGGGAACTTTTGGGTCTGTCATAAAGAGACGGCCCAGAGTATGTAGGATTCAGTCTGGGGAGAGGCAAAGGGGATTTGGGGAAGGAGAAAGTGTTCAAGAAGAAGCAGGGAGAACAGCTAGACCCAGACAGGCTGGCCAGGGAAGCCTTGATGAATGACCACATTCATGGACTGTGCAAGGCTGCTTGGTTGGTCCCCTTGCTTCACAGATGAGGAGACGGAGGCCCAGAGAGGAGAAGTGACATGGCCTAGGGTGCACAGCAGGTGTGAGACCCCTTTCCTGAGTACTTCCTCCTGGATCCCCTCTCACCATCTCCAATTTGCCTCCGGTTCCCTTTTCCAAGGAGCCGGGTGCAAGTGTTTGTTGAATGACTGATGAATCAAAACGATTTGAGTTTGTTTCCTTTTATGCTTATATGTTGTGGAAAATGAAATTCTCCACAAAAGGGAAGGAAATGCTTGAGAGCTGCATAGGAAGGAAATTATCGAATTGAGAATGCATAGAAACTTCACTGTTGGGCAAACCATCATTGTGGTGACACTGGGGGAAGAGACCATTTGGGTGCTCAGAAGGGAGGCTGGAATTCAGAGCGGGACTGGATGTACCCCATGACGGCGGTTCTTAGGTCAGGAGTCAGCAAACAGTGGCCTGGGGGCCCGATATGGCCCACCACCTGTTTCTGCACAACCTGCCAGCCAGAGGTTGAAGATGAACACTGACAATCAATTTGATGATAGAATTCTATTTGTCCCATTCATAAACCTGTATTACAAACAAATTGTACTTAATCATTACGTTTGGAATTTCCCTAATGACAAATTTGTGGAAAAGTATTTTCTGTCTTGTTGTATGAGTACTTGTGCAACATATTCTATCAGCCTCTTGGCCTGCAAAACCTAAAATTTACTATCTGGCTGTTATAGAAAAAGTGTGTTAATCCCTGCCCCAGGCTATCAGAGCTGTACCGGAGAGGCAGACATCTGGATGCTGGGTTAGTTAGGGTGACCGAATGGACGGGAAAGGGAATGGAGCAGGAAGACATGCTGCTATCTCTTTTTTTTTTTTTTTTTTTTTTTTTGATACAGGGTTTTGCTCTGTTGCCCAGGCTGGAGTTCAGTGGCATGATCATGGTTCACTGCAGCCTTGACCTCCTGGGTTCAAGCAATCCTCCCACCTCAGCCTCCTAAGTAGCTGGGACTACACGCACGTACCACTACACCTGGCTAATTTTTTATTTTTTGTAGAGATGGGGGTCTCACTGTATTGCCTAGGCTGGTGTTAAACTCCTGAGCCCAGGTGATGCTTCCATATCAGCCTCTTAAATTATTGGGATAGCAAGCGTGAGCCACCACGGCCAGCCATTGCTTTCTTTTAAATTATTATTATTATTTTGTGTGTGTGTGTGTGTGTGTGTGTGTGTGTGTGTGTGTGTGTGTGTGTATGTGTTTTATTTTGAGATAGGATTATCTCTCTGTTGCCCAGGCTGGAGTGCAGTGGCACAATCAGGGCTCACTGCAGCCTCAAGTTCCTGGGCTCAAGTGATCCTCCTGCCTCAGCCTTCCAAAGTGCTAGGACTACAGACGTGTGCCCCTGTCCCCGGCTGGCATGCTACTTTCCTCTGCTTCACTTTTCCCCCATTCTCCCTTTAGCCTTGACCTTATGTCATGGGTTCAACCTGGACACTGAAAACGCAATGACCTTCCAAGAGAACGCAAAGGGCTTCGGGCAGAGCGTGGTCCAGCTTCAGGGATCCAGGTGAGACCCTCAGATGGAGCCCCCTTTCTCAGTGCTTTCTCTCCAAGACTTACATACCTGAAAAAAATCAGTGATTTCATTGAGTGATTTTTTTGAATAGATAAATCAATTCAAAAGATACAATAAATTTATCTTTTGAATTTACAGTGTTCTAAATTCAAAAGATGCAAAAGAGTATAAGAGTAAAACTCTCTTCCTCACTCCCTTCCCCCAGTTCCCTTCCCAGGAGGGACCTCACAAATGGTTTCTTGTGTGTTCCTTCGGGGAGACCCTGTGTGTACATAACACATACACATTCCCTCCCTCAGCCAACACACCATGTACTGCAATTAAGGCCTGCCTGCAGACTGCTGCCTATTTTTGTGAAAAAATTTTATTGAAAACAACCCCGTTCACTTGTCACTTACTGTTTATTGCCCCCCGCCTCCCTCCCTCCCTTCCTTCCTACCTCCCTCCCGCCCTCTCTCATTCCCTGCTTCCCTCTTTCCCTCTTTCCCTCCTTCCCTCCCTTCCCTACCGCCCTTCTCTCCCTTCCTTCCCTCCCTCCCTACTTTCCTTCCTTCCTTCCTTCCTTCCTTCCTTCCTTCCTTCCTTCCTTCCTTCCTTCCTTCCTTCCTTCCTTCCTTCCTTCCTCCTTCCCTCCTTCCCTCCTTCCCTCCTTCCCTCCTTCCCTCCTTCTTTCCTTTATTTCTTTCCTTTCTGACATGGTCTTGCTCTGTCACTCAGCCTGGAGTGCACTGGTGCAGTCATAGCTCACTGTAGACTCAAACTCCTGGGCTCAAGCAATCCTCCCAGCTTACCCTACCGAGTAGCTGGGACTACAGGCATGTGCCACCACACCTAGCGAATTTTTTGATTTTTTTGTATAGACGAGGTCTCACTCTGTTGCCCAATCTGGTCTCAAACTCCTGGCCTCAAGTCATCCTCTTGCTTGGGCCTCCCAACTTGCTGGGATGATAGGCATAAACCACTGTGCCTGGCTATGGCCACTTTTGAGCTGTAATAGCAGAATTCAGGAGCTGTGATAGAGACTGTATGCACCCCGAAGCCTAAAACATTTACCTTTACAGAAATAGTATTTGTGGAGGTGATAGTACCTTTCCAGAAGGAGGGGGCTGTTCTCTGCTCTTTGCTTTATCTCCCATAATGCAGCCTGGCAATTTGACCAGATAAGTCCATTAATTCCATGTTATGCTTGCATTGCATGCCATACATTTGGAGGTACTATAATTGACTGTTTTATTTATTTATTTATTTATTTATTTATTTATTTATTTATTTTAGAGACTCGCTCTGTCGCCCAGGCTGGAGTGCAGTGGCACGATCTTGGCTCACTGCAACTTCCGCCTCCTGGGTTCAAGCAATTCTCCTGCCTCAGCCTCCTGAGTAGCTGGGATTACAGGCTCCTGCCACCATGCCCAGCTAATTTTTGTATTTTTGTAGAGACGGGGTTTCACCATGTTGGCCAGGTTGATCTTGAACTCCTGAGCTCAGGTGATTCACCTGCCTTGGCCTCCCAAAGTGCTGGGATTACAGGCATGAGCCATGGTGCCCAGCTTGAATTGACCTATTTTTACTTTTAAAATTTATTCATTTATTTTTTGGGACAGAGTCTTGCCCTGTCGCCCAGGCTGGAGTGCAGTGGTGCTATTTCGGCTCACTGCAACCTCTGCCTCCCGGGCTCAAGCAATTCTCTTGCCTCAGCCTCCCGTTTAGCTGGGATCACAGGTACGCACCACCACACCTGGCTAATTTTTTGTATTTTTAGTAAAGACGGAGTTTCACCATGTTGCCCAGGCTGATCTTGAACTCCTGAGCTCAGGCAATCTGCTCCCCTCGGCCTCCCAAAGTGCTGGGATTACAAGCATGAGCCACCGCGCCTGGCCCTATTTTTACATGACTTCTGGTTTTTGTGTCATTCTTAGGAAGACCTTTTCTCATTCTGAGTCTTAACATTTTCCCATTTTTTTTCTTTTCTAATTCTTCCTCCTAGTCATGGGAATTCAGGAATCCAGGTACGGGCCCCCACCTTCCTCTGGGTGGCAGAACTTCTTCTGTGGTCTCCTTCTCTCCCCACATGGCGGAGTTTTCTCTATTTCCACTTCTCCCCACAGGGTGGTGGTTGGAGCCCCCCAGGAGATAGTGGCTGCCAACCAAACGGGCAGCCTCTACCAGTGTGATTACAGCATAGGCTTATGCGAGCCCATCCGCCTGCAGAGTGAGTCACCGCCCCGCCGGGCTGGGACTGGGATTCCCCCTGTGAACACATAGGGACTTGCCAGGCACTCCTGTGTCCTGGAGGATCTGTGGTGGGGGCACAGGTGGCTGCCTCCCTACCCTCTCCTCTGCCTGCAGTCTCTCCCCTAGACACCCCCAGGCAATCCCTCCATGTTCCTTTCTTTCCCAAGATCTAGGATCCCCCTTCACTGTCAGACCTCCTTGTCTCCCGCATGGAGGTGATCCCTGCCCAGCTCTTCCACAGCCTTCTCTGTCCCCCCTGAGGGTAACCTTGCCCATATCTGTCCCCGCAGTCCCCGTGGAGGCCGTGAACATGTCCCTGGGCCTGTCTCTGGCAGCCACCACCAGCCCCCCCCAGCTGCTGGTGAGTGGCCCTGGATCAGAGGAGCATCCTAATGGGGGTGTTTGGGGGCCCATGCATGGTGGGGCAGCGGGTCTTGTGGAGGGTGGAGGTGCTGGGGTACAAGGACAGGAGGCAGGGGCAGCCCCTTCCACTGGCTCCTGCCCCCTAGGCCTGTGGCCCCACCATGCACCAGATTTGCAGTGAGAACACGTATGTGAAAGGGCTCTGCTTCCTGTTCGGATCCAACCTACGGCAGCAGCCCCAGAAGTTCCCAGGGACCCTCCGAGGTGGGTTGCATTTGGCAGAGGGAACAGATGGGCAGCAAAAGACCAGGGGAGGGGGCAGGACTGAGGTGACATCTGCTCAAGGTCTAGGCTCTGGGTGCAGAAGGGTAGGGGAAGTGGGTCCCATTGGAGAGGGAGGCTAAGGAGGTGCTAGGGTCTTGTACTTCAGGAAAACTCCTTGGCTAGGCACAGTGGCTCACACCTGCAATCCCAACACTTTGGGAGCCCAGGAGTTTGAGATCAGCCCGGGCAATGTAGCGAGACCCTGTCGCTAAAAAAAAGAAAAAAAATTAGCTGAGTGTGGTGATGACCACCTGTAGTCTTAGCTATTTGGAGGCCAAGATGGGAAGATTGCTTGAGGCCAGGAGTTCAAGACAAGCCTGGACAACATAGGGAGACTCCTGTCTCTACAAAAAAAAAAAATAAATAAATAAATAAAAAAATTAGCTAGGTGTGGTGGCACACACCTGTAGTTCCAGCTACTCAGGAGGGTCACTCGAGCCTGGGAAGTTGAAGCTGCAGTAAGCTATGATTGCACCATTGTACGCCAGCCTGGCTGACAGAGCAAGACCCTATCTTTAAAAAATAAGTCCAGGTCACACTGCAGAGGAGGGAATGGCGCAAGGTGTCATTGGCAGGAGGTGGGAATTTTGGGAACCATCTTGGGGGGCTGCCTTCCAGACCCCTGTTCCCCAAACCTCCATTGATTGAGATTCTGAGCGACTGTATGGACCTTTTTTTTTTTTTTTTTTGAGGCAGAATCTCGCTCTGTCACCCAGGCTGGAGTGCAGTGGCACTATCTCGGCTTACTGCAACCTCTGTCTCCAGGGTTCAAGCGATTCTCCTGCCCCATCTTCCCAAGTAGCTGGGATTACAGGTGCCCGCCACCACGCCGGACTAATTTTTGTTATTTTTAGCAGACATGGGATTTCACCATGTTGGCCAGGCTGGTCTTGAACTCCTGAGCTCCAGTGATCTGCCCACCTCGGCTTCCCAAAGTGCTGGGAATGAGCCAGGGAATGAATGGTGGGCATGAGCCACCGTGCCTGGTCAGGGTGCATGGATCTTTCCAGCTGCTTTTTCCCACTGCTTTGTCCAATGGCTCTGCCATCTTTTTGCTTGTCTTCATGTTGATTCTGGCACCATAGGCGAATGTTTCTCCCTTGCATGTTTTTCTTTTTTTTCTTTCTCAAGCCCTGTTACTCTATCCTTCACCCTCCACAGATAATCCTCCTTTCTCCACAGAGAAAACAAAAGCTTCAGGCATGGACTCCCTCCACTTTCCCCTTCTCTTATTTTATTTTAATAAACAGTTTTCCAGTCTTCACTGGAATTTGTTAGACAAATTCTGAAGGAGCTATAACACTGCACTTTCTCCTTTTTCTCAAATTTCCATAATGACAGCACTCCTGGCAGTGACTCAGTGGTTTTAGAGGAAGACCTGTGTCTCCTCCGTTCTATGACTAAATTCTTCCATCTGGACTTTTGAGAGTCTCTCATGTACCAACTAAGGTGATCACCTGTCTTCCTTTTTTCTTTTTCTTTCCTTTTTCTTTTTGAGACAGGGTCTTGCTCTGTCACCCAAGCTGGAGTGCAGTGGCACAATCTCAGCTCACTGCAGCCTCTGCCTCCCAGGCTCAAGAAATTCTTGTGCCTCAGCCTCTGGAGTAGCTGGGATCACAGGTGTGCATACACTGATTTTTGTATTTTTTGTAGAGATAGGGTTTCACCTTGTTGCCCAGGCTAGTCTCAAATTCCTGGGCTCAAGAGATCTTCCCATCTCAGCCTCCCACAGTGCTGGGATCACAGGTGTGAGCCACTGTGCCTGGCCCAGCATCTCTTGAATCACTCTAGGACATTTAACTTCTCCCTTCCTCTGACTGTAAACATTCTCATTCTACCTGTATCTGAAAAACGATCAACCACCACAATTGATAGCCATGAAAATGATCTTCTCTCTTCCAATCTCCTCCTCATCTCCTGCCATCTCTCCCCACCTTCACCACCCAAACTTCCTGAGTGCATTCTCTTCACCCCCGGCTGGCCTCCACCTCCCTCTCCACCTAGGGGCACTGGGTTCTGGGTTCTCTTTTCACTCACGTGTTCTTCTTTCCTGAAATCACCCAGTTCTGTGGCTTCAGCTAACACCTCTACCTCTTTAGACCTCACTCTCAGGGTTCAAGACTACTTATTTAAAAATGTTTTCATTTATTAAAAAATATATAACACATTCACTTGGTTCAAAATTCGAAAGGGTGTGGTAGCTCACACCTGTAGTCCCAGCACTTTGGGAGGCCAAGTTAGGAGCATTGTTTGAGGCCAGGAGTTTGAGACCAGCCTAGACAACATAATAAGACACTATCTCTACAAAAAAAAAAAAAAAAAACAAAACAAACAAAAAAAAAAAAAACAAAAAAACAAAAAAAACAATCAGCCAGGTATGGTGGCATGTGCTTGTGGTCTTAATTATTCAGGAGGCCTCCCAAAGTGCTGGGGTTACAGGCATGAGCCACTGTGCCCCGCCAGTCTTTCTAAAATACAAAACAAATCATCTCACTTCCTTTTCTAAGAACCTTCCATGGCTCCCCATTGCCTACAGATAAAGTCAAACTCCTTATTGGAGTAGAGAGGCCCTTGCCTGCTGTTCTTTGCTTGATGCCACTGCTGGGTTTCCATTGCCATCACATATGTTTGCCCCTGTAGTGCTGTTTCTATCGAACGGCATTCCTGGATTCTGCCAGAATCCTTTTTAGGCCCTTGTCCCATGTATCAGTAGGAGTCTCAGCTGGGACCAAAAGCACATTCCAGTAATGTAACTGCCTAAGGGGTTCTCCTAGCCTGCTGCCTAGACAGAGCCGATTCATCAAGACAGCAGAATTGCAATAGAGAAAGAATAATTCACACAGAGCCGGCTGTGCAGGGGACCAGAGTTTTATTATCAACTGAAATCAGTCTCCCTGAACATTTGGGGAGCAGAGTTTTTAAGGATAACTTGGTGGGTGCGGGGAGCCAGTGAGCCAGGAGTACTGATTGGTCAGGGATGAAATCATTGGGAATTGGAGCTGTCTTCTTGCGTTCAGTCGGTTCCTGGATGGGGGGCACATGATCACATGAGCCAGTTTATTGATCTGGGCGGTGCCAGCTGATCCATCAAGTCCAAGGTCTGCAAAATATCTCAAGTGCTGATTTTAGGAGCAGTTTAGGGAGGGTCAGAATCTTGTAGCCTCCAGCTGCATGACTCCTAAACCATAATTTCTAATCTTGTGACTAATGTTAGTCCTACAAAGGCAGTCTAGTCCCCAGGCAAGAAAAGAAGGAGGTCTGCTTTGGAAAAGGGCTGTTATGATCTTTGTTTAAACTATAAACTATAAACTAAGTTTCTCCCAAAGTTAGTTCAGCCTACACCCAGGAATGAACACGGACAGCTTGGAGGTTAGAAACAACATGGAGTCGGTTAGTTTAGATCTCTTCCACTGTCTCAGCCATAATTTTGCAAAGGCAGTTTCAGTAAGATTTATTTACAAAGAGGGGGGTTTATTTATAAAGGGAGTAATTATAAAACTGTGAGAGTTCTAAGGGAGCCATCAGGGACTTTGCAAGCCTTGGGCAAGCAGGTCTGTTTTCACCCCTGGGCTTATGGGTTGAGGGGAGGAAGAGCTCACGAGGGTCCGGAGAGAGTCATGTGGGGCTGGCCTCCTTCTGAGGAACAGTTGGTCTTTTGTGAAGGACATAGCTGTCCCCAAGCAACCTCAATGGGAGAACACCCGGACCTCACTGTCCTCCTCCCTCCAGTCTTCTGTTGAGCCCCCTCATCCACCAAATCCAATGGGAATCCAGAGGGCAACAGAGTCCTGGTGATGGGGTCCCTGCAGGTTGACCTCCCAGGCCACAGAGCTGAGTGGCGATGGGTAGAAAGTGGATTTGGGGATGGGGTAGAAGGCAGAGGAGCACATTCCACATCGCTTTATGTGTGTGTGCCATTCTCTTTTCTAGAATCTATTCCTTTTGTATATCTGGCAAATCCTTCCTTCCTTCCTTCTTCCTTTCTTCCTTTCTTTTTTCCTTTCTTTCTTCTTTCTTTTCTTTCTTTCTTGTCTTGCTCTGTGACCCAGGCTGGAGTGCAGTGGTGCGATCTCAGCAACTTTTTGTATTTTTAATAGAGATGGGGTTTCACCATGTCAGCCAGGCTGGTCTCGAATTCCTGATCTCAAGTGATCCACCTGCCTCAGCCTCCCAAAGTGCTGGGATTACAGGTGTGAGCCACTGTGCCCAGCTGGGCAAGTTATTTTCTGTTCTTCAAGATCCAGTCAAACATCACCACGTACCCTGATTCCCTTGGGCAGAATTAACAAAAAATTTCCATACTACTTTGTCCTTGTTTGTTTACTTACTTATTTATTTTTTAGAGACAGGGTCTTTCTCTGTGGCCCAGGCTGGAGTGCAATGGCGTGATCATAGCTCACTGCAGCCTCAACCTTTTGGGCTGAAGTGATGCCCCAGTCTCAGCCTCCTGAGGAGCTGGGACTACAGGTGTGTGCCACTGTGCCCGGCTAATTTTTAACATATATGTTATATTATATATATATTATAGAGACCCCATCTCTATAATATATATGTTTATGTATATATTATATAACATATATATGTATTTTATAGAGACGGGGGCCTATATTCTCATTGTTCAGCAGAGAGCTGACATACAAAAAAGCCCAAAACACCAAGTGTCAAATTACTTGATTCATACTCTTTTTCCCCTTCCTCAGGGTGTCCTGAACAGGACATCGCCTTCTTGATTGACGGCTCTGGTAGCATCAACCCACATGAATTTCAGCAGATGAAGGAGTTTGTCTCGATCATGATGGAGCAATTAAAAAAGTCCAAAACCTTGGTGAGGGCCCATGGGTAGGTTAGGGAAGAGCCCACACAGGGCTGGAAGATACATGGCAACTGGGCCACCACGTTCTCCTCCCAGTTCAACTGCAGACATTGCCAAATTGACAATCGATTGTGGTTTGCCTTCCTGAGTCTCTTTTCTGCTCTGTTGGATGCAGTCTCAGCATTCTTTCAGCCTTTTATAAAGCGGGCAGCTCTAATTGTTAAGGGTTGGCATGGCAGATGAAGCCCACATGTCATTGCTGGCTGAGTTCTATTTTCATTTTTATTTCTTATTTTTTTGAGACAGAGTCTTGCTCCATCTCTCAGGCTAGAGTGCAGCGGCGCAATCTCGGCTCACTGCAACCTCCGCCTCCCGGGTTCAAGCAATTCTCTTGTCTCAGCCTCCCAAGTAGCAGGGATTACAGGCACTTGCCACCACGCCTGGCTAGTTTTTGTATTTTTAGTAGAAATGGGGTTTCACCATGTTGGCCAGGCTGGTCTCGAACTCCTGACCCCAGGTGATCCACCCATCTCGGCCTCCCAAAGTGCTGGGATTACAGGTGTGAGCCACTGCTCCTGGCCGCTGGCCATCTTCTAGTATTGAGGAGAGATGGGAGCTGCTGGCAGCTCTCTGTCCTGGTGAGGCAGGGGATTAGGGGCAGTACAGAGGAGGAATTTGGAGACTGGAGTGTTTAAGATCTTTGTGGAGCTTGCTGGGAGATGTCTGAGAGGTGGGGGCACCTTCTCCAGCATCACACCAGCCACCCCCTCCGCAGTTCTCTTTGATGCAGTACTCCGAAGAATTCTGGACTCATTTTACCTTCAAAGAGTTCCAGGGCAACCCTAACCCGAGATCACTGGTGAAGTCAATAACGCAGCTGTTTGGGCGGACACACACGGCCACGGCCATCCGCAAAGTGGTGTAAGCTTCCCTTTTTCGCTTAGGATGGAGGGAGGAGGAGACACTTTTAGTTGGGCTTTAATGGATGAAGGGAGCCGTTCAGACAGGCGTGGTAGAGGATGCTTCCCCACGGGCAGAGGTGGGGAGGAGGGGCTGTGCGTGGTGTATTCATCAAAGAACAAGTCATGAGTGAAAGGTGGGAGTGGAGTGGGGAAGTGAGAAAAAGTGTCTGGAGGGAGGGTAGAAAGATCGGCTCAGGCCAGGGAACCAAAGGCGGCTTTATAGCCCGTGGTGAGACATCACCATGTCTCATTTTGGGAAGTTCGCTCTGATTTTGGGGTGTGTGTAGAGGCAAGGATGGGGTTGGGACAGAAGTACAAGAAGCACTGTAGAGTCCTAGAGGGGCTGGGGAGCTGGTGCAGCGCTCTGGGAGAGGTTTCCTGAAGGTCAATTAAGTGTGTGTGTGTATATATGTATGTGTGTGTGTGTGTGTGTGTGTGTGTGTGTGTATATTTATTTATTTATTTTTTGAGACGGAGTAGGCTGGAGTGCAGTGGCCTGATCTCAGCTCAGTGCAACTTCCACCTCCTGGATTCAAGCAATTCTCCTGCCTCAGCCTCCCGAGTAGCTGGGATTACAGGCGCCCACCACCACCATCAGCTAATTTTTGTATTTTTAGTAGAGATGAGGTTTCACCATGTTGACCAAGCGGGTCTTGAACTCCTGACCTCAGGTGATTCACCCAACTCGGCCTCCCATAGTGCTGGGATTACAGGCGTCAGCCATAAATATATATGTTTTTTAAAATTCAAAAGTAATAATACTCAGTTGAAAAATCCAAATTATGCGAAAGTATAAAAACAAAAACTGTGAAGGCTTCCTTTCCCTTCCCTGCTGCTTTTCCAGGTCCTGGGGCAGTTGCATCTCAGTGCTAAGTCTCAGGGGAGATGGAGCCCCTCCGAGGCCTCACCCAGCTGTATCTGTGTCTGGGACTCTGCTGACATTTCCTTTCTGACGTTAATAGCATCTCTGGCTAGGTGCGGGGGCTCACACCTGTAATGTCAGCACTTTGGGAGGCTGAGGTGGGAGGATCACATGAGTCCAAGAGTTTGAGACCAATTGGCAACATAGTGAGACTCTATCTCTAAAAAGCTAAAAAAATAAACCAGGTGTGGTGGTACATGCCTGTAGTTCCAGCTACTCAGGAGGCTGAGGCAGGAGAATCGCTTGAACCCAGGAGTCCAAGTCTGCAGTGAGCTATGATTGTGTCTCTGCACTCCAGCCTGGACAACAGAGTGAGTGTCTATTTCTTAAAAAAAAAAAAAAAAAAAAAAAATTAGCATGTCATCTGCTTGCATTTGACTTTGTCCCTCCTCTTTCCTGCACAGACGAGAACTGTTTAACGTCAATCAGGGAGCCCGAAAGAATGCCCTTAAGATCCTGGTTGTCATCACAGATGGAGAAAAGTTTGGCGATCCCTTGGGATATGAGGACGTCATCCCTGAGGCAGACAGAGAGGGAGTCATTCGCTACGTCATTGGGGTATGGAATGCCGCTCTCAGGGTGATGCTTCTGTGGAGGGTTTCTACGTGGATCCATCCTCCCTTCAATTTGCAAATATTAATAAAATCAAAGTGACATGAGAGCTATTGCTAGCTCGTATACACCGTATCAGCTATCTGTTGCCACATCAATGCTGTGTAATAAACTATCCCAAAATTCAGCAGCTTAAAATAATAAGTAAGCCTGTGGGTCAGCCGGCCAAGAGTTCTGGTTTCAATGGCCTTCCTCAGTCATTAGCTGCAGGTTGGTAGGCTGCCCTGCTGATCTTGGCCAGGCTCTCTCTGCTTCTGAGGGTTGCCAGCTATGTCATCTGCTGGACCTGATGGCCTTGGGTGGAACCACTGGGGTGACTTGGCCCTTTGGCAACCTGGCTCTCATTCTCCAGGGCTAGCCTGGGCATGTCCTCATGGTGAAAATGGGAGCAAGAGAACAGTGGAGATGTTGCAAGTGCTTTTTCATGCCTCTGCATCATGTTTGATAACATCCATGGGTGTCATGAGCGGTGCAAGGTTAGAGATAACCAGGTCCGTGCAGGTTTGTGTCTTTCTGCAACATCAGCCTTTCGTTGATCCTATTTCAATCACAAACGCCACGAGCTGCATGGAATTCCCAAGGAGGCAGTTCTCCTTAGTGCATCCTGTTCACTTGGACACTCTGGCTCAAGCCACCCACGAATCAGTCAATACTGCAAACCGTATATAATAGTATACTTAATCAATATATAAAAGTTATAGGTTAAACATTCCACAGCAAACAAAGTAACGTTTGACATCAGAAGAAAAAGAGGAGAAAGGATGAATGAAAAGGACTCCTGGTCTGGGCCCAAAGGTCCTAGTCACATTATTCTTGCAAGGCAGAATCTTTGATGCGGCAGAGTCCTTGGTGGCAAATGCCAGGCTCTCATCATGAGCAGCTGCGAGGTGTGAGTTCCAGCGGCTGCTTTGAGCTGGTGAAGGCTAGATTTCTTCTAGTCACAGAGCCCTCTGGTGAGAACAGACAGGGAAGAATGTGCTTTTTTGTGTCCTTATCTGGTTGGATGTAGTCTTTATTTGTTTATTTTATTTATTTATTTGTTTGTTTATTTATTTATTTATTTTGAGACTGAGTCTCACTCTATCGCTCAGGCTGGGGTGCAGTGTCATGATCTTGGCTCACTGCAACCTCCACCTCCCGAGTTCAAGCAATTCTTGTGTCTCAGCCTCCTGAGTAGCTGGGACTACAGACATGCACCACCATGCCTAGCAAATTTTTTTTTTTTTTTTTTTGTATTCTTAGTAGAGATGGGGTTTCACTATGTTGACCAGGTTGGTCTTGAACTTCTGACCTCAAGTGATTCGACCGCCTCAGCCTTCCAAAGTGTGCGATTATAGGAATAAGCCACCGTACCTGGCCTATTTAAAAAATTTGTTTAAAACAACCTTATTCTTGTTGGCAAAGTGCCCTGTGAAATATACAATGGAGCCTTTTTCTAAGATGAAGTCAGTTATGTCAAGGGTGCTCTATATACAATGGGCTAAAGCAAGACTCATGCCTGAGCCCAGAGGTAATGAAGTGGGCATATGACTCCACCAAGAGCAGGAGGGCACAGCAGAGCGCTAGGGGAAAAGGCTGGATACAGGAAGAGGCAAGGAGTCAGGATCATCAGTGTAACCAAACTACGACAGCACCTGCGTGACCCAGAAAGCGATATAACCATGGATACATGCCTTGGCATGTAGGAAATACCTTCATATAAAGAAAAAGCCTCCCCTTCCTCTAGGGGGAGGTCAATTCCACACCAGGAGACGTGGCACAGCACATGGATCAGCAGCTGGGTTTCTGCCCCAACTTGCTTCCTTAGCACAGTGCCTTGTGCAATGTACAACCTGCCCAACTATACCTGGCAACCCTGTCCCAAGGACTTTCTGATGCATTTCTTCACTTGATAAATAATAGTTCAGACTAGTTTCCTGCAGAATTGTCTTTGTCAGATGATACTGCTACCCTCAGACCATGACTTGGCCTCTGTTCCTTGGTAACAGGTGGGAGACGCCTTCCGCAGTTTGAAATCCCGCCAAGAGCTTAATACCATTGCATCCAAGCCACCTCGTGATCACGTGTTCCAAGTGAATAACTTTGAGGCTCTGAAGACCATTCAGAACCAGCTTCAGGAGAAGATCTTTGCAATTGAGGGTGAGTCAGGCATCTGTGTTCCCAGAGCAGCTCCTTAGGCAGCCTCCCACCCCAGAACACATAGTCCCCTCTAGAATCCAGACCTTCCTAACCCTTGGTATCCCCCAGTATCAACTCTCTCCACTTCCTTCAGCTCTCAGTCCCAGACTCACTTGGTCAATTCCTTTGAAGTCAAAGAATCCATACTTTTACCTCTAATTTTGCAAATCTTGGCTATAGACTGGTAAATTGGAGTATGGGGGAGTCAAATCCCACCCAGTATTTTAACAGAAATTTGGATGTGTTGCCAGCAGTCGTCTGTTTGGTTCACTATTATATCCCAATGGCCTAGAATAGTGCCTGGTACTCAGAAGGTACTCAGAAGGTGCTCAATAAATGTTTGTTGAATAAAAGGAATTTAGAAATTGGGGGATTTCATATACAGTCTGGGTTTATGGCTTATCTTGAAAAGCTGGAAGATTAGACACTTTGAAGACCTTGAAGACCACATTCCCACTTGGCAGGAAGTGGCTGGAGGTGAATGGCTGCCACCCTTCTAAGAGGGACATATGCTGTCCAGCTTGACACAGATCCTGTCGGGGTCTCCTTTTGTCTGGCCACAAAAGCATTTGGGTTTTCAGTACCTATTCTAGGTTCTTCTGCTTTCTTTTCTTTTCTTTTTCTTTTTTTAGAGACTGAGTCTTGCTCTATTGCCCAGGTTGCAGTGGAGTGGTGCGATCTCGGCTCACCGCAACCTCTGCCTCCCAGGTTCAAGTTAATTCTCCTGCCTCTGCCTCCCGAATAGCTGGGATTACGGGTGCATACCACCACGCCCAGTTAATTTTTGTATTTTTAGTAGAGACGGG
Source organism: Rhinopithecus roxellana (assembly GCF_007565055.1). Taxonomy (NCBI): domain Eukaryota; kingdom Metazoa; phylum Chordata; class Mammalia; order Primates; family Cercopithecidae; genus Rhinopithecus; species Rhinopithecus roxellana. The sequence goes on from NC_044568.1 coordinate 10,467,491, forward strand.
GTTTCAACATGTTGGCCAGACTGGTCTCTAACTCCTGATCTCAAGTGATCTGCCCATCTCAGCCTCCCATTATAGGCGTGAGCCACCGTGCCCAGCCTTCTGCTTTCTTCAATGTAGAAAGTTCTCCTCTTCACAGGTACTCAGACAGGAAGTACCAGCTCCTTTGAGCATGAGATGTCTCAGGAAGGCTTCAGTGCTGCCATCACCTCTGTAAGTGGCCCTTCATTAAATTGCGGGGGTGGGGCAGGGGGTAGCAAAAAGAAGAGATAGGAGAGATGCAGGGGTTTGGGGACTCTTCTCTGTGATAGGTACTTGGGAGGTAGCTCTGTGAGGGGCAGCGGTGGTCCCTTCTTCCTTCCTCATCAACCCTGTTCTACCCCTTTCCCAGAACGGCCCCTTGCTGAGCACTGTAGGGAGCTATGACTGGGCTGGTGGAGCCTTTCTATATACATCAAAGGAGAAAAGCACCTTCATCAACATGACCAGAGTGGATTCAGACATGAATGATGCTTACTTGGGTAAGTGGGGAGGGCAAGGGTTGCTCTAAGAAGGGGTCAGGATTTGGCATAAGTCAACTAGCATAGATGTCTGGGTCTTTCATAGGTTCTTGGGATAGCTTTAAAGACAGAAACTTCAATTTTTTGTTTGTTTGTTTTCGAGGTGGAGTTTCTTTCTTGTCGCCCAGGCTGTAGTGCAATGGCACAATCTTGGCTCACTACAACCTCTGCCTCCCGGGCTCAAGCGATTCTCCTACCTCAGCCTCCTGAGTAGCTGGTGTTACAAGAATGCACCACCACCCCTGGCTAATTTTTTTTTTTTTTTGAGATGTGGTTTCGCTCTTGTTGCCCAGGCTGGAGTGCAATGGCACGATCTTGGCTCACCACAACCTCCGCCTCCCAGGTTCAAGCGATTCTCCTGCCTCAGCCTCCTGAGTAGCTGGAATTACAGGCATGTGCCACCATGCCTGGCTAATTTTGTATTTTCAGTAGAGACGGAATTTCTCCATGTTGGTCAGCCTGGTTGCAAACTCCCAACCTCAGGTGATCCACCTGCTTTGGCCTCCCAAAGTGCTGGAATTACAGGTGTGAGCCACTGTGCCCGGCCTTTTTTTGTATTTTTAGTAGAGACCGGGTTTCACCATGTTGGCCAGGCTGGTCTGGAACTCCTGACCTCAGGTGATCCGCCTACCTCAGACTCCCAAAATGCTGGGATTACAGGTGTGAGCCATCTCATCCGGCCAGAAACTTCTAAATTGAATTGTAATTATGTTCATAAAGAGAAATATAGTGTAGGGATCAGTTACCCCAACACAGCGAGCATGGGGCTGCCCCAGTGCCTACTCAAGGAGTGGGTCTGCATGGTGGATGAGGGGTCAGGGAATGCACTTCACTTCTCAGACCCCCACCTTCAGGTTATGCTGCCACCGTCATCTTGCGGAACCGGGTGCAAAACCTGGTTCTGGGGGCACCTCGATATCAGCACGTCGGCCTGGTGGCAATGTTCAGGCAGAACACTGGCATGTGGGAGTCCAACGCCAATGTCAAGGGCACCCAGGTGAGTGTGGTTTGTGGAGCATGAATGTGCAAACAGAAGCGCCCTGGGGGCTTAGAGATTCCAGGAGGGGCATTCAGATGACGTGCATGGCCCTCTTGTAAAGGAGCCTTTGGAGGCTGTGAGCTGGGAAATTGTGGGATCAGCTTAGCATTTGAGAAAGCTGTGTCTTCAGCTTTTTAACAACGATAAATAACAATGCTTGCCTGTACAGAGCTCTCTATGGGTCTTCCTGTACTCAGAGCTGGTATTCCACCCATATATAACCAGGATAGCCCTGTTAGTTAATAAAATATTGAACTAATTACGTATTCATTGATGAATGGTGGATTCTCCCTCACCCATGCACTCTGGTGCTTCCCCAGTCTCTGTGGGCTTCCCCATGATCCAGCAACTATGAGGTCAGGAAGAACACTTCACAGACCCTCTAGGATCTGCTCCAGCTATGCCCCTGCTCAGTATCTGTGCAGCCCCAGATGTTCATTATTTTGAATATCACCCCTGCAAAAGCAGCATGGTCACATATTATGTGAGAACTGGTGAGTGAGGCAAAACTCTGTAGTCAAAATCATTCTTGCAAATTCCTGAAATAGGACTGCACCCATGATATGATGCCTATAGTTTTTTATTTTATTTTTTAAATTATACTTTAAGTTCTAGGGTACCTGTGCACAACGTGCAGGTTTGTTACATATGTATACATGTGCCATGTTGGTGTGCTGCACCCATTAACTTGTCATTTACGTTAGGTATATCTCCTAATGCTATCCCTCCCCAGTCTCCCCACCCCACGACAGGCCCCGGTGTGTGATGTTCCCCACCCTGTATCCAAGTGTTCTCATTGTTCAATTCCCACCTATGAATAAGAACACTTGTGCCAGTTTTCAAAGGGAATGTGGTGTTTGGTTTTCTGTCCTTGTAATAGTTTGCTCATAATGATGGTTTCCAGCTTCATCCATGTCCCTACAAAGGACATGAACCATCCTTTTTTATGGCTGCATAGTATTCCATGGTTTATATGTGCCATGTTTTCTTAATCCAGTCTATCACTGATGGACATTTGGGTTGGTTCCAAGTCTTTGCTATTGTGAATAGCACCACAATAAACATATGTGTGCATGTGTCTTTATAGCAGCATGATTTATAATCCTTTGGGTATATACCCAGTAATGGGATGGCTGGGTCAAATGGTATTTTTAGTTCTAGATCCTTTAGGAATCGCCACACTGTTTTCCACAATGGTTGAACTAGTTTACAGTCCCACCAACAGTGTAAAAGCATTCCTATTTCTCCACATCCTCTCCAGCACCTGTTGTTTCTTGACTTTTTAATGATTGCCATTCTAACTGGTGTGAGACAGTATCTCATTGTGGTTTTGATTTGCATTTCTCTGATGGCCAGTGATAATGAGCATTTTTTCATGTGTCTATTGGTTGCATAAATGTCTTCTTTTGAGAAGTGTCTGTTCATATCCTTTGCTCACTTTTTGGTGGGGTTGTTTGATTTTTTTCTTCTGAATTTGTTTAAGTTCTTTGTAGATTCTGGATATTAGCCCTTTGTCAGATGGGTAGATTGTAAAAGTTTTCTCCCATTCTGTAGGTTGCCTGTTCACTCTGATGATAGTTTCTTTTGCTGTGCAGAAGCTCTTTAGCTTAATTAGATCCCATTTGTCAATTTTGGCTTTTGTTGCCATTGTTTTTGGTGTTTTAGTCATGAATTCTTTGCCCATGCCTGTGTCCTAAATGGTATTGCCTAGGTTTCCTTCTAGGGTTTTTATGGTTTTAGGTCTAACATTTAAGTCTTTAATCCATCTTGAATTAATTTTTGTATAAGGTGTAAGGAAGGGGTCCAGTTTTGGCTTTCCACATATGGCTAGCAAGTTTTCCCAGCACCATTTATTAAATAGGGAATCTTTCCCCATTGCTTGTTTTTGTCAGGTTTGTCAAAGATCAGATGGTTGTAGATGTGTGGTATTATTTCTGAGGGCTCTGTTCTGTTCCATGGTCTATATCTCTGTTTTGGTACCAGTACCATGCTGTTTTGGTTATTGTAGCCTTATAGTATAGTTTGAAGTCAGGTAGCATGATGCCTCCAGCTTTGTTCTTTTGGCTGAGGATTGTCTTGGCAATGCAGGCTCTTTTTTGGTTCCATATGAACTTTAAAGTAGTTTTTTCCAATTCTGTGAAGAAAGTCATTGGTAGCTTAATGAGGATGGCATTGAATCTATAAATTACCTTGGGCAGTATGGTCATTTTCACAATATTGATTCTTCCTATTCATGAGCATGGAATGTTCTTCCATTTGTTTGTGTCCTCTTTTATTTTGTTGAGCTGTGGTTTGTAGTTCTCCTTGAAGAGGTCCTTCACATCCCTTGTAAGTTGGATTCCTAGGTATTTTATTCTCTTTGAAGCAATTGTGAATGGGAGTTCACTCATGATTTGGCTCTCTGTTTGTCTGTTATTGGTGTATAGGAATGCTTGTGATTTTTGGACATTGATTTTATATCCTGAGACTTTGCTGAAGTTGTTTATCAGCTTAAGGAAATTTTGGGCTGAGATGATGGGGTTTTCTAAATATACAATCATGTCATCTGCAAACAGGGACTATTTGACTTCCTCTTTTCCTAATTGAATACCCTTTATTTCTTTCTCCTGCCTGATTGCCCTGGCCAGAACTTCCAACACTATGTTGAATAGGAGTGGTGAGAGAGGGCATCTCTGTCTTGTGCCAGTTTTCAAAGGGAATGCTTCCAGTTTTTGCCCATTCAGTATGATATTGGCTGTAGGTTTGTCATAAATAGCTGTTATTATTTTGAGATACATCCCATTCATACCTAGTTTATTGAGAGTTTTTAGCATGAAGGGCTGTTGAATTTTGTCGAAGGCCTTTTCTGCATCTATTGATATAATCATGTGGTTTTTGCCTTTGGTTCTGTTTATATGGTGGATTATGTTTATTGATTTTCGTATGTTGAACCAGCCTTGCATTCCAGGGATGAAGCCAACTTGATCATAGTGGATAAGCTTTTTGATGTGCTGCTGGATTCAGTTTGCCAGTAATTTATTGAGGAATTTTGCATCGATGTTCTTCAGGGATATTGGTCTAAAATTCTCTTTTGCGTGTGTGTGTGTCTCTGCCAGGCTTTGGTATCAGGATGATGCTGGCCTCAAAAAAAGTGAATTAGGGAGGATTCCCTCTTTTTCTATTGATTGGAATAGTTTCAGAAGGAATGGAACCAGTTCCTCTTTGTACCTCTGGTAGAATTCAGCTGTGAATCCATCTGGTCCTGGAATTTTTTTGGTTGGTAGGCTATTAATTATTGCCTCAATTTCAGAGCCTGTTATTGGTCTATTCAGGGATTCAACTTCTTTCTGGTTTAGTCTTGGGAGGGTGTATGTGTCCAGGAATTTATCAATTTCTTCCAGATTTTCTAGTTTATTTGCATAGAGGTGTTTATTGTATTCTCTGATGGTAGTTTGTATTTCTGTGGGGTTGGTGGTAATATCCCCTTTATCATTTTTTATTGCATCTATTTGATTATTCTCTCTTTTCTTCTTTATTGGTTTTACTAGTGGTCTATCAATTTTGTTGATCTTTTCAAAAAACCAGCTCCTGGGTTCATTGATGTTTTGAAGGTTTTTTTGTGTCTCTATCTCCTTTAGTTCTGTTCTGATCTTAGTTATTTCTTGCCATTTGCTAGGTTTTGAATATGTTTGCTCTTGCTTCTCTAGTTCTTTTAATTGTGATGTTAGCATGTCAATTTTAGATCTTTCCTGCTTTCTCTTGTGGGCATTTATTGCTATAAATTTCCTTCCACACACTGCTTTAAATGTGTCCCAGAGATTCTGGTATGTTGTGTCTTTGTTCTCATTTTCAAAGAACATGTTTATTTCTGCCTTCATTTAGTTATGTATCTAGTAGTAATTCAGGAGCAGGTTGCTCAGTTTCCATGTAGTTGAGCGATTTTGAGTGAGTTTCTTAATCCTGAGTTCTAGTTTGATTGCACTGTGGTCTGAGAGACAGTTTGTTATAATTTCTGTTTTTTTACATTTGCTGAGGAATGCTTTACTTCCAACTATGTGGTCAATTTTGGAATAAGTGTGATGTGGTGCTGAGAAGAATGTATATTCTGTTGATTTGGGGTGGAGAGTTCTGTAGATGTCTATTAGGTCTGCTTGGTGCAGAGCTGAGTTCAATTCCTGGATATCCTTGTTAACTTTCTGTCTCATTGATCTGTCTAATGTTGACAGTGGGGTGTTAAAAGTCTCCCATTATTATTGTGTGGGAGTCTAAGTCTCTTTGTAGGTCTCTAAGGACTTGCTTTATGAATCTGGGTGCTCCTGTATTGGGTGCATATATATATATAGGATAGTTAACTCTTCTTGTTGAATTGATCCGTTTACCATTATGTGATGGTCTTCTTTGTCTCTTTTGATCCTTGTTGGTTTAAAGTCTGTTTTATCAGAGACTAGGATTGCAACCCCTGCTTTTTTTTGTTTTCCGTTTGCTTGGTAGATCTTCCTCCATCCCTTTATTTTGAGCCTATGTGTGTCTCTGCATGTGAGATAGGTCTCCTGAATACAACACACTGATGGGTCTTGATTCTTTATTCAATTTGCCAGTCTGTGTCCTTTAATTGGAGCATTTAGCCCATTTACATTTAAGATTAGTATTGTTATGTGTGAATTTGATCCTGTCATTATGATGTTAGCTGGTTATTTTGCTCATTAGTTGATGCAGTTTCTTCCTAGCATCGATGGTCTTTACAATTTGGCGTGTTTTTGCAGTGGCTGGTACTGGTTTTTCCTTTCCATGTTTAGTGCTTCCTTCAGGAGCTCTTGTAAGGCAGGCGTGGTGGTGACAAACTCTCTCAGCATTTGCTTGTCTGTAAAGGATTTTATTTCTCCTTCACTTGTGAAGCTTAGTTTGGCTGGATATGAAATTCTGGGTTGAAAATTCTTTTCTTTAAGAATGCTGAATATTGGCCCCCTCTCTCTTCTGGCTTGTAGAGTTTCTGCCAAGAGATCCGCTGTTAGTCTGATGGACTTCCTTTTGTGGGTAACCCAACCTTTCTCTCTGGCTGCCCTTAAGATTTTTTCCTTCATTTCAACTTTGGTGAATCTGACAATTATGTGTCTTGGAGTTGCTCTTCTCAAGGAGTATCTTTGTGGCATTCTCTGTATTTCCTGAATTTGTATGTTGGCCTGCCTTGCTAGGCTGGGGAAGGTCTCCTGGGTAATATCCTGAAGAGTGTTTTCCAACTTGGTTCCATTCTCCCCGTCACTTTCAGGTACACCGATCAGACGTAGATTTGGTCTTTTCACATAGTCCCATATTTCTTGGAGGCTTTGTTCATTTCTTTTTACTCTTTTTTCTCTAAACTTCTCTTCTCACTTCATTTCATTCATTTGATCTTGAATCACTGATACCCTTTCTTCCACTTGATTGAATCGGCTACTAAAGCTTGTGCATGTATCACGTAGTTCTTGTGCCAAGGCTTTCAGCTCCATCAGGTCATGTAAGGTCTTCTCTATGCTGTTTATTCTAGTTAGCCTTTCGTCTAATCTTTTTTCAAGGGTTTTTGCTTCTTTACGATGGGTTTGAACATCTTCCTTTAGCTCGGAGAAATTTGTTATTACTGATCGTCTGAAGGCTTCTTCTCTCAACTCATCAAAGTCGTTCTCTGTCCAGCTTTGTTCCATTGCTGGTGAGGAGCTGCGTTCCTTTGGAGGAGAAGAGGCACTATGATTTTTAAAATTTTCAGATTTTCTGCTCTGGTTTCTCCCCATCTTTGTAGTTTTATCTACCTTTGGTCTTTGATGATGGTGACGTACAGATGGGATTTTGGTGTGGATGTCCTTTCTGTTTGTTAGTTTTCCTTCTAACAGTCAGGACCCTCAGCTGCAGGTCTGTTGGAGTTTGCTGGAGATCCACTCCAGACTCTGTTTTCCTGGGTTTCACCAGCAGAGGCTGCAGAAGCAGCAAATATTGCAGAATGGCAGATGTTGCTCCCTGATCCTTCCTCTGGAAGCTGTGTCTTAGAGGGGCACCCAGCCGTATGAGGTGTAAGTCGGCCCCTACTGGGAGCCTCCCAGTTAGGCTACTCAGGGGTCAGGGACCCACTTGAGGAGGCAGTCTGTCCATTCTCAGATCTCAAACTCCATCCTGGGAGAACCGCTACTCTCTTCAAAGCTGTCAGACAGGGACTTTTAAGTCTGCAGAAGTTTCTGCTGCCTTTTGTTCAGCTATGCCCCGCCCTTAGAGGTGGAGTCTACAGAAGCAGGCAGGCCTCCTTGAGCTGTGGTGGGCTCCACCCAGTTCGAGCTCCAAGGCTGCTTTGTTTACCTACTCAAGCCTCAGCAATGGCAGACGCCCCTTCCCCAGCCTCACTGCCACCTTGCAGTTCAATCTCAGACTGCTGTGCTAGCTGTGAGTGAAGCTCCATGGGCATGGGACCCTCTGAGCCAGGTGCAGGATATAGTCTCCTGGTGTGCTGTTTGCTAAGACCATTGGAATAGTGACACTTCCCCATTGGGGGAGTGTCCTGATTTTCTGCATGCCATCTGTCATGGCTTCCCTTGGCTAGGAAAGAGAATTCCCTGACCCCTTGGACTTCCCGGGTGAGGCGATGCCCTCCCTTCCTTTGGCTCACGCTCCATGGGTTGCACCCACTGTCTGACAAGCCCCGGTGAGATGAGATGAACCCAGTACCTCAGTTGGAAATGCAGAAATCACTCATCTTCTGCGTCGCTCATGCTGTCAGCTGTAGACTGGAGCTGTTCCTATTCAGCCATCTGGGAACCTCCTCTTCCTGTAGTTCTTAAAAAAAAAAAAATTGCAGGCGGGGCATGGTGGCTTATGCCTGTAATCCTAGTGTAGCAGGACAAGCCATAGACAAAACCCCTCAAACACCGAGTTAAAGAAAGAAGGGCTTTATTCAGCTGGGAGCTTCATCAAGACTCATGTCTCCAAAAACTGAGCTCCCCGAGTGAGCAATTTCTCTTCCTTTTAAGGGCTCACAACTCTAAGGGGGTCCACGTGAGGGGGTTGTGATCAATTGAGCAAGCGGGGGTACGTGACTGGGGGCTGCACGTACCAGTGATCAAAATGGAACAGAACAGGACAGGGATTTTCACAACACTTTTCCATACCATGTCTGGAATCTATAGATAACATAACTGGTTAGGTCAGGGGTCGAACTTTAACCAGACCTAGGACCCAGTGCTGAGCTGTCTACCTGTGGATTTCATTTCTGCCTTTTAGTTTTTACTTATTCTTTCTTTGGAGGAAGAAATTGGGCATAAGACAATATGAGGGGTGGTCTCCTCCCTTATTCCCCTCCTTTGAGACTCTCACTCAATAGTGGGAGTTCTCACTTTTATTCTCACTACCCATGTCTTCTTGCAAGACAGATCGATAGTGATTTATATAGTACACTTGTGCTGAAGCATTTTGGTGAACTAAGGTAGTGATGAAGCTTTTTATCATTTGAAGAAGTACAGGTAGCAAACAAGGGAGCAGTAAGCAGGTTTCTATTACTATTATAACTCCTATTATAAGAGTTTTAAATCTTATTAGCAATGGGAGTAATTTTCTAAACATGGCCCCAGGATCAAATCCATGCCACACTTGCACGGGTACATGTGCCAGTTTTATCATATTTCTAACTATGTCTTCAACTACTTGCCCTTGATCATCTATATGTAGACAGCAATTAGTAAGCTTAAATTTCCTACAGACCCCTCCTTCAGCTGCTAGCAAGTAGTCGAGAGCCAATCTATTTTGATAGATAACATTTCTCATCTGAGTTTCTTGCCAGGCCAGAATAGTCAAGGCTCTGCCAGTCTTATTAGTGATTATTCTTAAGAGAGCTTGTAATTGTATGATTCAGTTGAGCATGTAAATGGGGGTTCGGTATCCCCATAAGCTGTCTTGTGCCTGAGTAGCAGGCCCATAATATTGTATCATTAGGGGGGCCATTCATTATTTTTCCAATTTCCTATAGCTATGCTTTTCTTTTCATGGGAAGCATAGACAGGGAAGCTCAGGAGTTCTCCTGTGGGCAGTAGGAAGAAAGATGGTTTAATAGTGCCAATAACAATTAGCTGCCCACTGGTCAGGTAATTTGGTATAAACTCTATGCCCACATACCCTGTATAATCCAGTGGGGGCTGTCCAGTCCCAGTGGGACCCCGGGTGGGTCCACATGGTTTGCAACTTTAGGAATTTACTAAATGGGTTTTTCTTAGTGTGGTTTGAACTCCACTAGGTGGCTGTTTTTGTCATACTATTACACAGTTTTTGCCCAAGACAGCTGAGTCTTCCCACAGGAAGGGTGAAGTCCTTCCCCACTCTTGCTATAGAGTATTGTGTAGTGACTGAGGCTTTTAGGACCCAGAAGTTATCAGGGTGATTCTTTTGAGCTGGGAATTTGTCAGGAACTGGATCTTTAGGTACTAATTCTCGGGCTTCCCATGGCCATTGATCTCCCATTACAGTTCCTCCACATACATAACATGAAGTGATATTGAGAGACTGGGCTACATGCCCAGCTAATTGCAAAAACAAATTTCTTGTTTTTCCTGGAATTTCTGGTACTGGCACATTCAGTTCATAATAGAAGGTTTGAAATACTGGCTCAGGAGAGTGTTTATAAACTTCTCCTTAAACAATGATACTTACTCAAGAATCCAGTCCAGCCCCATAGATTCCTAGGGTTACATGCTCCCCCTTTTTCCAGTGAGAATCAAGGGGGTTGGTTATTACTAGTTATAAAGGGTTACACTGATTACTGGTACAGGAAGGACCACTTTTCCCTTTCTGAAGGTAGACATGATTCTTTTTAATTTTGTATCCAAGTAGCCTAAATGACACAAGACCAGTATCCACATTTATTTCCACACAGTCCTAATTCATGACAAATATACTTATTTTCTGCCATATAGCCTCTTTCTTAATTAAGAGAACCACATCCTATTCCCAACTTATTACTATTAATGACAGTGCAGGCAAAATCAAATTTCAAGGTCACTTGTTTGGGCACCCCTTTTTCTTCTGTTTTAGCTAACACTTTACTCGTGTCATTTATGAGCCCCCATCAGTCCTCAGTCCTTAATCTCATTTTAAAAACTGTGGTCATGGGAGGTTCAGATGGGTCATAACACACATCAGGTTGGTCATTTCCTGGGCTACATACCTTGTATAGAATAGCATTATACAAGCAAGTTCTTTTTAGAGTCCCTGTACACTTATAATAACCATAAAATAATAGGACCGTAGCAACTTTTGTCCTACCTCAGTGATTTGATGTATACGCTGGGAACAGTGCTCAGTCTGAGGAAGGTCATTTGAAGTCCTTACTGTACAAGTCCAAATTTTAAGGAAAATGAGTCCCGTGATGAGTTTCCTCATGCTTTGGCCATGTGTGGACCAGTCAGCTTCTGGGTGTGACTGGAGCAGGGCTTGTCGTCTTTTTCAGAATCACTTTGCAGGAGTTGGTGAAGCTGCTCCCGTCCACGTACAACTCACAGTCTACTGATGTTCAAGGATGGTCTTGGAGGTTGGGCCCACTGGAATAAACTGAGTCCAATACCTCTACACAGTTATGTTCAACTGGGCTCTCTGATACTGGGAGCAAGGTGGTGGGGTTTAGGGTGTTGCAGACTTCAATGGTTATGTGGGAATTTTCACATAACAAGCTTTGGTACTTGGTTAATCTAGCCTTTGTTAGCCAGTGATGTCCTTTGGCATTCATCAAAGTTACCACAGCAAGGGGAGCCTTTATATTCAGGTTTTGCCCAAGGGTTATTTTATCTGCTTCTTGTGCTAACAGGGCTGTTGCTGCCAGGGCCCTTAGACTTGGGGGCCAGCCTTTGGAAACCCTGTCTAGTTGTTTTGAGAGATAGGCCACGGGCCTTGGCCAGGGCCCCACAGTCTGGGTTAAAACTCCAACTGCCATTTTTTCTCTGTCTGACACATAGAGTGTAAAGGGTTTTGTCAGATCAGGTAGCCCCAGGGCTGGGGCTGACATGAGTTTTTGTTTTAACTCACGAAAAGCTTGTTGCTGTTAGTTGTAATAAATGTAGTTTATCCAATCTACATTTTTATTAACTGTCACCCACCAAAATATTGACTCAAATCCTGCAGCTATTTGATTTCAAGCTTTAAATTGATCTGGTATTCCCCTTGGGACTCCAATTGTGTCTAAATAGATGTGAGAGTCGAAAGACCCATAAGGGGCTTCTCTCACTTTATGATGGCTTATTTTTCCTCCCTCTGGTTGATGAAATGCCAGGGTGAAAGGAATAGACAATTGGACTAAGGTACAAGTGCCACTCCAGTTATTTGGGAGAGTGCCCAGTAAAGGTCCACCACAATACCACCACACATCTGCTCGGGGATGAACAAGGGCTGACTAATTGATAAGCTCTTGAAAATACTTAAGCTCACTGCATCCCTTCAGGTCTCCAAGGAAAGCTAAGTTTCCTCCCTGTTGTGAGAGACACGAAATGAACTTAGTGTTGGGGGATGGAAGTTGGATGCCCCTCGGGGGCTGACCCGCAGGGTGCTGGACTTTGGGATATAGCCAAGAGAACTTGACACGACTTATTTTTTTTTTTTTTTTTTTTTTTTTGAGACGGAGTCTCGCTCTGTCGCCCAGGCTGGAGTGCAGTGGCCGGATCTCAGCTCACTGCAAGCTCCGCCTCCCGGGTTTACACCATTCTCCTGCCTCAGCCTCCCAAGTAGCTGGGACTACAGGCACCCGCCAACTCGCCCGGCTAGTTTTTTGTATTTTTTAGTAGAGACGGGGTTTCGCCGTGTTAGCCAGGATGGTCTCGATCTCCTGACCTCGCGATCCACCCGTCTCGGCCTCCCAAAGTGCTGGGATTACAGGCTTGAGCCACCGCGCCCGGCCGACACGACTTATTGCTACAGGTTGTAGAATCCTGGAAAAAAGCTACCATGCAGCCCACGCCTGGTCGACTGGAGGACCACCTTAGTGGAAAGAGGACAATCTGGGCCTCTGGCCTGCCATGTGCACAAGCATAACAATTGCTTTTGTTTAACGTGCCAATGGAATATTTGATCGATTCCATCCAGGCATTTGCATCTTGGTATCCTGTCTTAATTGCCAAAGTTTAAGTCTTTAATTTCTATGATCCTTTAGAAAAATGAATGTATGATTTTAGGAAATTACAAAAACCAGTTGGGGCAGTCCATCCTTGCTCTTTCGTGGTCCACAGAACTTTGGACCAACTACAGCATAAAAGCTCTACATTGCAGGGCAAGACTCCTGGTTGACACTGGAGTCTTTACCAAAATTTCCCCAGATTAAATGGTCTTAATTTACTAATGCCCAGTCTGAGGAGAGTCAGGAGTGACAGAGGTACTTTTTTGAAGTAGAGAGCTGTCTTTGACTTGGCGTGTCCCTACGGGGTATAACAAGGCAAGCATTAATTGCAGTAGTTTGAGGCGAAATTGGCTTGGTTATGTTAACAACTAGATGGTGAGCAATAGAGCGAGGAAAGAAGAAAGAGTAATAGAATGGATGAAAGAGTTAAATTTTTCTTAGCTTTAGTTTGGTAGGGTTTTCCCCTGGGACTATGGCCCACAGCTCTGGAGAGGATGGCACTTTCTTGACTCGGTTGTGATGAGTCCATCCTTTCTTCGTTGTACGAACAGCAGCCTCGGTGGTTAGCAGCACAAGGTAGGGTCCTTCCTAGGCTGGCTCGAGTTTCCATTTTTTTCAGCTTTTGATGAGAATGTGATCTTTAGGCTGGTGGTGGTTTACCAGAAATTCTAGGGGTGGTACATGTGCTAAAAGATTTTTGGTTTTGAGGGAAAGGAAAGTGGAAGATAAACCAAGTATATAATTTTTAAGAAATTAACCTTTTGTTTTAAATATGGGGACATCAGCAGTGGACTTCATAGTCCTCAGTGCCTTTCTACTGAGAAATTTCCTTTAGCACCTATTTTTATTAGTTTTTAGACCAAAGAAGCCAAACACCATTTTATATTCGACAATGCTTCCTATATGATTTTTATACCAGATAAGCTGAATTTCACCTTTATATTAGTATGTTTTTAATGTTAAACTTAGTTTTAATAAAACTTTGTAGACATATTTATTCAATTTTTAAAGTCTGACCATAAGGTAAGATTTTTGTAGACTTTTTTTTAACCTTTTATAACCTTTGTTACAGAGCAGGTTAGTGCTTTAAGAAAAACCCATTGTGTTTTTATTTTAATGTTCAGTTCACAGAAAAACTGGATGATACCCCTTTAACTTTAGCTAATATGTTTACACACAGCGTTTTCTTTACAATTAACATTTTAAAACTTGCTTAAGCCTTCAAAACAAAAAAAATTTTTAACCTTTTAATGTAGGTAAAAATTTACATTCTTATGCCTCTTTATAATCTTTTTACCAAAGATATATTTTACTTTCCTTATACACTTTGGACATAAACTGTTTTTTAAATAGTACTCAGGAGTACTGTTTAAATTATACAACATTTCCTGCATAAATTTTTTATAACTTTTTTTTCTCTTTCATGACTTTCATAAACAATTCTTTGACTTGCCTCAACTTTCAGACTTATTACAAACATTTCTTTCTTTAAACAACCAGTTAATTTATTTCAGGACAAGAATTTACCATATAACATTCTTTTTACATAAATTCTGCCCCCTCCTCCAGTTCCCCCCCTCCGTTTTTTTTTTTTCGAAGATAACCATTCTTTTCCAAAGCGAACTTCTTTTATGTCTGTGGACTAGACTGTCTAGGGCCACAAGATTAGAAGTTACTATAATACATGTTAAACTTTAACTTTTAGCAAACTTTGCTTTTGTTGAAAACCTTGTAAGTTTGGGATTTCAATTATCCTTTGCTATTAATAAGACCTTGTTTAGTTCAAATTAACTTAGAATTGGTATAGATGGCTTTTTTTTTTTTCTTCAGTTACCCAGGAGGAACCATCTACAGTTCTGTCCTGAAGGAAGTTCCTCCTAGGTCTTGTCGGACCTTTGTATGGTAATTAAGATTTAGATCCCCTGTTAGGAAACCTGCTGGGTTGAGGGAATTTTCAGTGCTTAATGTTAAATCATCTTTTTTTTTTTTTTCCTTAGGATACTTCTGAACTGGTGAGCTGTGCTCACAATGAGGTTTCCTCTAAAAGTTATTTTTTTTACTTTCTTCTGTTAGCAAAGCAGTTGCCACTACAGATTGAATGCATTTGGGCCATATGTGGGTTACTGGGTTAAGGATTTTTGATATGAAGGCCTCAGTGCTTTTGGGATACGCCCTTGTTTACACTGACAACAAAGTGGTGTGGCGTGTTATAGGGTTACTGAGAATACCTTTAATTATCAATTATAGGTTTTAAATTTACCTTGGCTTTTAAAGGAATAGGGTACACTGTTTTATTCTTAACTACTTACATCTCTCTCTCTTTCTTTCTTCCTTTCTCTCTTTGACTTTCTATCTCTCTCTCTTTGACTTTCCTTTTGCCTCTGTCTCTTCCTTTCTCTCTCTGCCTCTGTCCTTCTCTCTCTCCCTCCTTGACTCCCTCTTTGTCTCTCTGTCTCTTCCTTCTATCTCTTCCTCTCTCTCTTTGCCTCTTTTCCTCTCTGTCTCTTTCCTTTCTGTTCTCTGCTGGTCTTTCCTTGCCTCTTCCAGCTGCTTATGCTGCTGTTCTCTCAACCATTGTGGTGGGGGTAGGGGGAGGTCTAAAACTAGCTGTAACCAAGTGTCTGTGTATGGGAACTGGTCTGGATGCCCTGGTTTACAGGTTATCTTGTGCCATACCTTTGAAACAAGGGGCCTGTCCAGGCTTCCTTCTGATGGCCAACCCACCTCTAATGCTGGCCAGTCTGTCTTACACAAAGTTTTAAGTTTTCCTGGTGTCATAGTACTCCATATGATTTGTTTTTCTAAGACCACCAGAGCGGGCACAAAAGAACCAGTGACTAGGCAAGTGTAGGAGCAAAACTGCAAGTTTATTTTGGTCACCTAGCTTCAGGGGAAGAAGGTGGGTAGGGAGAGGTCTGTCGGCTTCCGGCAAATGAGGCCCACAGAGTCGCCCGTGGAGCTCTCGGACGGAGTTCCGACACTCCCGACCGCAGTGGGGAAGCTGGGAAGTCCGTGCGTGGCATTCGTCCGGAGCGACTTTTCTAGGAGTGGGAGGGCGATAGGCGGGGCACGGGCGTGTCGGGGGGCGTTCTGCAGGTGCGACGAGGTAAATCTTGGTCTCTTCAGATTGACATCACCTGGCGCATGCCTAGTTGGTCTGCACCTTCCCGGGTCGCCGGCTGCATTTTCGCGCGTGCGGGAAAAGTTGGGGGGATGAAGAACCCGGAAGTGCACCATCTTGCCTCCGTTCATCCAAACAGTCCAACCTTTTATTGATAATAGTGATAAAGGGGCGCCGTGGTCTGTCTGGCTACTTCCTGCTGTTAAGGGGCGCTGTTAAGGTCGGGGCCCATGGTTGGCATTTGGACGTACAGATGAAGAATAAAATAAGGCACAGTATTAGTATAGGAACGAGGTATGGAAGCATTTGTTGGAATATGGGCAAAACCCAGAAGGAAGGTCCTGGCAAGGTTGGGGTATTAAGGTTCTGTATCTCAGTTTTTTCTTTTATTGAGGGTTTGAATGTTAGTGTCTACTAGGCCTGACTTGCTAACATAATAGCAGCACTCTTCTCCAAGGAAGAGACAAGTGCCTCCTTTTTCAGCTGTAAACAAGCCTAGGGCTCGCCTGTTTTGGGCAGCTACTTGGGCTATTGAGGTAGTTCGGTGCTGCAGGGAGGCCAGGCTTTCAGCTGATTCCAATAACTAGAGGGAGGAAAACAGCCCGTTTTTGACGGAAGTGGCGTAGTGACACGGAAAGTTGCTGGAAAAGCTCTGCTACTTCTGCCTGGCTGTATAAAGTTAGACTGGGGACCAAGGACACGGGGACATAGAGGGATCAGTTAATGGCTGTATGGTTAAGAGTTTTAGAGAGAGACCAGTTGCACCAGAAATAGCCTCCAATGGGGGCTGTTTGGCCTCCACTGGGTGCCTGAGTATGATTACCTCAGGATGAATTTGGAGTTGAATAATGGAAAGGAAGGATTGGGCTATTTGGATTTTGGTATAGTGGCGCCTGGAGTGTGAGTGAATTGTGGGATGTTTGACCAGTTGTGTTGAAGGCCCTGGGCAGGGGGCTGCCACTAGGCGGGGGCCTTCTAAAGCCTCACAGAGGAAGCAGTGGGAGAGATTGGTTATATTCACAGTGTAGGTTAAGTTTAGCCTTTGGCGGATAAGTGTGAGCCATGAGAAAGGGGTCTCTATTGTGCGGAGAGAAGTTTGATAGCCTTAAGGAAGACAACTGGCAGAACTATGTACTACTGAGTGTGTTCGGCTGTCTTGTGGCCAAGTTTCAGTGATGAGAAAAAAATTGCCATACAGTAGGCGGACTAGCAAAGGTCTGAGTGTATGAGTGAAACAGCAATATAAGTATAAAATGAGACTTCATTTTCAGTGTAGTCACGGAGTGTCCCTTGCCACTGGAGATGTTCGATGAAGGTTAGGAGACGGGAGAACCACTGCTCTGGACTATTGTCTGGAGGTAGATATGGGTCTGGGGTTATGTATTGAAAGTCTGATAGGTTTATGTAGAGGATGGTTAGAAAGCGAGCTAAGCACCAGGGGTCAGGGAGCATGAACTAGTTAAGAAAGTTTAGTAAGTTTGAGGCGAGTGGGGGAAAGTTGAACTGATGTCCACTGATTGTTCCCAGTGGGGGCCCTTTTTAGCTGGGAAGTATGAATCCAATGCGTGTGTCCTAGGAGTTTTGCTGCTGTATGTGTAGACAGGAGGACAATGTATGGGCCTTTCCACCTGGGCTGTAAGTCTTTGGCTTGGATATCTTTTATGTATACTTGGTCTCCGGGACTGAGGGAGAGATGTGGGTTGTAGGCGTCTGTTGGAGGAGGGTGTGCTAACTCAGCGTGTTGTCTTAGGAGTTGTCTGAGAAGAGTGAGATATGGGAGGTAGTTCGCCAAAGGGGCTGGCAGGGAAGGTATTTGTTGGAGGGTTAGGGGCCGTCCGTAGACTAATTCGAACGGACTGAGGCCTGTTGGGCTTCGAGGTGCTGCCCGCAGCCGGGTCAGGGCTAAGGGAAGGAGAGTTACCCACGACTGCCGGGTTTCAACTGAGAGTTTGGTGAGCTGCTGTTTGATGAGTCCTTTTGCCTTTTCTACCTTACCAGAAGACTGAGGCCTATAAGGGATGTGGAGTTTCCAGGTGATGTGTAGGAGGGCTGCCACCTGTTGGACTACCTTAGAGATGAATGCTGGACCATTGTCGGATTGAAGAGTGACCGGGAGGCCAAACCTAGGAATAATATGTTCAGTGAGTATAGAGGCAACAATGTTAGCGGTTTCTCCTGTGGTAGGATAGGCCTCGATCCACCCTGAAAAGGTGTCCACAAGGGTTAAGAGGTATCTGAATTTTTTATGTCTTGGCATATGTGTGAAATCAATTTGCCAATCTTCACCTGGTTGGTGTCCTCTGAGTTGATGGCTGGGATGGGGATTACACAATGCGCCTTGAGGATTTGCCTTTAGGCAGGTAGAGCACTGCTGGTTGATTGTAAGTAAGTGTTTTTGTAGTGTTGGACAGTGGAGGAGGGGATTTAGGAAATCATATAAGGCTTTGGGTCCTATATGTAAAGAATTATGTATGTCTGTTAGAATGGTATGGAGTTGTGTTTCAGGAATAACTAGTTTGTTATCAATATATATCCAGTCACCTGTAGTTAGTTTGGCTGTTGGATTTTGTAATAGCTTAGCCTTTTCTTCCTGAGTGTAATTAGGGGCATACTGAGGGGAGAGAAAACAGGCAGAAGGAGGCTTAGGGGTGGAAAATCCGGTGGCTGACTTGGCAGTGACGTCAGCGAAATTGTTGCCAGCTGCTACCGGGTTAGATGAAGTTTGGTGCCCTTTACAATGTATAATGGCTACCTTGGAAGGTGCCGACAGTGCATCTAGTAGTTTGAGTATTTGGTTTTTGTTAATAATAGGGGTACCGCCGGTGGTTAAAAACCCTCTCTCTTTCCAGATGACTGAATGGGTGTGTGCGATTAGAAAAGCATATTTAGAATCTGTGTATATGTTTACTGTTTTTCCTTTTGATAGTAGGAGTGCCTTGGTTAGTGCAGTGAGTTATGCCTGCTGTGATGTGGTTCCTTGTGGTAGGGGTTTTGTCTCTAAAACTGTGGAAGAGGTAACTACTGCATATCCTGCCTGTCTGTTTCCTTGAGGGTTGATAAAGGAGCTGCCATCCACAAATAGGGTTAGTTGTGCATTCTGAAGGGGCTGGTCATGCAAGTGTAGGTGGCTGGGGGGTTGAGCCTCCAGAACCTTAGGACAAGAATGTTTAGTATGGGGTGGTTTAAGAGAGTCTGGCAGTAAAGTGGCTGGATTTAGAGAGGAGCAAACTTCTAAAGTAACAGTGGGGTCTTCTATGAATAAGAGATGGAAAAGTTGGAGCTGGGTTGGAGTTAAGTGGCTAATACTTTTATGAGAGATGAGATCCTGAAGACGGTGTGTGGAGAGGACTGTTAGATTACTGCCTCTAATGAGCTTTTTTGCTTCCTGGGTCAGGCAGGCTGCCGCTGCTAGCGCACGCAGACAGGGTTGCCAGCCTTGTACAGTTGGGTCTAGCTGTTTGGATAGATAGGCCACAGGACGGTGGGTGTTACCGACAGGCTGGGCTAAGAGACCAACTGCCACTTTCTGCCTTTCATCTGTAAAGAGTTGGAAGGGACGCTGGAAATCAGGCAGTGAGAGAGTGGGTTGTGAGAGAAGGCAAGCTTTTAAGCGGGTGAAATGAGTCGAGATTAACTTGGGGTTGGACAAAGGCCCATGTGGGGTTTCTTTAACTGCGGCGTATAAAGGTTTGGCTAGGATTCCAAAATTGGGGATCCAATGTCTGAAGAAACCTATTAGACCTAGGAAGGATTGAATTTCTTTTGCATCTTGAGGGGGAAGAAGGTTATGTATTAGGGCCATGCGGTCGGTAGTTAGAGACCGGGTTGTTGGGGTGATTTCAATTCCTAAGTATATGACGGTTTGGCAAGAAATTTGGGCCTTGTGTTTAGATACTTTATAACCTAATGAGCCTAAATGGTTGAGGAGAGTTGCAGTGTCTAGAAGAGAGTCTTGCTTGGTAGGGCTACAGATTAGGAGATCATCTACATACTGCAGAACTTTGCTATTAGTGAGAGGGCAGGAGGCAAGGTCTTTTGCTAAGGCCTGACCAAAGAAATGGGGGCTGTCCCGGAACCCTTGTGGGAGGACTGTCCACGTCAGTTGAGTGGAGGTATGTGTGTCTGGGTCCTCCCATGTGAAAGCAAAAAGGAACTGGCAGTCTGTGTGTAGGGGTATGGTAAAGAAAGCATCCTTAAGGTCTAGCACAGTAAAATAAGTAGAATTGGTGGGGATATGGGACAGAAGGGTGTAAGGGTTGGGAACTACAGGGTGCGTGGGACGGGTGCCTTCATTGACTAGCCGAAGATCCTGTACTAACCTATACGTTCCATCTGCCTTTTTAACTGGAAGTATTGGAGTGTTACAGGGGGAATGTGTGTGGACAAGAATATGTTGGCTAAGTAGTCGCGTGATAATTGGCTTTAAACCTTGTAGATGTGTCGGAGAGAGAGAGAATTGGGGGCGGTTTGGGAAACGAGTGGGATCTTTGAGCTTGACGAGAACTGGTGGGTGGTGGGCAGCTATGACCAGGGTGGAAGTGTCCCACACTTGAGGGTGTACAGAAATAGGGAAGATGGGGGGTGGGGGTGACATAGGAGGAGCGTGTGCGCTTGCACAAAGCATGAGCAACAGGTCATGAGGGGGTTGAAGGGGAGTGGATGGGTTGGTGGGAATGTATATGGAGGCCTTTAAGGTGCTCAGGATGTCTCGGCCTAGTAAGGGGGTAGGGCATGAGGGTATGATGAGGAACGAGTGCGCAAAGTAGTTGTTGGCCAGGCAGCAACTGAGGAGTGGAGTTTTTCGTGGGGTGGATGGCTTTCCGTCTACTCCTACTACAGAGATATTGGATGGAAGGCTAGGTCCAGAGAAGGACGGCAAAACAGAATAGGTAGCCCCACTATCTATTAAAAAATTAATTGTCTTACCTGCTACCAGGAGAGTTACCCGCGGCTCGGCGAGGGTGATGGGGGTCCCCGAGTCTCGGCACCTTCAGTTGTAGTTGTCGTCCAGATGTAGGAGCTGGAAGGAGCTCCCAGGATCCTGGGAAAGGGGGTCACGTGGAGACGCAGCACCTATTCTCAGGGTGGGGCAATCAGACTTCCAGTGTCCTCCCTGCTGGCAAGCAGGGCAGGGGGCTGCTGGTGGACGAGGGTTAGGACATTCATTGGCCCAATGTCCTGACACCTTGCACTTATAGCAAGGCTGCGTTGGGACTCGGGGACCTTGCAGACACCTGTTGGCATAGTGTCCTGCCTTGCCGCACTTATAGCAGGCTCCTTTCGTGGCCTTGGAGTCTGTGGGGTGTGTGCTCTCTGGTCTGGGGTTACAACTGGGCTGTAAAGCCGCTGCTAGGAGCTGGACCTTCTGTTTGAGGCGTGCCTGTCGCACTGCCTCAGCCGTCTGCTCTCTGGAGTTATAGACCTTAAAGGCTAATTTAACCAGGTCTTGTATTGGTGCCTGAGGACCATCCTCTACCTTTTGAAGTTTCTTACGAATGTCAGGAGCTGATTGAGAAATGAAATAAGACGCCAAAATGGTGGCCCCTGTGGGGGAGGCCGGATCTAACTGGGTATATTGGATTAGAACCTCAGTCAGCCTATTTAAGAATGCGGCTGGATTTTCTTCTGGATTTTGAATAATTTCTTTTAATTTGTTAAAATTTACAGTTTTGTTTGAGGCTGTTTGCATACCAGCCAACAAACACTGAACCATTATGTCTCACCTACGGCGCCCAGGCTGGTTTGCTTGATAGTTCCAGTCCGGGTCTGCCGAGGGGACTGCTTGCTCCCCTAGTGGGATGGCGGCATCAGTTAAATGTAGTTGGTTGGCGTGCTGCCTGGCGGCTGCTAGGATGCGCTCTTGCTCCTCAGGGTTTAGGGTGGAGGTTAGGATAACCTGGAGGTCATGCCAAGTTAAGTCATAGGCCTGACAAAGGTATCTAAATTCCTTTATGTAGATGGTGGGATTAGCTGAGAAATCCCCTAAACGCTTCTCAATTTTGGAAAGATCGGCCAATGAAAAAGGGACATGTACTCTGACTACCCCCTCCGCCCCAGCCACCTCTCGCAAAGGCGCTAACACTGTGGGAGGGTGTGGGGCAGGAGTGGAGGCATCAGCAGGGCACTTAGAGCGGGTGTGTGCAGAGATAGGAGACTCAAGACAGCCAGTTGGGGGCCCTGAAGGAAGCACGGGACTGAGTGGATTACTAGTAGGTAAGGAAGAGGAAGGAGGAGTCCAGGCGGAGGGAGGAGAAGTATAGGGCGGAAGTGAGGGAAACCCTAGATCCTCCGGCTGCACAGAAAGGAATGAAGACTCCTCTTTTTTGGGTTCCTGTGAGCCGGCGTCCTTGGCTAGCATAACTTGGGCCGAAGAGCACTGGCTACACAGGTCGGGACGAGAGCATAAGGCCCAAAAGCCTTGTATGTACGTAATTTCAGACCACTTGCCTAACCGCTGGCAGAAATTGCTGAGGTCGGTCAGAAAATTGCGATCTAGGGTGCCCTCTGGTGGCCACTGAGACTGATTGTCTAGTTTGTATCGGGGCCACGCCACAGTGGAAAGGAAAATTAACCGCTTCCTCCTAAGGCCTTGTTCGAGCTGTAAGGTTTTTAAATTGGCTAGGAGGCACCCCAAGGGGGTGCTCTTTGGAAATTTGGACTGGGGGTTTCCCATTTGTTTCCTCTTTACTTACACAATGGACACAGTGGAAATGGAAGTGGATCTCTGCCTGGCTTCAAAGCGTCCTTTGGAACCAGCAGAGACAGACTGGAGGCTCATGGAGCCAAAGTGGAGATTACCTTCAGGCGGACGTCTCCATCCTGAATGGGTCTCCCAAGCCACTTGGTGGCTCAAAAGTGGGCCTCAGACCTGCGCAGGATTTTTGGCTGAGGGAGGTAAAGAGGAGACAAGGGCACTTACCCCAGAGAGGCCGGTGCTCTTTGGAAATTTGGACTGGGGGTTTCCCGTTTGTTTCCTCTTTACTTACACAATGGACACAATGGAAATGGAAGTGGATCTCTGCCTGGCTTCAAAGCGTCCTTTGGAACCAGCAGAGACAGACTGGAGGCTCTTGAAGCCAAAGTGGAGATTACCTTCAGGTGGACGTCTCCGTCCTGAACGGGTCTCCCGAGCCACGTGGTGGCTCCAAATGGACCTCGGACCTGTGCAGGATTTTGGCCGAGGGAGGTAAAGAGGAGACAAGGGCACTTACCCCAGAGAGGCCGTGAGAGTGAGGGAAGCGGGTCTCAGGTCCTGGTCCGTCTGTGGCGTGGAACGAGGAGGAGGAGGAGGCTCCCCAGACCCTGGGGGCCCTGAGGAGGGGTCTCCTCCGGGGTTCGGCACCAACTGATTTGTTTTTCTAAGACCACCAGAGCGGGCACAAAAGAACCAGCGACTAGGCAAGTGTAGGAGCAAAACTGCAAGTTTATTTTGGTCACCTAGCTTCAGGGGAAGAAGGTGGGTAGGGAGAGGTCTGTCGGCCTCTGGCAAATGAGGCCCACAGAGTCACCTGTGGAGCTCTTGGACAGAGTTCTGACAGTCCCGACCGCAGTGGGGAAGCTGGGAAGTCCGTGCGTGGCATTCGTCCGGAGCGGCTTTTCTAGGAGTGGGAGGGCGATAGGTGGGGCACGGGCGTGTCGGGGGGCATTCCGCAGGTGCGACCAGGTAAATCTTGGTCTCTTCGGATTGACATCACCTGGCGCATGCCTAGTTGATCTGCACCTTCCCGGGTCGCCGGCTGCATTTTCGCGCGCGCGGGAAAAGTTGGGGGATGAAGAACCCGGAAGTGCACCATCTTGCCTCCGTTCATCCAAACACCATAGTCTCCCTTAAATCCTTTCTTGAAAATTTTCAACATAGTTCCTAGTGGGGTGGGCTTACTTTGTGCCTCGCCCATGCTTCCTTGAGACAAAACACCACGCTCACAACACACACACACCACAAAACAAAGAACGAGTAAAAAGGGCACACACACACACTTTTACAGTTTACACCAAACCAGAATCAAAACCAAAATCAGAGTATCAAGAAATCCAAGCCAGGTCAAAACCAAAACCAAAGTATCAAGCAATCCAAGTCAAGTTAAAAACAAAAACCAAAATGCCAGTACAGGCACATCATGGGTGATCAGGCCACGCTTCCACTCAAATGGAGTGGGCAAGTTCCAAAGACCAGTCTTACCAAGTTTCAGATGTCTGGACTCCAAGTGCCAATTCCTTCCTGGTGTTCAGCCACTGCGTTGATCCTCTGTGGGGGCCTGCCACACAGTGCTCTGGCAAAGCATTCCACCAGGGCAGTTGCCTACCCAGGAGTGCTGTCAGCATCTGCATTGCTCAAGCTGGCCAGAGTCCCCGCAGGGATGCTCCACAGGGCAAGCCTAAAGGGCCGCCCTGACTGTCCATTAATCACCTCACTTCATGGTCAGGGAACCAAGAAATATAGCAGGACAAGCAATAGACAAAACCCCTCAGACACTGAGTTAAAGAAGGAAGGGCTTTATTCGGCGGGGAGCTTCAGCAATACTCAGGTCTCCAAAAACCGAGCTCCCAGAGTGAGAAATTCCTGTCCCTTTTAAGGGCTCACAACTCTAAGGGGGTCCACATGAGGGTGTCATGATTGATTGAGCAAGCAGCGGGTACGTGACTGGGGGTTGCATGCACTGGTAATGAGAATGGAACAGAACAGGACAGGGATTTTCACAATGCTTTTCCATACCATATCTGGAGTCTATAGATAACATAACCGGTTAGGTCAGGGGTCAATCTTTAACCAGACCCAGACCGTGGTCCCGGACTGTCTGCCTGTGGATTTCATTTCTGCCTTTTAGTTTTTACTTCTTTCTTTGGAGGCAGAAATTGGGCATAAGACAACATGAGGGTTGGTCTACTCCCTTACTAGCACTTTGGAAGGCTGAGGCAGGCGGATCACCTGAGGTCAGGAGTTTGAGACCAGCCTGGCCAATATGGTGAAACTCCGTCTCTACTAAAAATAAAAAATAAAAAAATAAAAAAATAGCCAAGCATAGTGGCGTGTGCCTGTCCCAGCTATTCAGGAGGCTGAGGCAGGAGAATCGCTTGAACCCGGGAGGCAGAGGTTGCAGTGAACTGGGATCATACCACTGCACTCCAGCCTGGGCGACAGGGCAAGACTTTGTCTCAATTAAAAAAAAATAATTTCAATGTTTAGATTCAGGAGTACGCGTACAGGCTTGTTACATGCAGCATTGCATGTTGCTGAGGTTTGGGCTACAGATCCCATCACCCAGGTAGTGAGCATAGTACCTGTGGTGTTTTTTCTTTTTTCTTTTTCTTTTCTTTCTTCCTTTTTGTTTTTTTTTTTTTTTTTTTTTAGAGACAGGGTCTCACTATGTTGCCCAGGCTGGTTTTGAACTCCTGAGCTCAAGCAATCCTCCTGCCTTGGCCTCCCAAAATGCTGAGATTACAGGCGTGAGCCACTGAGCCTGGACCAATAGGTGGTTTTTCAACCCACCTCCTGCTCCCCCATCTGGTAGTCTGCAGTATCTATTGTTCCTATCTTTATGTCTATGTATACCCAATGTTTAGCTCCCACTTATAAGTGAGAACATGCAGTAATTGATTTTCTGTTCCTGTGTCAATTCACTTAGGATTATAGCCTCCAGCTGCATCCATGTTGTCACAAATCATGTGATTCATTCTTTTTTGTGGTGGCGTAGTATTCCATGGTGTATATGTACCACATTTTCTTATCCAATCCACCATCGATGGACACCTAGGTTGATTCCATGTCTTTCTATTGTGAATAGTGCTGTGATGAATATATAAGCATGTATCGTTTTGGTAGAACAGCTTATATTCTTTTGGATATATGGCCAGTAATGAGATTGCTGGGTTGAATAGTAGCCCTGTTTTATATTCGTTGAGAAATCTTCAAACTGCTTTCCACAGTGGCTGGACTAATTTACATTCCCACCAGCCAAAAATGTATAAGCATTCCTTTTTCTGCATAGCCTCACCGGCATCTGTTACTGTCTTTTTAATAATAGCATTCTGACTGGTGTGAGATGGTATCTCATTGTGGTTTATGATTTGCATTTCTCTGGTGATTAGTGATAATGAACTTTTGTTTCAAATGTTTTTTGACTACTTGTATGTCTTCTTTTGAGAAGTGTCTGTTTATGTCCTTTACCTACTTTTTAATGGGGTTATTTGTTTTTTGCTTGTTGATTTGTTGAAGTTCCTTATAGATTCTGGATTTCAGACCTTTGTCAGATGTGGTTTGCAAATATTTTCTCCCATTCTGTAAGTGTTCTGTTTACTCTGTTGATAGTTTCTTTTGCTCTACAGAAACTTTTGAGTTTAATTAGTTCCCACTTGTTGCTTTTGTTTTTGTTGTAGTTGCTTTTGAGGACTTAGCCAAAAGTTTTTTGCCAAGGCTGATGTTGAAAAAGTATTTCCTAGGTTTTCTTCTATGATTTTAATAGTTTGAGGGCTCACATTTAAATCTTTAATCCATGTGATTTAAGTCTTTAATCACATTTAAATGTTTAGTACACCTTGAGTTGATTTTTGTATAAGGTGTAAGGAAGGGATTCAGTTTCATTCTTCTGCGTATGGATAGCCAGTTATCTCCACAGTATTTATTGAATAGGGAGTTCTTTCCTCATTGCTTGCTTCATAGTCTTTATTGAAGATCAGGTGGTTGTAGGTGGGTGGCTTTATTTCTGGGCTCTCTGTTCTATTCCATTGGTCTATGTGTCTGTCTTTGTACCTATAGCCTCATACTATAGGTACAAATACCTATAGTTTTGGTTACTATAGCCTCATATTTGGGTGGTGTGATGCCTCCAGCTTCGTTATTTTTGCTTAGGATTGCTTTGGCTATTCAGGCTCTTTTTTTTGTTCCATATTAATTTTAGAATAGTTTTTTTCTAATTCTGTGAACAATGGCATTGGTAGTTTGATACAAATAGCATCGAATCTGTAAATTGCTTTGAGCAGTGTGGTCATTTTAACTATATTGATTCTTCCAATCCATGAGCATGGAATACTTTTCCATTCATTTGTGTCATCTCTGATTATTTCAATGGTGTTTTGTATTTCTCTTTGTAGAGAGCTTTCACCTCCTTGGTTAGCTGTGTTCCCAGGTACTTCATTTTTCGTGTCTGCCTGTAGTTCTGTGTGTTTTTAAAATTTTTGTCAGTGGTTCTCTTTGACCTGTAATTAACACATTGTATGAAGATGAAATCAGTTTGTCCTGATACCTGAACAACTTGCCATAATTCTTTGCCAATAGTCAAATTCTTCACGTGTCTCTCTATGTGTCTCAATATGTCTCTCAATATGTCTCTCTAAACACATATTGGTCATTGATGGTGTCAATGCCTGATATGTATAAGGGATGGGGTGGGGAAGAAAGTGTAGAGGAATTATGGGAAGTCAAGTGTGGATTGGATGCCATTTCTCTGTTTTGGGTGTGTGGTCAGGACCACGTGAGGAAGGCTGGCTGGTCAACTCCCCCACCCCACACAAGTACACGCACATTACCATCAAGAGTAATAGATGCTTAAACTGGGTCAGTCTGGGAGTTATGAGAACAAGTGGGAGGGACACCCACAGAAAGGCAGTAGGGAAGTCTTCTTGGAGGAAGTGGCAGCTAAGCCAAGGCCTGAGACAGAAGCAAAAGAAAAGTGAAAGGGATGTGGGGAAGCAAGGGGCCAGAGGAGGGAGACAGAATGGAACGGAGGGACAGAATATGGGTGTATGGAGGTGGGAGGAGTGGTGGGAGAAAACGGGAAGAGGGGTAGGTGTGGTTTATCCCAGACATGCAGGGCTTGTTCAACATCCCAAATATCAATATTGCAGAAATGGACAAGCTGATCCTGAAGTTCATATGGAAACAGAAGGGACCCATATGTTAGACTTATACCTAAATATTTCATGGCCTTTGGCACTATTGTAAATTGTACTGGTTTTTAAATTTAAATTTTCAATTGTTCAATGATATAGAAATACAACTGGCTGGGCCCAGTGACTCACGCCTGTAATCCCAGCACTTTGGGAGGCTGAAGCAGGTGGATCACCTGAGGTCGGGATTTTGAGACCAGCCTGACCAACATGGAGAAACCGTGTCGCTACTAAAAATACAAAATTAGCCGGGTGTGGTGACACATGCCTGTAATCCCAGTTACTTGGGAGGCTGAGGCAGGAGAATTGCTTGAACCTGGGAGGCAGAGGTTATGGTGAGCCGAGATCATGCCATTGCACTCCAGCCTGGGCAACAAGTGCGAAACTCCATCAAAAAAAAAAAAAAAAAAAAAAAAAGAAGAAGAGATACAACTGATTCTTACATATTGATCTTGTATTCAAAACAATCTTAGAAAAGGGGAACAAAGTTGGAGGGTTCACACTTTACAATTCAAAACTTACAAAGCCATAGAGCCAGAAAATAAATTAGTGGTTTCCAGGGGCTGGGGGTTGGATTGGGGATTGGAAGTACTGCTAACAGATACAAAATTTCTTTCTGGTAAGATGGAAATGTTCTGGAGGTAGTGGTGATGATTACACAACATTGTGAATGTACTAAAACCCAGTGAACCTTATACTTTAAAATGGTAAAGTTTATGGTCTGTACATTTAATCTAAATTATAAAAGCTACTTTGAAGAAAACAATGTGATTCACCATAACAGCAGATTAAAGAAGAAAAAACATGTAACCACCTGAACAGTTATAGAACTAGAATTTGACAACATACAACATCCTTTCATGATTAAAAATACTCTCAGCGAACTAGGAACTGAAGGGAACTGCCTCAACCTGAAAAAAGAGCATTTACAAAAATTCTCTAGCAAGGATTATACTTAAAGTGAAAGAGAATGCTTTTCACCTAAAATTGGAAACGAGGCAAGAATATCTACTTTTGTAATTCCTATTCAACATTGTACTGGAAGACCTAGCCAATGCAATAAAGCAAGACAAAAAAATACAGAGAGGAAAGGAAGAAATAAAACCATCTCTATTTGCAGATGATACAATTGCATGGAAAATTCCAAAGAATCTATAAAAAAGCTATGATAATTCAGTAAGTTCTCAGGATATAAGAGCAACATATAAAAATCAGTTGTATTTCCATAATATAATTGAACAATTGGAAATTTAAATGAAAAAGTACCATTTACAATAGCATCAAATACCATGAAATATTTAGGTATAAATCAAATGAAACATGTATGATAACTTTATGCTGAAAACTACAAAACACTAATGAGAGAAATAAAAGACCTAAATAAATGGAGAGATACACTGTGGCCATGCATTCGAATATTGGAGTTCCAATATTGTTAAGGTGTCAGTTCTTCCTGAGTTGATCTACAGATTCAATGCAATAAAAATCCTGGATAATATTCCATTGTGCACATGTACTACATTTTCTTTATCCATTCATTTGTTGATGGACACTTAGGTTGATTCTATATCTCGACTATTGTGAATAGTGCTGTGATAAACATGGGAGTGCAGTTTATCTCTTCAGTATACTGATTTCCTTTCCTTTGGCAATATACCCAGCACTAGGATTGCTGGATCATATGGTAGTTCCATTTTTAGTTTTCTTGAGGAGCCTCCATACTGTTCTCTATAGTGGCTTTACTAATTTACATTCCCACCAACAGTGCATGAGGGTTCCTCTTTCTCTGCATCTTTGCCAGCATCCATCATTATTTGTCTTTTCGATAAAAGCCCTTTTAACTGGAATGAGATGATATTTCATTGTGGTTTTCATTTGCATTTTTCTAGTACACAAAGGAATATTATTCAGCCATAAGATGAATGATGCCTTGTGATCTGCCATAACAGGATTGGAACTCGAGGACATTATGTTAAGTAAAACAACCCGGGCACAGAAAAACAAATATTGCATGTTCTCATTCATGTGTAGGAGCTAAAAAAAAAAATGGATCTCATGAAGGTAGAGAGTAGAATGATGGTACTAGAGACTGGGAAGGGTAGTGAGGAGGATGGGTTAAAGTGGGGATGGTTAATGTGTACAAAAATACAGTTAGGAAAAATAAGACCTAGTGTTTGGTAGCACAGTAGGGTGACTACAGTTAACAATAATTTATTGTATATTTCAAAATAACTACAAGAGTGGAATTGGAATGTTCCCAGCAAAAGATATGATAAATAATTGAGGTGATGGATATCCCAGTTACCCTGATTTGATCATCACACATTGTATGCTTGTATCAAAATATCACATGTTCCCTATAAATATGTGCAATTATTATGCATACATGAAAAAGTAAAAATCCTGAAA
Organism: Rhinopithecus roxellana; assembly: GCF_007565055.1. Lineage (NCBI taxonomy): Eukaryota > Metazoa > Chordata > Mammalia > Primates > Cercopithecidae > Rhinopithecus > Rhinopithecus roxellana. Next base: position 10,497,586 of record NC_044568.1, read on the forward strand.
GTATAATCTGAAGAATTTAGCCAATTCTAAAATGCATATAAAAATAAAAAAGTTGAGTATCCAAAAGAATTTTGAAAAGAATCTTGATACATACCATTAAGTAGCTGTCACTTTTTATTTATTTATTTAATTTAAAAAAATTAGATTTATATTTTATTATTTTTTAACTTTTACTTTAGGTTTGAGGGTACACGTGAAAGTTTGTTACGTAGGTAAACACGTGTCATGGGAGTTTGCTGTACAGAGTATTTAATCACCCAGGTATTAAGCCTAGTACCCAATGGTTATTTTTTCTGCTCCTGCCTCCTCCCAACTTCCACCCTCAAGTAGACCCCAGTGTCTGTTGTTTCCTTCTTTGTGTTCATAAGTTCTTATTGTTTAGCTCCCACTAATAAGTGAGAACATGCAGTATTTGTTTTTCTGTTCCTGTGTTAATTTGCTAAGGATAATGGCCTCCAGCTCCATCCATGTTCCCACAAAAGACATGATCTCGCTATTTTTTATGGCTGCATAGTATTCCATGGTGTACATGTATCACATTTTTAAAAATCCTGTTTGCCATTGGTGGGCATTTAGGTTGATTGCATGTTTTGCTGTTGTGACTAGAACTGCAATAAATATTCAGGTGCATGTGTTTTTAATGGTAGGATCATTTATATTCCTGTGGGTATATCCCCAGTAATGGGATTGCTGGGTGGAATGGTAGTTCTGCTTTTAGCTCTTTGAGGAGTTGCCATACTGCTTTCCCCAAGTGGTTGAGCTAATTTACCACTCTCACTAACAGTATAAGTGTTCCCTTTTCTCCACAACCTCACCAGTATCTATTTTTTTTACTTTTACTACTAGCCATTCTAACTGGTGTGAGATGGTATCTCATTGTGGTTTTGATTTACATTTCTCTAATGATAATGATATTGAGCTTTTTTTATATATGCTTGTTGGCTGCATGTATGTCTTCTTTTGAAAAGTGTCTGTTCGTTTCCTTTTCCCACATTTTAATGGGGATGTTTTTCTCTTGTAAATTTGTTTAAGTTCCCTCTAGATGCTGGATATTAGACCTTTGTTGGATGCATAGTTTGTGAATATTTTCTCTCATTCTGTAGGTTGTCTGTTTACTCTGTTGATAGTTTCTTTTGCTGTGCAGAAGCTCTTACATTTAATTAGATCCCATTTGTCAATTTTTGATTTTGTTGAGATTGCTTTTGGTGTCTTTGTCAGGAAATCTTTTCCTATTCCTGTGTCTAGGATGGTATTGCCTAGGTTGTCTTTCAGGGTTCTTATAGTTTTGGGTTTTACATTTAAGTCTTTAGTCTATCTTGAGTTTATTTTTGTATATGGTGTAAGGAAGGGGTCCAGCTTCAGTCTTCTGCATATGGCTAGCCAGTTATCCTAGCACCATTTGTTGAACAGGAAGTCTTTTCCCCATTGCTTATTTTTGTCAAAGATCAGATGGTCATAGGTGTATGGCCTTATTTCTGGGCTCTATATTCTGTTCCATTGGTCTATGGGCCTGTTTTTGTACCAGTACCATGCTGTTTTGGTTACTGTAGCCCTGTAGTATAGTTTGAAGTCAGGTAATGTTATGCCTCCTTCTGTGTTCTTTTTACTTAGGATTGCCTTGGTTATTCAGGTTCTTTTTTGATTCCATATGAATTTTAAAATAGTTTTTCCTGGTTCTGTGAAGAATATCATTGGTAGCTTAATAGTAATAGCACTGAATCTATAAATTGCTTTGGGAAGTGTGTCCATTTTAATGATATTGATTCTTCCTATCCATGAGCATGAGATGTTTTACCATTTTTTTGGTGTCATCTCTGATTTCTTTGAACAGTGTTTTGTAACTCTCACTGTACAGATCTTTCACTTCCCTGGTTAGCTGTATTCCTAGTTATTTTATTCTTTTTTGGGCAACCGTGAATAGGATTGCCTTCCTGATTTGGCTGTCAGCTCTTGTTGTTGTATAGGAGTGCTAGTGATTTTTGTACATTGATTTTGTATCCTGAAACTTTGTTGAAGCTATTTGTCAGCTGAAGGAGCTCCTGGGCCAAGACTATGGGGTTTTCTAAATATAGAATCATGTTGTCTGCAAACAGGGATAGTTTGACTTCCTTTCTTCCTATTTATATGCCCTTTTTTCTTTCTCTTGCCTGTTTGCTCTGGCTTGAACTTCCAATACTATGTTGAATAGGACTAGTGAGCAAAGGCATCTTTGTTTTGTGATGGCTTTCAAGGGGAATGCTTTTGTCCATCCAGTATGATATTGGCTGTGGGTTTGTTGTAGATGGCTCTTATCATTTTGAGGTATGTTCCTTCAATACTTAGTTTATTGAGAATTTTTAATATAAAGGGGTGTTGAATTTTATTAAAGCCTTTTCTTCATCTATTGAGGTAATCATGTGGTTTTTGTCTTTAGTTCTGTTTATGTGATGAATCATATTTATTGATTTGCATATGTTGAACTAACTTTGCACCCTGGGGATGAAGCCTACCTGATCACAGTGGATTAGATTTTTGATGTGCTGCTGGATTTGGTTTGCAGGTATTGTGTTGAGGATTTTTGCATTAGTGTTCATCAAGAATATTGGCCTGAAATTTTCTTCCGTTGTTAAGCTGACACTTTTTAGTTTGATGCCACCCCATTTGTCTGGTTTGCTTTTGTTGCCTGTGCTTTTGGGGTCATATCCAAAATATCATTGCTCAAAAGCTTGATGGTCAAGAAGCTTTTCCCTTTGTTTTCTTCTAGTAGTTTTATAGTTTCAGGTCTTGTGTTTAAGTCTTTAATCCATTTTGAGTTGATTTTGTATATGATTTGGGATAAAGATCCAATTTAATCCTTTTGAATATGAATATCCAGTTCTCCCCACACCATTTGTTGAAGAGACTGTCCTTTCTCCTTTGCATATTCTTGGCATCATTATTGAGGATCAATTGACCACAAATGCATAGTTTTATTTCTAACCTCCCTGTTCTGTTCTGTTGGTTGATGTGTCTGTTTTTATGCCACCACCTTGCGGTTATGATTACTAGAGCTTTCTTGACACAGTATGTTTTGAGATCAGGAATTGTGATGCCTCCAGTATTTTTTTCCTGAGGATTGCTTTGGGTATTTGGGGTCTTTTGTGGTTCTATATAAATTTTAATATTTTTTTCTATTTTTGTTAAAAAATGCCATTGGGATGCTGATACGGATTGTACTGAATCAGAATATTGCATTAATATTCCAATCCATGAACATAAGATATCTTTCCATTTATTTTTGCCTTGTTTAACTTCCTTCATCAATGTTTTATCGTTTCAGTGTATATGTTTTTCACTTCTCTGGTTAAATTTACTCTTAGGTATTTTTTTTTTGATGCTATTGTAAATGAGATTGTTTCTTGATTTCTTTTTCAGACAGTTCATTGTTAGTGTATAGAAGCACTATTGATTTTTGACATTGATTTTGTAACCTGTAACTTTACTGAATTTATTCATTAGTTCTAGTAGTTCTTTTTTGGGGGAGTCTTTAGGGTTATATATATATATATATTTATATGTATATCATTTTAAGTGTAAACAGATACAAATTTCCTTTTTTATATCTGATTTGGGTCTCTTTCATTTATTTTTCTTGCCTAATTGCTGTGACCAGGACTTCCAGTACTGTATTACATAGAAGTAGTGAGAGTAGGCATCCTTGCCTTTTTCCTCATTTTAGTGGTAAAACTTTCAATTTTTCACCATTGAATATGATGTTTGTTGTGGGCTTGTCATATATGGCCTTTATCATATTGAGGTACATTCCTTCTGTAGTGAATTTATTGAGAGTTTGTATCATAAAATAATGTTGAATTTTGTCAAATGCTTTTTTTTTTTTGGTGTGTGTATATTGAGATGATCATGTGGTTTTTGTCCTTCATTCTGTTACTGTGATATGTCACATTAATTGATTTGCATATGTGGAATCATCCTTGCATCTTGCATCCCAGAGATCAATCACACTTGATCATGGTTATTATCTTTTTTTTTTTTTTTTAACAAAGTCTCGCTCTGTCGCCCAGGCTGGAGTGCAGTGGTGCGATCTCGGCTCACTGCAAGTTCCACCTCCTGGGTTCACACAATTCTCCTGCCTCAGCCTCTTGAGTAACTGGGACTACAGGCGCCCACCACCATGGCTGGCTAATTTTTTTTCTTTTTTTGTATTTTTAGTAGAGATGGGATTTCACTGTGTTAGCCAGGATGGTCTTGATCTCCTGACCTCATGATCCACTCATCTCAGCATCCCAAAGTGCTGGGATTACAGGTGTGAGCCACCGCGCCTGGCCAGTTATTATCTTTTTAATGTGCTATCAAATTCAGTTTGCTAGTATTTTGTTGAAGATTTGTCCGTCTATGTTCATCAGGGACATTGACCTATAACTACGTCTTGTAGAATTTTTGTCTGGCTTTGGTATCAGGGTAATGCTGGACTCATAAAATAAATTTGGAAGTGTTCCTTGCTCTTCAATTTTTTTTTTTACATGAGTTTGAAAAGGATTGACATTAATTCATTTTTTTTTTTTTTTTTTTTTTTTTTGAGATGGAGTTTTGCTCTTGTAGCCCAAGCTGGAGTGCAGTGGCACAATCTTGGCTCACTGCAACCTCTGCCTACTAGGTTCAAGTGATTCTCCTGCCTCAGCCTCCCAAGTAACTGGTATTACAGGTGCTCACCACCATGCCTGACTAATTTTTGTATTTTTAGTACAGACAAGGTTTCACCATGTTGGCCAGGCTAATCTCGAACTCCTGACCTTAAGTTATCCACCCACCTTGACCTCCCAAAGTGCTGGGATTGCAGGCATGAGCCACTGCGCCTGGCAACGTTAATTCTTTAAATGTTTGCATTCACCTATGAAGCATCAGGTCCTAGGCTTTTCTTTGTTGGGAGGTTTTTTATTACTGGTTCAATCTCTTCATTTATTACTGGTCTTTTCAGATTTTTAAATTTCTTCTTGACTCAGTCCTGGTAGGTTGTATTTTTCTAGAATTTTATCCATTTCTTCCAGTTTATTTAATTTTTTGGTATTAATTTGTTCATAGTTATCTCCCATGATCCTTTGTATTTTGGTGGCATCAGTTGTAACGCCTCCTCTTTCATTTCTGATTTTATTTACTTGAGGTTTTTTTTCTTTAGTTTAGCTAAAAGTTTGTCAATTTCATTTATCTTTTTAAAAAAGCAACTCTGGCTGGGTGTTGTGGCTGACATCTGTAATCCCAGCACTTTGGAGGCTGAGGTGGGGGGATCGCTTGAACCCAGGAGTTTGAGACTAGCCTGGGCAACATAATGAGACTGCACCTTTATAAAAAATAAATAAAAAAGTAACGCTCTGTTTTATTGATATTTTCTATTATTTTTCTAGCCACTATTTGATTTATTTCTGGTTTGATCTGTATCATTTATTTCTTATGCTGACTTTGAGTTTAGTTTTTTTTCTTTTTCTATTTCCTTGATGTGTAAAGTTGTTTCCTTCCTTCCTCCCTCCCTCCCTCCCTCCCTCCCTCCCTCCCTCCCTCCCTTCCTTCCTTCCTTCCTTCCTTCCTTCCTTCCTTCCTTCCTTCTTCCTTCCTTCCTTCCTTCTTTCCTTCCTTCCTTCCTTCCTATCAAAATTAAAGTAAAAGTGTGTTTTTTATTTTTATTATAAATGGAGTGCAACATCATGTAGAAATCAGAAAACACAAACATGTTATAAGAATAAAACAAAAAATTTCCATACCACCAGAAACGACCAATCAATATTTAGGTGATTTTTAATGTAGGTGTTTAACTCTATGAACTTCCCTCTTAAATCTGCTTCTTCTGCATCCAATAAGTTTTGGTATGTTGTGTTTTCATCATCATTTTTCTTAAGATATTTCTTGATTTATCTTTTGATTTCTTCTTTGACCCACTGGATGTTCAGCAATGTGTTGTTTAATTTTCACCTATTTTTGACTTTTAAAATTTTCCTCTTGTTGATTTCAAGTGTCATAACCATTGGGTCAGAAAAAAATACTTGATATGATTTTTTTATCTATTTATTTTTTTAAATTTATTTTTGATAGAGTCTTGCTCTGTCACCCAGGCTGGAGTGCAGTGGCAAAATCTTGGCTCACTGCAACCTCTGCCTCCCGGGTTCAAGTTATTCTCCTGCTTCAGCCTCCTGAATAGCTGGAATTACAGATGGCCACCACCAAGCTTGGCTAATTTTTGTATTTTTAGTAGAGACAGGGTTTCACCATATTGGTCAGGCTGGACACCTGACCTCAGGTGATCTGTCCACCTTGGCCTTCCAGAGTGCTGGGATTGCAGGCATGAGCCACTGTGCCTGGCCAATACTTGATATGATTTAAATCTTGAATTTCTTAAGACTTGTTTTGTGGCCTAACATATGATCTACTTAGAAAATGTTCCACATGTGCTTGAAAAGACTGTGTATTCTGCTGCTACTGAATGGAGTGTTCTATAAATGTCTGTTAGATCCATCTGGTCTATAGTATTGTCCAAGTCTGTTGTTTCTTTATTGATTTTCTGTCTGTCTGAACTATTGTTGAAAGTGGGATATTGAAGTTCCCTACTATTATTAGAATATAATAATGATAATACTATTATTGTATTGCTGCCTACTTCTCCCTTCAGTTCTGGTAATATAGCTTTATGTATTTAGGTGCCCTGATGTTGAGTACATATATATTCACAATTGTTACATTCTCTTGATTAATTGACTTATTTATCATTATATGATGACTTTCTTTGTCTCTTGTGGCAGTTTTAAGATAAGATCTATTTTTTCTGATATAAGCATAGTTCTCCCTGATCTCCCTTGGTTATCATTTGCATGGAATATCTTTTGCCATCCTTCCACTTTCAGCCTATGTGTGATCTTAAATCTAAATTGAGTTTCTTATAGGCAACATATAGTTGGATTTTACAAGATCCATTCAGCCACTCTGTGTCTTTCGACTGGAGAATCTAATCCATTTACATATAAATTAATGATTGGCAGGTAGGGACTATTATTACTATTTTGTTTATTGTTTTCTGACTGCTTTGTAGTTCCTTTGCTCCATTCTTCCTTCCTCTCTTGCTGTCTTCCTTTGTGATTTGATTTTTTGTTGTTGTTGTGATATGTTTTGATTCCTTTTTCATTTGGTGTATCTACCACAGTTTTTTTTTTTCTTTGTGGATACCATGAGGCTTACATAAAACATCTTACAGTTATAACAGTCTATGCCAAGCTAATAACAACTTTGACCACATACAAAAATTCGACCCTTTAACTTCTCCTCCCCACACATTTTACATTAATGTCACACTTTACCAATTAATTTGCAATAAAGGTGCAAAGATAGTTTAAGAGTTTTTCACCAAATGGTTCTCGAACAATTGGACATTCATAGTAAAAAAATAAAAATAAACCTCTATTCACACGTCACGCAATATAAAAATTAATTCAAAATAAGCAATTTCTTTAAAAGTTTAACATATGGTTATCATACCAGCAACTCCCCTCCTAATGATTTTTTTTTTTTTTGAGACAGAGTCTCACTCTGTTGCCCAGGCTGGAGTGCAGTGGCATGATCTTGGCTCACTGCAAGCTCCGCCTCCTGGGTTCACACCATTCTCCTGTCTCAGCCTTCCAAGTATCTGGGACTACAGGCGCCCGCCACCATGCCTGGCTAATTTTTCTATATTTGTTAGAGACAGAGTTTCACTGTATTAGCCTGGATGGTCTCAATCTCCTGACCTCGTGGTCAGCCTCCCAAAGTGCTGGGATTACAGGTATGAGCCACTGCACCCAGCCTCCTAAGCCTTTAGTTAAGAGAAATGAAAACAGATGTCCACGTGAAAACCTGTATGCAAACGTTTCTGGTCGCTCTATTAATAATCACCCCTTAGAATAAACCAAAATGTCCTTCAAATAAGAAATGGATAAACCAACTGTGGCACACCTATACAATGGGAATACTAATCAGCAATAAGAGAGAGCAAATTACTAATACATGCAACAACACAGATGAATCTTAAATGCATTATTGTAGGTGAAAGAAGCCAAATTAAAAAGGCCACATACAATATAATTCCCTTTATATGACATTCCAGAAAAGCCAATAAGGGCAGAAAACAGTTGAGTGATTGCCAGATGTTGGTAGTTGGAGGGGAGAGATCGACTATGATGGGGCAGCAGGGAATATTTTGGGGATGAAGAAGCTATTGTCTGTTTTGACTGTGGTGTTGGTTACATGACTTTATTGTTTTTGAGACAGAGTCTTGCTCTGTCACCCAGGCTGGAGTGCAACCTTCACCTCCTGGGTTCAAGCAATTCTCCTGCCTCAGCCTCCCAAGTAGCTGGATTACAGTCACCATGCCCAGCTAATTTTTGTATTTTTAGTAGAGACGGGGTTTCACCATGATTTCCAGGCTAGTCTCAAACTCCTGACCTCAGGTGATCCACCCGCTGGCCTCTCAAAGTGCTGGGAGGCATCCGGCCAGTTATATGACTTTGTATGTTTGTCAAAACAGATAAAACTATGTACTAAAAGCCTGAATTTTATTGTATGTAAACTCTTCCCCAATAAATCTGACCTAAAAAACAATCAAAATTCCATTGACTTTAGGATAAAGCTTAAATGCCTGTATTGAATTATCAGTGAGTCATCCCTCAATGGTGTATGAGGCAGAAATCACGTTGCAGAGCCGTGGCATGATGTCCCCTGCACATCCCCTTCCTAGAACTTGTCCCAGTTTGAAATTGCTGCACACATCTCCCTGTTAATCCATCGATTACTCTCCTCCCCTCCACCTGGCTGCACTGAGCTCAAGCCCTGGCAGGCGCTGTTTCTCTATTACCCAGCTGTGTGCTTAGCAATAAGAAACACGTTTGTTGAATGAATGAATAAATGAATGAATGAATGGGTGATTAAATAGGTGAATTTTATGGATGAATTCTACATATTGACCTTGAAGATATTCGAAACATCTTTTTACTTGTAGGTAAACAGCATTTCTTAATATCACAACAAATATTCCTGGCTAGCAATAGTTATTTTTAATCTAAGCCAGTTATTAGCCTTATTAGAGTGCCAACTTTGACTTTTTACCCCCCTAAAGATTCCTAATATATTGAAAGGGTGGTATTCTGTCTGCTCTTCTAGAATTTTCTATCTGTATTTTCCAACCCAAATCCTTCTTTGCTGCCTTAATAATCTCCCAGGAATACCATCTGGGGTAAATCCTCACACATTGCTCATTGACTCTACTATAGGCTTCTTTATTCTTTATCTTTTAAATTATTAAAAACATATGTATATATATATACACACTTAGAGACTGGGGTCTTGCTCTGTTGCCCAGGCTGGAGTGCAGTGGTGACAAAGCTCACTACAGCCTTAAACTCCTTGGCTCAAGGGATCCTCCCACTTCAGCCTCCCAAGTAGCTGGGATTACAGGCAGAAACCACTCTGCCAGGCTTATTATATAGGTTCCTTTAGCTGGTAGCACATTCAAATGATAATTTATCATGAACCATATAGAAGATCACATCTTCTCCAGAGGGATTCTCCAGCAGACATAACTTTTCTTCACAGAGAGAAAACCCCCACATCTGCTTTAGGTGGGAAGAGGTGTGTGATTATGGCCCTGTCTCTTTCAGATCGGCGCCTACTTCGGGGCCTCCCTCTGCTCCGTGGATGTGGACAGCAACGGCAACACCGACCTGGTCCTCATCGGGGCCCCCCATTACTACGAGCAGACCCGAGGGGGCCAGGTGTCTGTGTGCCCCTTGCCCCGGGGGGTGAGTGGCGATGGGACCTGGGCTGGGTGGGGCCCGGTGTGGGTGGCAGGGTCGCCTGGGTTTGGGCCTGATACTGTTTGTGTTTAGCAGAGGGGTCGGTGGCAGTGTGATGCTGTTCTCTACGGGGAGCAGGGCCAACTCTGGGGCCGCTTTGGAGCAGCCCTAACAGTGCTGGGGGACGTGAATGGGGACAAGCTGACGGATGTGGCCATTGGGGCCCCAGGAGAGGAGGACAACCAGGGTGCTGTTTATCTGTTTCATGGAACCTCAGGATTTGGCATCAGCCCCTCCCATAGCCAGGTGAGACCCGATCACTGTCCTTGTCATGACGGTAGCCTCTTTGTTGATCTTTCTCCTTCTCATTCAGTGTGCCCGCAGCTGCTGGGTAAGTCCTCACAGTGCGCCTTTCAGAACCTCCAAAAATAATAACATGTGACTGGGCCTGGTGGCTCATGCCTGTAATCCCAGCACTTTGGAAGGCTGAGTTGGGAGGATTGTTTAAGCCCAGGAGTTCAAGACCAGTCAGGGCAACATAGTGAGAACCCATCTCTCCAAAAAAAAAAAAAAAAAAAAAAATTAGCCAGGAGTGGTAGCACACACCCATGGTCCCAGCTACTCTGGAGGCTGAGGCCAGAGGATTGCTTAAGCCTGGGAGGTTAAGGCTGCAGTGAGCCCTGGTCACACCACTGTACTCCAGCAGCCAGAGTGACAGAGTCAGACTTGCACGTGCATGCACGCGTGCATGCACACACACACACACACACTTCACAAAAATCTCTTAGTTCCAGATTGATTATTTCTACAGCAATAGGAGGTGCATGATAGCCTCATCACTCCCACTTTGCAGATGAGTAGAGCAAGGCCCAGCGATGGCACATAGCAAGCTAGCAGTATTGGGATGCAGGCATTCCTTTCTTCTGAATCTTGGTCGTGGTAAGGTGACCAAGAGCTCTAGTTTGCCTAGCTCTGTCCCAGATTTAGTGCTGAAATCTCACATCCTGGGAAACCTATGAGGTTGGCCACCTTACAGTATTGCACACTTCACAGATGTGGAGTTGTGCAGTCACACGTGCCGCTCTTTCAGAAGGGCCCTGTGCTTGGCTTCATGCTCTGCTATTGCCATCTTCAATTCTTAATAATTTTTCAACAAGGGGTCCTACATTTTTTTGCACTGAGTCTTGCAAGGCATGGAGCCCATTCTGATGACTTGTCACCCTATATTCTGGCCCTAACAACTGTTTTCTTCTGTAAGTTGGCTTTCTGTCTCCTGCCAGGTGGAGCTCACTGTCTAGAGGGACCCTTACAGTCTGGTTCCATCTTCCCTGTGTCATACTCTTTCCCACCATAGCCACCTGAGACCGTCTAGTCTTCTGGCCTCTGGTCTCTGAGTTTTTACCAGCCTCACGTTTTTCTTTCTTTATGTTTAAAAATTTTTTTATTTAAAATCTTAGCAGATTTTAAAATGTGCAATGTAATACTGTCATCTATTGGTGCAATGTTGTACAGCAGACCTCTTGAACTTCATCTTGCATACTGAAAATGTATACCCATTGATCAGCAACTCCTCATTGTTCTCCAGCCCCTGGCAGCCACCATTATATTCTTTGCTTCAATGAGTTTGGTTGTCTTATTTTTTTATTTTTTGAGATGAAGTTTCACTCTGTCACCCAGGTTGGAGTGCAGTGGCACAATCTCGGCTCACTGCAACCTCTACCTCCTGGGTTCAAGCGATTCTTCTGTCTCAGCCTCCCGAGTAGCTGGGATTATAAGCATACACCACCATGCCTGGCTAGTTTTTGTATATTTTGTAGAGACTAGGTTTTGCCATGTTGTCCAGGCTGGTCTTGAGCTCCCGGGCTCAAGTGATCCACCTGCCTTGGCCTCCCAAAGTGTTGGGATTATAGGCGTGAGCCACTGCACCCGGCCAGTTTGGCTATTTTAAATAACTCATATAAGTGAAACCATGCCATATTTATCCTTCTGTGACTGGCTTATTTCACTTAGAATAATGTCCTCCGGGTTCATCCATGTCATCGCAAATGAAAGAATATCTTTCTTCTTTTTCTTCTCCTCCTCCTTTTTTTTTTTTTTTTTTTTTTTTGAGACAAAGTCTTGTTCTGTCATGCAGGTTGGAGTGCAGCAGTGCAAACACGGCTCCCTGAAGCCTCAACCTCCTGGGCTCAAGCGATCCTCCCACCTCAGTCTCCTGAGTAGCTGGGACTGTGGGCCCATGCCACCATGCCTGTCTAATTTATTTTTATTTTTTTGTAGAGATGGGGTCTTCCTATGTTGCCCAGGCTGATGTCTTTCTTTTTTAATGCTGAATAGTATCCCACTGTATGTATATACCACATTAAAAAAATCCATCATTTCCTGGTAGAGAGGGAAGGAAAAAATCCCTCATCTATTGATAGTCATTTAGGTTGTTTTCACATCCTGGTTATTGTGAATAGTGCTGCAATGAACATGGGCATGTTCATATCTCTTTGAGATCATAATCCCAATTCCTTTGGATAAATAACCAGAAGGAAGATTGTTAAATCATATGGTAGTTCTATTTCTAATTTTTTGAGGAACTTACATACTGTTTTCCCTAGAGGCTGCACCATTTTGCCTTCTCACCAACAGTGTGCAAAGATGCCGATTTTTCCATGTATTTACTAACACTTGTCTTTTTTTTTTTGACAATAGCCAGCTAGCAGGTGTGCAAGTGATATTTCATTGTGGCTTTGATTTGCATTTCCCTGATGATTACTGATGTTGAGGATCTTTTCACATATCTATTGGGCATTTTTGTGTCTGAAAAAAATGTCTCTTCAAGCTCTTAAGCCTATTTTTAAATCAAGTTATTAAGGCCAGGCGCGGTGGCTTATGCCTGTAATCCCAGCACTTTGGGAAGCCGAGGCGGGCGGATCACCTGAGGTCAGGAGTTTGAGACCAGCCTGGCCAACATGGTGAAACCTCATCTCCACTGAAAATACAAAAATTAGCCGGGCTGTGGTGCTGTGTGCCTGTAATCCCAGCTACTCAGAAGGCTGAGGCAGGAGAATCACTTGAACCCGGGAGGCGGAGGTTGCAGTGAGCCGAGATTGTGCCACTGCACTCGAGCCTGGGAGACAGAGGGAGATCCTGTCTCAAAAAAAAAAGTTATTAGATATTTTGCTATTGAGTTGTATGAGTTCACTATATATTTTGGATACATAGTTTGCAAATACTCTTTCCCATTCTGTAGGTTATCAGATACATAGTTTCCCATACTGTACCTTTATCAGATACATAGTTTGCAAATACTCTTTCCCATTCTGTAGGTTATATTTTACTTTGCTTATTGTTGCCTTTGCTCTGTAGAAGTCTCACTTGGTTTGATGCAGTCAGATTTGCTTATTTTTGTTGCCTGTACTTTTGGTATCATAGCCATAAACTCATTGCTCAAACCACCATCTTTACAGCTTCTCCTCTGAGTTTTATTCTAGATGTTTTACATTTTCATTGAAGTCTTTAATCCATTTTTAATTGATTTTTGTGTATGATATAAGAGTCAAGTTGCATTCTCTTGCATTCGTATATCCAGTTTCCCAGTACCATTTGTCTAAGAGAGTATCTTTTACCCATTGTGTATTCTTGGTATTATTTTGGAGAATCAGTTGGACCCATATGGATGGGTTTATTTCTGGGCTCTCTATTCTGTTCCATTGGTCTATATGTCTATCTTTGTGCTAGTACCATACTATTTTAAGTACTATAACTTTGTCATTTATATATAAAAATCTTGCATTTTATTAGAGTCAAATAACATTAAATGAAAGACACTTACATTAGTTTTAGAAAATCCGTTGATGTTGCCCAATTTGGCACATACTTGTAAAAGCAAGGTTTATTAACTCATATATTTGGAACTAAAAAGTATTTGAAGTTGATCACAGCATAATGAATCCTCAATTTCCAGAGTACTAGAGATGATTATGTACAAAAATCCAGTAAAACTTATTTTACTAATTTACCAGTTCCATATCACTCCTAAATATCCCTAAAAATATGGTTTTATAAAAAGTAGTGTTCTATAATTCACAATTATGAAGAGCTTTATTATAATCCGAGTATGAACTGTGTATCACCCATATCATGGCTTCAGAAAACTATTGCTTTTCTTACTAACTTATTTAAGGTTTCAGTACATTAGTCAGTATGCAGAACTCACTATGTCGTGACTGTGATCTGTAATGATAAAAATATAGAACCTCTTTGACTTTAATCTAAAAAAGTCACCTTGTCATAAAACAGTGTTAACATAATCAAGAATTAACCCTGACAAATAAACAAATCACTTCTTATGGCTTTTAAAAATAGCTCATGCTCATGGTTCTTTCAAAATGATGTTGTAGCTACTGTCTTTTCTAACAAAGGAATATTTTCATCATAGCAACTATTTCTGAGCCAAAAATAAACCACACTAAAAACAGAAGAAAATTCTCAGTGTAGAAAGGAAAATGCTCATCTGTTGTGCAATAACAGGCACTGCACTCTGTGAGCGCTTTTCAGACATCCTCAATCAACCCAACTAGAGGCACTATTGAGTTTATCCAGTAAGTGCACTGTGTAATCTAGTGCTGTGAGGGCATTACTTAATTAGCCAAAGGAAGAACAGTCTTTTCTTTTCTTTCTTTTCTCCTTTCCTTTCCTTTCCTTTCTTCTTTTCTTTCTTTCTTAAAAGAAGAACAATCTTTTCTTTCTTTCTCTCTTTCTCTCTCTTTCTTTCTTAAGAAAGAACAATCTTTTCTTTCTTTTTCTCTTTCTCTTTCTTAAGGAAGAACAATCTTTTCTTTCTCTTTCTTTCTCTCTCTTTCTTTCTTTCTTTCTCTTCTTTCTTTCTTTCTTTCTTTCTTTCTTTCTTTCTTTCTTTCTTTCTTTCTTTCTTTCTTTCTTTCTTTCTTTCTTTCTTTCTTTCTTTCTTTCTTTCTTTCTTTCTTTCTTTCTTTCCTTCTTTCTCTCTCTCTCTCTCTCTTTCTTCTTTTTTTTTTTTTGAGACGGAGTCTCGCTCTGTCGCCCAGGCTGGAGTGCAGTGGCCGGATCTCAGCTCACTGCAAGCTCCGCCTCCCGGGCTCACGCCATTCTCCTGCCTCAGCCTCCCGAGTAGCTGGGACTACAGGCGCCTGCCACCTCGCCCGGCTAGTTTTTTGTAGTTTTTAGTAGAGACAGGGTTTCACCGTGTTAGCCAGGATGGTCTTGATCTCCTGACCTCGTGATCCGCCCGTCTCGGCCTCCCAAAGTGCTGGGATTACAGGCTTGAGCCACCGCGCCCGGCCTCTCTTTCTTTCTTTTTCTCTCTCTCTCTTTCTCTCTGTCTCTGTCTCTGTGGCTTTCTTTTTATTTTTTTGAGACAGGGTCTCCCTCTGTTGGCCAGGCTGGAGTGCAGTGACGAGATCACAGCTCACTGCAGCCTTGACACCTGGGCTCAAGCAATTCTCCCTTCTCAGCCACCCAAGTAGTTGAGAATATAGGTGTGCACCCCCACGCTTGGCTAATTTTTCAATTTTTTGTAGAGATGAAGTCTCACTATGTTGGCCAGCCTGGTCTTCTGGTCTTAAGCCATCCTCCTGCCTCGGCCTCTCAGAGTGTTAGGATTATAGATGTGAGCCACTGCGCCCAGCCAGAGCAATCTTCAAGTTATGTACCAGTAATTTATATAGCTTTTCTAAAATTTAAGCAAGTACTGAATGGACTATAGTTATTATCTAAAATTTAAGCAAGTACTGAGTGAACTATAGTCATTATATGATTTTTTAAAAAAATGCAGTAGCTTTTGGTAGTACAAGTGTTTTTTGGTTACATGGATGAATTCTATAGTGGTGAATTCTGAGATTTTAGTGCACCTGCTATCAAAGCAGTGTACACTGTACCAAATATATAGTCTTTTGTCTCTTACCTCTTCCCAGACTCCCCTTCTCCAAGTCCTCAAAGTCCGTTATATCACTCTTGTCTTTGCATCCTTATAGCTTAGCTCCCATTTTTAAATGAAAACATATATTTAGTTTTCCATTCCTGAGTTACTTCAATAATGGCCTCCAGTTCCATCCAAGTTGCTGCAAAATACATTATTTCGTTCCTTTTTATGGCTGAGTAGTACTCCATGGTGTGTGTGTGTGTGTGTGTGTGTGTGTATTTATGTATATATATAGAAAATGTTTTCTTTATCCACTCATTGGTCGATGGGTACCACAGGTTGGTTGGTTCCATATCTTTGCAGTTGTGAATTGTGCTGCTATAAACATTCATGTTCATGTATCTTTTTCATATAATGACTTCTTTTCCTTTGGGCAGATACCCAGTAGTGGGATTACTGAATCAAATGGTAGATCTACTATTAGTTCTTTAAGGAATCTCCTTACTGTTTTCCATAGAGGTTGTGCTAATTTACATTCCCACTGGCAGTGTAAAAGTGTCCCCTTTTCACCACGTCCAGGCCAGATCTATTGTTTTTTGACTTTTTAGTTGTGGCCATTCTTGCAGGAGTGAGGTGGGACTGCGTTGTGGCTTTGATTTGCATTTCCCTGATCATTAGTGAGGTTGAGCATTGTTTTCATATGTTTGTCGGCCATTTGTATATCTTCTTTTGAGAATTGCCTATTCATATCCTTTGCCCACTTTTTGATGGGATTATTTGTTTTTCCTTGCTGATTTGTTTGAGCTTCTTATAGATTCTGGATAGTAGTCCTTTGTTAGATGCGTAGTTGGCAAATATTTTCTTGCATTCTGTGGGTTGTCTGTTTACTCTGATGATTATTTCTTTGCTGTGCAGAGCTTTTTAGTTTAATTAGGTCCTATTTATTTATTTTTGGTTTTGTTGCATTTGCTTTTGGGGTCTTAGTCATGAATTCTTTGCCTAGACCAATGTTCAGAAGAGTTTTTTCAATGTTATCTTCTAGAATTGTTATGGTTTCAAGTCTTAGATTTCAGTCTTCGATCCATCTTGAGTTGATTTTTGTATAAGTTGAGAGAAGGGGATCCAGTTTCATTCTTCTACATGTGATTTGCCTGTTTTCCCAGCAGCATTTACTGAATAGGGTGTCCTTTTCCCAATTTCTGTTTTTGTATGCTTTGTAAAAGATCAGTTGGCTGAAAGTATTTGGCTTTATTTCTGGGGTCTTTATTTTGTTCCATGGATCTAAGTGCCTATTTTTATACCAGTACTATGCTGTTTTGGTAACTATAACCTTGTAGTATAATTTGAAGTCTGGTACTGTGATGCCTCCAGATTTGTTCTTTTTGCTTCATATTGCTTTAGCTATTTGGGCTCTTTTTTTGTTCCATATGAGTTTTAGGATTGTTTTATTCTAGTTATGTGAAAAATGATGTTGTTATTTTGATGGGAATTGCATTGAATCTGTAGATTGGGCAATATGGTCATTTTCACAATATTGATTCTTCCTATCCATGAGCATGTGTCCATTTGTTTGTGTCATCTATAATTTATTTCAGCTGTGTTTTGTAGTTTTCCTTGTATGGAGCTTCATCTCCTTGGTTAACTATATTCCTAGGTATTTTATTTTATTTTTGTAGCTGTTATAAAAGAGATTGAGTTCTTGATTTGATTCTCAGCTTTGTTGTTGGTGTATAGCAGTGCTACTGATTTGCATACATTGATTTTGTAACCTGAGACTACTGAAATTGTTTATCAGATCTAGGAATCTTTTGGATGAGCCCTTAGGATTTTCTAGGTAAACGATCATATAATTGACAAACAGCTCTAGTTTGACTTCCTCTTTTCCAGTTTGGACCCCTTTGTTTCTTTCTCTTGCCTGATTGGTTTGGCTGGGACTTTCAGTACTGTGTCGAATAGAAGTGCTGAAAGTGGGCATCCTTGTCTTGTTCCAGTTCTTAGGGGGAATGCTTTCAACTTTTCCCCCTTCAATCTGAAGTTGGCTGTGGGTTTTTCAGATATGGCTTTTATTATTTTGGGATAAGTCCCCTCTATGTCTAATTTACTGAAAGCTTTATTTTTTATCATAAAGGGATTTTATCAAATGCTTGTTCTGCATTTGTTGAGATGATTACATAGTTTTTGTCTTTAATTCTGTTTATGTGATATGTCACATTTATTGACTTGCATATGTTAAACCATTCCTGCATCCTTGGGATGAAACCGACTTGATCATGATGTATTATCTTTTTCATGTACTGTTGGATTTGGTTAGCTAGTATTTTGTTGAGGATTTTTGCTTCTATGTTCATCAGGGATATTGTTCTGTAGTTTTTTTTTGTTATGTCCTTTTCTGTTTTTGGTATTAGTGTGATACTGGCTTTATAGAATGATTTAGGGTGGATTCCCTCTTTTTCTGTCTTTTGGAATAGCATCAATAGCATTGGTACCAATTCTTTGAATGTCTGTTAAAATGCAGCTGTGAAACCTTCTGGTCCTGGGCTCTTTCTGATTCAATCTCTCTGCTTGTTATTGGTCTGTTCATGGTATCTATTTCTTGCTATAGCTATTATACGACTAATCCAAGGTACCAAAAAGCATTTTGCATGATTTAGCAGGCCATCCTTTTTCCTTGTGTCCTAATGAGGAAGTTTTTTGACCCTTCATAATTCTCTTAACAAGGATTTTTAGCTCCTCCTCCATCATTTTGTAAAATAATGATGATAATTTAAAACTTCCATCAACGTATTAAATTTTCAAAATGAACCAACTAAAAACTACAAAAATCTCAAAGTTTGAGTTTTAAACTGAATATTTGAAGCTAATATAGAAATTTTTGATAAGAATATCGGTGCGGACATATAAAACTCAAACCTTCACAGCTAATAGTGATGTCTATTAGCATTTTTAAGAGTGCTAATGCAAGGTAAGCTCTCTTTTTTTTTTTTTTGAGATGGGAATTTTTGCCCTGTTGCCCACACTGGAGTACAGTGGCATGGTCTTGGCTTACTGCAGCTTCTGCCTCCTGGGCAAGAGATTCTTTTGCCTCAGCCGCCTGAGTAGCTGGGATTACAGGCATGTGCCACCATGCCCAGCTAATTTTTGTATTTTTAGTACAGATGGGGTTTCACCATATTGGCCAGTCTCGTCTAGAACTACTGACTTTGTGATCTGCCTGTCTCAGCATCCCAAAGTGCTGGGATTACAGGTGTGAGCCACCATGCCTGGCTGCAAGGTACTGTTAATGGCTTTTAAATAATATTTAACAGAGAGTTCACACAAGTTAGTCCAATGTAGTTAGTGTTAGTGTCCAATAATATATGAACATACTTCAAGACAATTGCTGCTACATTTTCAATGTAATTATTAATTGTGGTCTGAAAAAAACACATAAATGCAAGTGAGACTAAAAGTTGTGTCACAAAAAGAAAAAAAAAAAGAAAATAAATCCAATGGATCAATTAATGCTGTCAACAGAACAGGCAAGAATGTAACATTACATGTAATTTTTGTTTTCAAAAAAGACACTAAAATGCCACTGGATTAAAATGTATTTATGATGATTATTATTATTTTTGAGACAGGGTCTTGGTCTGTCACGCAGGCTGGAGTGAAGTGGTGCAATCATGGCTCACTGCAGCCTTGAACTCCTAGGCTCATGTGATTCTCCTGCCTCAGCCTCCTGCCTCAGCCTCCTGCCTCAGCCTCCTGACTGTGACTGCAGGTGTATGCCGCCATGCCTGACTGATTTTTAAATTTCTTTTGCGGTGACAGGGTCTCCCTATGTTTCCCAGGCTGGTCTCCAACTCCTCGGCTCAAGTGATCTTCCCACCTTGGCCTCCCAAAGTGCTGGGATTCCAGGTGTGAGCCACTGCACTCCACCAGACTGTAATTTATTCAGAACATCTTTAGTGTTCATTCGCAGAGATCTTGATCTGCTCAGTAATGCCTTCACAAGATCGATTATAGCCATCTTTTGCAGTGAATGGGTAGGCTGGTCTTCCTATGGTAGTAGGGGGCAGTCTTTTTTTTTTTTTTTAAATCTTCACGTTTTATTTACTTATTATTTGCTTTTTAAGTTATACATTGAACCAGGAGCGGTGGCTCATGCCTGTAATCCCAGCACTTTGGGAGGCCGAGGCAGTCGGATCATGAGGTCAAGAGTTCAAGACCAGCCTGGCCAACATGGTGAAACCCCATCTCTACTAAAAATACAAAAATAAGCTGGGCTTGGTGGCACGTGCCTGTAATACCAGCCAATTGGGAGGCTGAGGCAGGGGAATTGCTTGAACCCAGGAGGCGGAGGTTGCCATGAGCCAAGACTGGGCCACTGCACTCCAGCCCGGCAACAGAGCGATACTCCGTCTCAAAAAAAAAAAAAAAAAAAAAAAAATTAAATTATACGTTAAGCTCTGTGATACATGTGCAGAACGTGCAGGTTTGTTACCTAGGTATACAAGTGCCATGGTGGTTTGCTGCACCCATCAACCCGTCATCTAGGTTTTAAGCCTCACATGCATTAGGTATTCGTCCTAATGCTCTCCCTCCCCCTTGATCCCCACCCCACAACAGGCTCCAGTGATGTTCCCCTCCCTGTGTCCATGTGTTCCCTTTGTTCAGCTCCCACTTATGAGTGAAAGCATGTGGTGTTTGGTTTTCTGTTCCTGTGTTAGTTTGCTGAGAATGATGGTTTCCAGTTTCATCTATGTCCCTGCAAAGGACATGAACTCATTCTCTTTTATGACTGCATAGCATTCCATGGTGTATATGTGCCACATTTTCTTTATACAGTCTATCATTGATGGACATTTGGGTTGGTTCCAAGTCTTTGCTATTGTAAATAGTGCTTCAATAAACATACGTGTGCATGTGTCTTTATAGCAGGATGATTTATAATCCTTTGGGTATATACTCAGTAATGGGATTGATGGGTCAAATGGTATTTCTGGTTCTAGATCCTTGAGGAATCACCACACTGTCTTCCATTATGGTTGAACTGATTTACACTTCCACTGACAGCGTAAAAGCATTCCTATTTCTCCACATCCTCTCCAGCATTTGTTGTTTTCTGACTTTTTAATGATCACCATTCTAACTGGCGTGAGATGGTATCTCATTGTGGTTTTGATTTGCATTTCTCTAATGGCCAGTGATGATGAGCTTTTTTTTTTTTTTTTATATGTTTGTTGGCTGCATAAATGTCTTCTTTTGAGAAGTGTCTGTTCGTATCCTTTGCCCACTTTTTGATGGGGTTGCTTGTTTTTTTTCTTGTAAATTTAAGTTCCTTGTGGATTCTGGATTTAGACCTTTGTCAGATGGATAGGTTGCAAAAATTTTCTCTCATTCTGTAGGTTGCCTGTTCACTCTGAAGATAGTTTCTTTTGCTGTGCAGAAGCTCTTTAGTTTAATTAGATCTCATTTATCAATTTTGGCTTTTGTTGCCATTGCTTTTGGTGTTTTAGACATGAAGTCCTTGCCCATGTCTATGCCGTGAATGGTATTGCCTAGGTTTTCTTCTAGGGTTTTTATGGTTTTAGGTTTTACATTTAAGTCTTTAATCCATCTTGAGTTAATTTTTGTATAAGGTGTAAGGAAGGAACCCAGGTTCAGCTTTCTGCATATGGCTAGCCAGTTTTTCCAGCACCATTTATAAAATAGGGAATCCTTTCCCCATTGCTTGTTTTTGTCAGGTTTGTTGAAGATCAGATGGTTGTAGATGTGTGGTGTTATTTCTGAGGCCTCTGTTCTGTTCCATTGGTCTATATATCTGTTTTGGTATCAGCACCATGCTGTTTTGGTTACTGTAGCCTTGTAGTATAGTTTGAAGTCAGATAGTGTGATGCCTTCAGCTTTGTTCTTTTGCTTAGGATTGTCTTGGCTATATGGGCTCTTTTTCAGTTGCATATGAAATTTATAGTAGTTTTCACAAGATAAATTACAGCCAACTTTTGCAGCAAATGGTTAGGCTGGTCCTCCTGTGGTAGTAGGGGGCAGTTTTGTTTTTCTTTTATTTTGAGACAGTCTCACTCTATCACCCAGGCTGGAGTGCAGTGACATGAACTTGGCTCACTGCAACCTCTGCCTCTGGATTCAGGTGATTCTCCTGCCTCAGCCTCCTGAGTAGCCAGGATTATAGGTGCCCACCACCACACCCAGCTAATTTTTGTATTTTTAGTAGAGATGGCATTTCACGATGTTGGCCAGGCTGGTCTCAAACTCCTGACCTCAAGTGATTCACCTGCTTCAGCCTCCCAAAGTCCTGGGATTAGAGGCGTGAGTCACCGAACCCGACCCTCTTTGCCCATTTTTAAATTGGGTTATTTATTATCTTGCTACTGAGTTGTTTATATGTTATGGATATTAACCATTTATCAGTTGTATGGTTTGCAAATATTTTCTTCCAGTCTGTAGGTTGTCTCTTCACTCTGTTAATTATTCCTTTATTGTGCAGAAGCTTTTTAGTTTGATGCAATTCCACTTGTCTGTTTTCGTTTTTGCTGCTTGTGCTTTCAGGATCATATAAAAAAATAATTGCCCAGACCAATGTCACAAAGCTTTTCCTCTATGTTTGCTTCTAATAGTTTATAGTGTTGGCTCTTACATTTAAGCCTTTAACTCACTTTTTAATTTTTTTTTAATTTTTAATTTTTATTTTATTTTAGACAGAGTCTAGCTCTATTGCCCAGGCTGGAGTGCAATGGTGCAATTTCGACTCACTGCAACCTCTGCCTGCCAGGTTCAAGAGATTCTCCTGCCTCAGCTTCCCGAGTAGCTGGAATTACAGGCATCTGCCACCACGTCCAGCTAATTTTTTGTATTTTTAATAGAGACGGGGTTTCACCATGATGGTCAGGCTGGTCTCGAACTCCTGATCTAAGGTAATCCACCCACCTCAGTCTCCCAAAGTGCTGGGATTACAGGCATGAGCCACTGCTCCCAGCCCAACGCTTTTGATTTTTGTATTTGGTTTGAGATAAAGGCTCATTTATTCTTCTGCCTGTGGATATCCAGTGTTCTTAACACCATTTGTTAAAAAGACTGTCCTTTCCCCATTGTGTGCTCTTGGCACCGTTATTGAAAATTTGTTGATTGTAAATGCATGGGGTCATTTCTGAGCTCTCTATACTGTTCCATTGGTCAATATCTCTGCTTTTATGCCAGTGTCATGCTGTTTTGCTGACTATACCTTTGTAGTGTATTTTGATGTCAGGTAGTGTGATACCTCTACTTTTATTGTTTATGCTCAAGATTGTCTTGGCTGTTTCAGGTCTTTCGTGACTTCATAATTTTAGTATTGCTTTTCCTATTTCTGTAAGAAATGCCATTGGGATTTTGGTAGGAATTACATTGACTCTATAGATCACTTTGAGTAGTATGGACCTTTAAAAAATATTCTTTCAATCTATAATATGAGATATCTTTCCCTTGATTTTTGTCTTAATTTTCTTTCATCAATGTTTTATAGTTTTAGTGAGCATATTTTTCACCTTCTTGGTTATATTAACCTGTAAGTATTTTATTTTTTGATGCCATTGTAAATGGGATTAATTTCTTTTTCAGATAGTTTGTCATTAGTGTATAGAAATACAACTAATTTTTATATGTTCATTTTGTATTCCGTAACTTTACTAAATTTGTTTATTAAATTTAATAACTTTTTTGTAGAGTATTTGTAACAAGTTTCTTATGTATATGATCATGTCAATTGCAAACAGGGACAATTTTTTTCTTTATTTTTAACTTGGATGCGTTTCTTATCTTTTTCTTGCCCAATTGCTCTGACTTGGACTTTCTGTACTGTGTTGAATAGAAGTGGTGAGTGTGGG
Organism: Rhinopithecus roxellana; assembly: GCF_007565055.1. Lineage (NCBI taxonomy): Eukaryota > Metazoa > Chordata > Mammalia > Primates > Cercopithecidae > Rhinopithecus > Rhinopithecus roxellana. The sequence goes on from NC_044568.1 coordinate 10,521,117, forward strand.
CATCCTTGCCTTGTTCCTAATTTTAGTGGTAAAATAAATTTTTCACCACTGGGTATGATGTTAACCAGATACTTTTTATTTATGTTCTTTATCATGTTGATGTAATTTCCCCGTATTTCTAGTTTGTTGAGGGTTTTTAATCATGAGTGGCTATTCCTGTGGCCTGAATGTTTGTGTCTTGCTATTCATATGCTGAAGCCATAAGTTGAATTCATATGTTGAAGCCTAATTCTTTGTGTGATGGTATTTGTAGATGCGACCTTTGGAAGGTGTTTAGGTCATAAGAGTGTGGCCTTCATGAATAGGATTACTGCCCTTAGACAAAGCAAAATGATGGTTGCTTATGAACCAGAAAATAGGCTCTCACCAGATATTGAATCTGCTTGCCCCTTGATTTTGGATGTCACAAGTCTTCAGAACTATGAGAAATAAATTTCTATTGCTTGTAACTCATCCAGTCTATGTTATTTGTTATACCAAATAAGCTAAGACAGATGTTTAATTTTATTAAATGCTTTCTTTTTTTTATTGATATGATCATGTTATTTTTATTCCTTATTCTGTTAATGTGGTACATCACATTTATTGATTTGCATATGTTGAGCCATCCTTGTGTGCCAGGAATAAAGCCCACATGGTCATGGTGTATGATCCTTTTGTGCTATTGAATTTAGTTTGCTAGTATTTTATTTAGGATTTTGGATCTATGTTCAATAGGGAAATTGGCATGTAGTGATCTTTTCTCATGGTGTGTTTGTTGGGATTTAGTGTCAGGATAGTGCTTGCCTCATACAATAAGTTTGGAAGTATTCTCTCCTCTTCAATTTTTTGGACGAGTTTGAGAAGAATTGATATTAATTCTTCTTTAAATGTTTGGTAGAATTTGCCTGAGAAGCCATCAGGTCCTGGGCTTTTCTTTGTTAGGAGGACTTTGATTACTGATTCAATCTCCTTACTCATTATAGATCTGTTTAAACTTTCTATTGCCTTATGATTCAGGCTTGGTAGGTTGTATATTTCTAGGAATTTATCCATTCCTTCAAGGTTATCGAGTTTGTGAACATATAATTGTTCACAGTAGTCTCTTATGACCCTTTTTATTGCTATGGCATCAGTTGTATGTTCTTTAATTTATAATTTCACTTATCTGTTGTTTCTGTTGTTTCTCCCTTTTTCCTTGGTCTACCTAAAAGCTTGTCAATTCTTTTTTTTTTTTTTTTTTTTTTTTGAGGCAGAGTCTTGCTCTGTTGCCCAGGCTGGAGTGCAGTGGCATGATCACAGCTCATTTCATTCTCCACCTCACAGATTCAAGTGATTCTCCTGCCTCAGGCTCCTGAATAGCTGGCATTACAGGCATGTGCCACTACACCTGACTGATTTTCATATTTTTAGTAGAGACAGAGTTTCACCATGTTGGTCAGGCTTGTTTTGAACTCCTCACCTCAGGTGATCCACCTGCCTCGACATCCCAAAGTGCTGGGATTGCAGGCATGAGCCACCGCGCCTGGCCAAAGCTTGTCAATTCTATCTTTTTGAAAAATCAACTTAATTTCATTGATTTTTTTCCTATTCTCTATTTGATTTATTTTTCTGTGATCTTTATTATTTTCTTCCTTCTACTAACTTTAGGTTTAGTTTGTTCTTTTATTTCTCATTCCTCGAGGTGTAAAGTTAGGTTTTGTAATTGAAATCTTTCTTTTTGTTTTAAAGTTAGGTGTTTATCACTCTGAACTTCCCTTTAGTACTGCTTTTGCTGCCTCCCAGTAAGTTTGGTATATTACGTTTTTGTTTTCATTTATCTCACATTATTTTCTAATTTCTTTTTTTATCCACTGGTTGTTCAAGGGTGTATTGTTTAATTTTTACATATGTATGTTTTTTCCAGTTTTTCTTCTGGTATTGAATTTTAGTTTCATTCCATCGTGGTTGGAAAAGATTCTTGATATAATTTCAATCATTTTAAATTTGTTAAGACTTGTTTTGTGACCTAACATGTGGTCTATCCTGGGGAATGGTCCATGTGTGCTTGAGAAGCATGTATATTCTGCAGTAGTTAGCTTGTGTATTTTGTGTATGTCTGTTAAGGCTGTTTGGTCCATAGTGTCATTCAAATGTACTATTTCTCTCTCTCTCTCTCTTTTTTTTTTTTTCCTAGTTGTTCTACTTGCTATTGAAGGTAGGATTTTGAAGTTTCTTACTATTGAATTGCTGTTTATTTCTCCCTTCAGTTCTGTCATTATTTGCTTTATATATTTAGATGTCTGATGGGTGTGTATATAATTAGTTGTTACACAATATAAATAACCGATGGGTGTGTATATAATTAGTTGTTACAACTCCTGGTGAAATGGCCATTTCATCATTATATAATATCATCATTTGTTTCTTGACTTAAAGTCTATTTTGTCTGATATTAGCATGTCATTCTGCTCCCTTTTGGTTGCCATTTTCATGGAATAGCATTTTCTGCTCCTTTACTTTTAGCCTAAGTGTCAGTAAATACAAAGTGGGTATCTTGTAGACAGCATATAATTGGATTTTGTATTTTTATTAATTCTGCCACTCTGTTTTGAGAGTTTACTTCTGTTTACATTTAAAGTAATTATTGACAGAGCAGGATTTACTACTGCCATTTTGTTAATTGTTTTCTGTTCGTCATGTAGGTCTTTTGTCCCTCTTCTCTTGCTGTCTTCCTTTGGGTTTTATTGTAGTTAATTTTTGTATTAATATGCTTTCATTCTGTTCTCTTTTTGTGTATACAACTTCTAAAGGTATTTTCTTTGTGTTTTCCACAAAACATCTTATAATTATCATGGTCTATTTTAAGCTGATAACAACTGAACTTAAATCACATACACCCTATACTTTTATTCCCCATTACATGTTTTATGTTATTTGCAGGGGCCATTGAAAGCAATATGCTAAGAATAGATAAGGCTCAAGGACAGTATCTCTAGCTAGTTGCACTTTTAATGAACTCCAGTAGTCAAGGACAGTATCTCTAGTTGAACTTTTAACGAACTCTAGTAGGCGCCAAGAAGGCAGACAAATAAGAAAGAGCTTAGAGACAAGGAACTAAGCAGAAAGTTACATCTGGGTGCAGAAAGTTTGTTTTACATTGTGTTATTTTTGCTGACGTGGGGTTTATGGAGTATAAATAAAGTGAGGCGGAGGCTCTAGGCGCGGCCGCCATGTTCTCTGTTTGTCTTTGTCTCTTGTGTCTGTTCATTCTCCACCACCACCACCGCGGTCCTCAATAGTTATTGATTCACAATTTACAGTTATTTATATTGTGTATCCAGTAACATAATTTTAGCTATATTTTTAATATCTTTGTCTTATAACTTTTATATCATACCTGGCATTAAGGACATGACAAAATCACTTTTAAAATTTCTTTAAAATTTATTATTTGGCTGTTAGTTTTTCAGTATTACTCCTGCACATACTTTAAAGAGTCAAAATAGTTCCAAAAAGCTCACTGTTAAAAAAACAACAATTTCCACATACACTATGGTTTTGGCTTCATTTCCCCTGCTCTTGACAGAACCACTTTCAGCTCTTTCAATTCTCTATCTGTTCAAATTACGTAATAATAATTTTGCTACTTTTTGATTTTTGTTTTAGCACTGACTTCCCACCATGGAAGGTGGAGATTGATCTCTTTTTCAGTTTTCCTTTTGCCACATAGTAGCACTCTTTTACCCCCATTCACTCCTCATGTTTACGTGATCATTTTGGTTAGATCAACATTCAGTATTTGCATTATTCTGACTACATAAATGAAATTCAGCTGAGCTGAATAATATACTTTTACTTTTCCCTGTACCCAGGGAAATGCAGGTAATTAATAGAAACTTGGGGTTGGGTGTGGTGGCTCACACCTATAATCCTAGCACTTGAGAGGCTGATAGGGCAGAATTGCTTGAGCCCAGGAGTTCAAGACTGGCCTGGGCCACAAAGTGAGACCCTGTTTTTATTTTTAAAGTTTTTTTAAAAAAGAAATTATGGGTATCCTCTTGAGGTTGTGGTCTAAAGGTGAATAATTCCTTGATAAGGTCTAAGCTGCCCTAGTCCTTGGTTAGTTGCAAGAGATGAGACTTGAGTAGAGCTTAGAGAACCTCTGTCTGGGTCATGCTGGATGACTGAGTTATATATCTCCTGTCTTTCCTACCCCCTCTCTCTCCACCTCTTTTTTGCCCTCAGCGGATAGCAGGCTCCAAGCTCTCTCCCAGGCTCCAGTATTTTGGTCAGTCACTGAGTGGGGGGCAGGACCTCACAATGGATGGACTGGTGGACCTGACTGTAGGAGCCCAGGGGCACGTGCTGTTGTTCAGGTGAGAATGCCTTTTGGAGTCAACCAGACATTCTCCTTTGAAGGAATGTTTCTTGTTTGAAGGTCCCTGATGGTTTTCTGGTGTCCCTGCAGGTCCCAGCCAGTACTGAGAGTCGAGGCAACTATGGAGTTCAATCCCAGGGAAGTGGCAAGGAATGTATTTGAGTGTAATGATCAGATGGTGAAAGGCAAGGAAGCTGGGGAGGTCAGAGTCTGCCTCCGTGTCCAGAAGAGCACACGGGATCGACTAAGAGAAGGTGAGTCTCAAGAGGTTAAATGACCGAGGACATGAATGGGTGCTGCAATCCACTCTGCCCAGCCTTCTGGTTGTCCTGAACTGAGTTCTCATAGGCTCTGACAACTTTCTCCAAGCCTTACCTGAATGAGCAGGCTGTTGCCCTGCTGGGTGGGGAAGTCCAGTGGACCTCCCTAAAGAGGTGGGCATGTGGCACTTTCTTACTCCCTCAGTTCTCCGGAGAACTGAGGTCCCCATGCCTGTGAACAAACCATGTTTTTGTTTTTTAATAAATGGAGAGAAAACCTATTTGGGGAGATTGAATTGATGAAGCTAAACAGAAATTTACAAAGCACTCACATACACATTTTATCACTGGTGACTTCTTCCCTTGTTCCTATTCTCAAAGAGTAGAATTGTGTTTGGGGTAGGAGAATAGTGATGACAATACTAAGAATAACTATCTCTAGTAGTGACAGTAGTAGGAATAACTGTCTCTAGTAATGACAGTACTAGAAAGAATTGTATCCTCTTTAAAGGTAAAATTATTAGCTGGGCATGATGGCAATTTCTTGTAGTCTCAGCAACTTGAGAGGCTGAGGTGGGAGGATCATTTGAGCCCAGGAGGTTGAGGCCAGCCTGGGCAACATAGAAAGACCCATCCCTAAAAAATAATTACCTTTCTAGGAGCAGTTTTTCTGGGCTGAGGAGATAGCATTCCAGATATGAGGGCAGCCAGCATGGCTAGAAATTAAGAGCAAAATGTTAGAGAGTAGGGAATTGAAGAAGAGTTACCCCCAAACCTACATAGAAATCCCCCTCTACTCTTTGGCTGACTCCTAAGACATGAATGCCCAGGTCAGTACTCCAAGAAACCCAGTAGAAAACAGCAACTGAAAAGCCAAAGAGCTGATCAGAGAATTTGGCAGCTCCCCAGTGCTGGTGGGACAGAGATTTGAGAGGCCTTGGTAAATGCCTTGGTTTTTCCATTGAGACAACTGACTAGCAACCAAGAGAAACAATATACAATAGAAACAGACCCACAGGTGATTCAGAAATTAGAGTGATTGGATAGGAATTTTAAAAAGGTAACTATAATTAATATCTTCAAGAAAAAAGGGAAAGGATGAGAACTTCATCAAAAACCTGGAATTCATAAAATAGAGTCAAATGGAAACTCTAGAACCAAAAAACGCAATGACTGAAATGAAGAATTCAGTAAATAGATTTATAGCAGATTAGAAGCAGAACAGAGAATTAGTGAACTAGAAGACAAGTCATTTGAAAGAACGAAAAATACAGAAAAACATCATAAGAGATGTGTGGGTTATGGTGAAAGATCTAACAAACATGTAATTGGAATTACAGAAAGTGGTGGTGGGGGAGGAGAGAGAGAGAAAGAGACAGAGAGAGAGAGAGAAAGAAAATAGGAAAGATGGAATAGGAAAGACAGAATAGGAAAGATGGAATAGGATGGAATAGGAAAGATGTTAAAGAATTTCCAACTTCACTTGGGAGTCGCCCCAGGCCAGGGGGCGACACCGCGTCCCCTCCCTTAGCCTAGCCGCCACCCAGCTTTAGGGCCTAAGGGCAAATCAAGCGCCCGGTCCTCCCGGCGCCGAGTGCGCGGCCCGCCCAGGCCCTTGGCCACCGTCGCCGCGGGGACAGGCCGCGAGCCACAGAGGCCTGGTGCGCGCCCCACCCCTGAGCCCGCAGTAGGAGCGGCCTCAGCCCGTGAGCGGGGAGTCGTCCCCTTAGTCCTCCCTCGCACTCAGAGGGCCGCTGGGGCGGGGCAGGCCTTCGGGCCGAGGGCCACCCGGGCGGTCGAATCCCTCAACTCCCGCGGGTGGCCGGGCGAGGGAAGGAGCCGAGTTCGGTTTCCTCAAAATCATAAAAGCAGGAAAACGCAAGACAAAGAAATCCAACAAGGCTAGTGATTTCAGCGATATGGAGAATTGGCCAACGCCAAGTGAATCAGCAAACACTGGATTTCAGAGTGTCCTCAGCCAAGGAAATAAAAAGCCACAAAATAGAAAAGAAAAAGAAGAGAAGGTTGAAAAGAGAAGTAACAATGAGAGCAAAGAAAATCTGGAAACAAAGTTAAATGGTCCTGGTGAAAATGTCAGTGAGGATGAGGCTCAGTCAAGTAATCAATGAAAGAGAGCTAATAAGCACAAGCGGGTACCACTCCACTTAGATGATGTAAGATCAGAGAGTCAAGAAAGACCTGGATCCTGGAACAGCTCAAGATGTCAACCTGAAGCAAATAAACCAACACATAACAATAGGAGAAATGATACACAAAATTGGAGGTGAGACAGAGAAAAAAAGAGATCAAGATGAAGTTTCTAGTGTGAGAAGTGAGGGTGGTAATATCCGAGGTTCCTTTAAAGGTCGAGGAAGAGGCCGAGGACAGGGAAGAGGACGAGGCGGAGGAAATCCTCGACTGAACTTTGACTATTCATATGGTTATCAAGAACATGGTGAAAGGACTGATCGACCATTTCAAACAGGACTTAATACCAGCATGATGTATTACTGTGATGATGGTACAGGTGTACAGGTGTATCCTGTGGAAGAAGCATTGCTTAAAGAGTATATTAAGCATCAAATTGAATATTACTTCAGTGTAGAAAATTTGGAACGAGACTTCTTTCTTCAGGGAAAGATGGATGAACAAGGTTTCTTGCCTATTTCCCTGATTGCTGGTTTTCAGCGTGTTCAGGCTCTCACTACAAACCTTAATCACATCTTAGAAGCACTGAAGGATAGCACAGAAGTAGAAATTGTGGATGAGAAAATGAGAAAAAAGATAGAACCAGAAAAGTGGCCAGTTCCAGGCCCTCCTCCACACAATGTGCCACCAACAGACTTCTCTCAACTGATTGATTGTCCAGAGTTTGTACCAGGCCAAGCCTTTTGCTCATATACAGTCAGGGTGATGATCTTCTTAAGCTCTTGGATGTCATTTGATCAGAATATGCAGTGAAACAGGTGACTCATTGAAATGCCATTATAAATACTGGAACAAATCCTGCTGCAAAAATGAAAGTGATCAGACTGTCTTCTGTTCAAGAATGTCTATTCCCACCTCCTGGTGGAGGAAGTTGGGCCAACACTGCAGTGGAGATAACCACCTTTGTGATAATGAGAGACAGACCAGAGGACTGCTACTCTTTTTATAGGAGCTGCCTATTTCTGTGTAATTGGCCTGGGCTGCATGGGCTGCTTTTATTCATGGTGGAAAAGTTAATTGTTATTATTCTGGAAATACCGCAAGAGTATGTTTTCTGTTTCCAGAAAACAAACTTGCGTCCAGATGAATAAAGCAGAAAAAGGGGATTGAGTAGCATTTCCCAGATTCTTAAGTACTTTGCTATTTGATTTGCCTTTCAGTGTCCTGTACATTGCAAAACTCAGATATTGTCATGATGTTTCACTTGGACATAAGACTTATTAATGTGGACACTTAAGGGGTAAGGAATTTAAGAACTGGATGAGGATATTTCTTCCTTTACTCTTCAAAATGTATTTTTGATACATCAGTATGAGAGAACGTCCCATCAACAAAGCATCGATGATGGACAGTCTCACAGTATTTTTATCTTATGCTTCTTTGTCAGGCTTCTGCTTCTAATCCCAGTAAGCAAGTTGGACAGGCATTTTAAAAGCTGAAGGAAAGTGACATTATTTTAGCTAATGGTTTTAAATTTATTTTTTGTTAAGATATAATGGGTGATTATATCAGTTAGATTTATTTATTGTATCAACTTGGGTCCAAGATGATAGTTTTAGCCAGCTTGTGAACAGGCATTGGGTATGTTAGCTAAAATAACATATACTTTCTCTACAGGGTAGGTAAGATAGGTCAGTCAAGTTGGTAACCGTTTATGCATACTAATCTGTCCATTAACCGTCCATTAACCATTTATGCATACTAATAAAATTATAAGAATAAAAAAAAAGAATTTCCCCAAACTGGCCAGTTGCAGTGGCTCACACCTGTAATCCCAGCACTTTGGGAGGCCGAGGCAGGTGGATCACCTGAGGACAGGAGTTTGAGACCAACCTGGCCAACATGGTGAAACCCCGTCTCTACAAAAAATACAAAATTAGCAGGTGTGGTGGCACACATCTGTAATCCCAGCTACTCAGGAGGCTGAAGCAGAATCGCTTGAAACTGGGAGGCAGAGGTTGCAGTGACCTGAGCTCGCCCCATTGCGTTCCAGCCAGGGTGACAAGAGCGAAAGTCCATTAAAAAAAAAAATTCCCCAAACTGATGAAAGACATCAAGATTCTTTACAAAATCAAAGCAGGATAAATATGAAGGACATTATATCAACGTATGTTATAATCAAACTGCTGAAGACCAAAGACAAAGAGAAAAAAAATTTAAAGTAGCCAGAAAAATACAGTAAATTTTTTATTGAGTAACAGAATAGCTACCATTTAGTGAGCACTTATTGTATAAAAGGCACTGTGCTAAATAGTTGATAAGCACTGTTTCATTTCCTTTTTACCATTGGGAGGGTGTCATTATTATCATTATTATCCTCACTTTAAAAATAAAGAATGGAGGCTAGGCGCAGTGGCTCACGCCTTTTATCTGAGTGCTTTGGGAGGCTGAGGCAGGTGGATTAGTTCGAGACTAGCCTGGCCAACATGGTGAAACCCTATCTCTATTAAAAATACAAAAATTAGCAGGACGTGGTGGCATGTGCCTGTAATCCTAGCTACTCGGGAGGCTGAGGCAGGAGAATTGCTTGAACCTGGGAGGCAGAGGTTGCAGTGAGCTAAGATTGCACCCCTGCACTCCAGCCTGGGCAACAGAGCGAGATTCTGTCTCAAAAAAGAAAATAAAAAATAAAAAAGAAAGGAAGGAAGGAAGAAGGGAAGGAAGGAAAGGAAGAAAAGGAAGGAAGGAAAGAAAGGAAAGAAGGAAAAAAGGAAGGAAGGAAAGGAAGGAAGGGAGGAAGGAAAAGAAAGAAAGAGAAAGAAAGAAGGAAAGAAAGAAAGAAAAGAAAAGAAAGAAAGGAAAAGGAAGGAAGGAAGGAAGGAAGGAAGGAAGGAAGGAAGGAAGGAAGGAAGGAAGGAAGGAAGGAAGGAAGGGAGACTCAGAGAGTTCAGACAACATACCCCAAGTTACACAGCTGAGAAGCAGAGGAGCTGGGCCTCGAGCTCCCATCTGCCAGGCTCCGAGGTGCAGGCCGCTCACCCGCTGTGCCACCCTGTCCCTTCAGGGCAGATCCAGAGTGTTGTGACTTACGACCTGGCTCTGGACTCCGGCCGCCCACATTCCCGCGCTGTCTTCGGTGAGACAAAGAACAGCACGCGCAGGCAGACGAAGACCTTGGGGCTGACCCAGACTTGTGAGACCCTGAAGCTACAGTTGCCGGTGAGCAGGAGAGTGGCCAGAACCCTGTGTTCTCCAAGCATGGGGTGGGCTTGGGGAGCTAAGGAGGGCAGATCCCCAAATCCTGGCTATCTCTTAGGATTGCATCGAGGACCCAGTGAGCCCCATTGTGCTGCGCCTGAACTTCTCTCTGGTGGGAACTCCCTTGTCTGCTTTCGGGAACCTCCGGCCAGTGCTGGCTGAGGATGCTCAGAGACTCTTCATAGCCTCAGTGAGTCTGGAGTTGGGGTCCTGCAGGGGTGTGGAAGAGACCAGAGGCCAAGGTGGTTGAAATTCATTTTATTTGATTGCATCTAATTTTATTTCAACATTTTATTTTATTGTTTAATTTCACAACATTTGGTTATTTCCTTTCCTTTCATTTGATCATACTCATTTTTTAAAAGTTTCCCTTTGAGAAGAATTGTGGCAATGACAGCATTTGCCAGGATGACCTCAGCATCACCTTCAGTTTCATGAGGTGAGTTTCCTTTCCTTTCCTCCTTGCCTCCTCCAGAGGAGGACCCGTACCATAACCCGCTGTGTTCTCCTCCTGGCCCCCAAGGGAGCCGGGTGTTCCTGGGCTCTGAGGTCCCGTGTGGCTGCCCCTCTACTGTTGTCTCTCATCCAGTGCCTGAGTCTCCGTTCCGCTGAAGCAGGCTTTGCCACAGGGAAGCCCCCAGTGCCCCACCCCCGGCCTGTCTTCTTCCCACAGCCTGGACTGCCTCGTGGTGGGTGGGCCCCGGGAGTTCAACGTGACAGTGACTGTGAGAAATGACGGCGAGGACTCCTATAGGACACAGGTCACCTTCTTCTTCCCGCTTGGCCTGTCCTACCGGAAGGTGTCCAGGCTCCAGGTAACCACATCCTTCTCAGACTCCATCTGACCTTTGCTTCACCGTCCTCATGGCTGGAGGTGGACATCACCGCCTTTGCCTCCCTTGCCTTCCAGAACCAGCGCTCACAGAGATCCTGGCGCCTGGCCTGTGAGTCTGCCTCCTCCACCGAAGTGCCTGGGACCTTGAAGAGCACCAGCTGCAGCATAAACCACCCCATCTTCCCAGAAAACTCAGAGGTCAGAACTCCTGGCTCCTCCCCTCCTTTTTTCTTTGATTTCTTTGGGGATTCTTTTCTTCTTCTTCTCTTCTTTAGTAGTGATTCCTTTTTGTACAAAACAGCTTTATTGAGATATAATTCACATACCATCCAATTCACCTATTTAAAGCATACATTTCAAACTCAGCACAGTGGCTCATGCTTGTAATCCTAGCACTTTAGGAGGTCGAGGCAGGAGGATTGCTTGAGTCCAAGAGTTTGAAACCAGCCTGGGTGACATGGCGAGACCCTGTCTCTACAAAAACTGTAAAAATTAGCTGGGGGTGGTGGTGCACACCTGTAGTCCCAGCTACTTGGGAGGCTGGGGTGGGAGGATCTTCTAAGCCTGGGTGGTTGAGGCTGCAACGAGCTATGATAACACCACTGCACTGTAGCCTGGGCAACAGAGTGAGACCCTGTCTCAAAAATAAATAAAATAAAATAAAATAAAGCATACAGTTCAGTGGCTTTGAGCGAATTCACAGGGTCTTGCATCCATCATCATGATCCATTTCAGAACATCTTCATTACGTCACAAAGAGCCTCTGTTCCCGTTGGCCATCAACCCCAATCCTCCCATCTCCCCCAGCTCTAGGCAACCACTAATCTACTTTGCGTCTATAGATTTGCCCATTCTGGACATTTCATATAAATGAAATAATACCGTATGTGATCCTTTCGCTAGCATAATATTAAGCAAGGACTTAGCAAGGATCATTCACATTGTTGTATGTGTCAGTACTTCATTGCTTTACATTTAAAAAAAATTTTTAATATATTTTTTGAGATGGAGTTTCACTTCGTCACCCAGACTGGAGTGCAATGATGCAATCTTGGCTCACTGCAACCTCCGCCTCCCAGGTTTAAGCGATTCTTGTGCCTCACCCTCCCAAGTAGCTGGGGTTACATGCGCCTGCCACCATGCCCGGTTAATTTTTGTATTTTTAGTAGATACAGGGTTTCGCTATGTTGGCCAGGCTGGTCTCGAACTCCCAACCTCAGGTGATCCACCTGCCTCAGCCTCCCAAAGTGCTAGGATTACAGGCGTGAGCCACCATGCCGGGCCTTCATTGCTTTTTATTTGGTGAACAATATCCTGTTGTATGGATGGACCATATTTCATGTCTCCATTAATCAGATGACGGGCATTTGGGTTATTTCTTCTCTCCTATTTCTATCATTGCTTCTCCTTTCTCCCATTCCAGGTCACCTTTAATATCACATTTGATGTGGACTCTAAGGCTTCCCTTGGAAACAAACTGCTCCTCAAGGCCAATGTGACCAGGTGCTCTCTGCCAGTCTTCTGCATGCAGTTGCCCTTCTGAGGCCCCAGCTCCTGGCCCAGGGTGGGCCTTTGCCCTTTGCCCACTGGTTCTCCCTTCAACGCATTTGTTCACTTAGCAAACACTCACTGAGCACCTACCACGTGCTGGGTCTTGTGCTGAGTGCTGGTGGGACAGTGGTGGATCACACGTTGGTAGTTCCTGCCTTCTCAGAGATGATAATTTAGTGGCAAAGACAGGCAAGAAAACTAGCCATTAATCTTGCATCTCAAATCCAGTATGAGATGCAAGATTAGATGGCGGATGGCCAGTGTTCTTGGGAGTCTGGTGTTCAGAGAAGATTCCTAAAGAAAATATATTTAGGAGCTGGATGTGGTGGCTCAGCCCTGTAATACCAGCACTTTGGGAGACTGAGGCAAAACAATGACTCGAACCCAGGAGTTCAAAATCAGCCTGGACAACATATCAATACCCTGTTTCTACAAAAAATACAAAAATTAGCCAGGCATGGTGGTGCATGCCTGTAATCCCAGCTACTCAGGAGGCTGAGGCACAAGAATTGCTTGAGCCTGGAAGATTGAGGCTGTAGTGAGCTGAGATTGTGCCACTGCACTGCAGCCTGGGCAACAGAGTGAGACCCAGTCTCAAAAAAATAAAAAATAGATAAAATAAAAATAAAAATAAAAGAAAATGAAAGGGGGAAAAAAAAGAAAATATATTCAGACAAAGCAAAAGCATGAACTGAGGGCGGGCATGAAGATGGAAGGCAGGAAGCAGATACCAGGGATGGGAAGATCAAGGTGTGTTTAAGAGTGGCTTCAGCATGAAATGCAGGGTTGAAGGAGCTGGTGGTGGTTAGATACAGGCCATGTCCCAAAATGGCTGATGGGTGTTGCTAGGGATTTGCAGTTTCGCCTCTGGGAGTGACATAATCATATTGGCATGTTAGAACGATCACTCTTCAGGAGGGCTGACCATTGGGGTGGGAGCAGGTGTGAATTCAGGGACCAGTTAGAGGAAGGTGGCTGTAGACATCCAGGTGGAGAGGGATGGGCCTGGGCTAGGCAGGGGCAGGAGTTGGAGAACAGCGGGGTTTCAGACCCAGAGATAACAGGACTTGGTGGCTGATTGGAGGCAGGGAGTGAGGGAGAGGGAGGAGGAAAGACTGTCCATTCTCAAGAGCTTGCTGGAGCTCTCTCTTTCCCTCCAGTGAGAACAACATGTCCAGAACCAACAAAACCGAATTCCAACGGGAGCTGCCGGTGAAATATGCTGTCTACATGGTGGTCACCAGGTGCTGGCTTCAGGACTTTAGCTGAGCCTCCCTTCTGGGCTGGACATGACTGATCTGTGTGCATCTGTGCATGTCTGTGTGTGTGTGAGTCTGAGGATCTATGTGCATGTGTATGTGTGCATGGTGTGTATGTGTGCATGGGTGTGTGTGAAGATCTATGTGCATGTTTGCGTGCATGGATGTGTATTTGTGCATGTGTGTGTCTGAGGATCTATTAGCATGTGTGTATGTGTGCATGGGCATGTGTTTGTGCATGTGAGTGGGATCTATGTGCATGTGTATGTGTGCAAGGGTGTGTATTTGTGTGTCTGAGGATCTATGTGCATGTGTGTATGTGTGCATGGGTGTGTATTTGTGTGAGAATCTATGTGCATGTGTATGTGTACATGGGTGTGTATTTGTGCATGTTTGTGAGTGTGAGGATCCTTGTGCATGTATTTGTGCATGTGTGCCTGAGGATCTGTGTGCATGTATGTGTGCATGGGTGTGTATTTGTGCGTGTGTGTGAGGATCTATGTGCATGTGTGTGTGTGCATGGGTGTGTATTTGTGCATGTGTGTGTGACAGGATCCATGTGCATGTATGTGTGCATGGGTGTGTGTCCATGGGTGTGTATTTGTGCATGTATGTGTATCTGAGGATCTATGTGTGCATATGTGTGTAAGTGAATGAGTGTGTATTTGTGCATGTGTGTGTCTGAGGGTCTATGTGCATGTATATGTGCATGGGTGTGTATTTGTGCGCGTGTGTGTGTGTCTGAGGGTCTACGTGCGTGTGTGTATGCGTTCGTGGGTGTGCATTTGTGCATGTGTGTGTAAGTGGCCCAAATGGACACGCACTGTGTGTCCAGCACACATTGCTTCCCCCATCCCCCTGCACCCTACCACATCTCCACCCCCCAGGCCTTCATACCCATTACCCATGTGCCTGTTCGCTCCTTACACACTTAGCCTGAGACACCCTCCCAGGGCACCCATCATGTTTTGTCACCTCCTGTCCCTTCTTTCTCCCTTCAGCCATGAGGTCTCCACTAAATATCTCAACTTCACGGCCTCAGAGAATACCAGTCGCGTCATGCAGCATCAATATCAGGTGGGGAGCTGGGGCATCTTGGTCCCGAGAAGGAGGCTGGGGAGGAAAATCGATGGTAGACAATGCAGAAACAGGGATGGGAAATGTGCGCAAGGCGCCTGTGGTGTGCCAGACTTGGTCCACGCTGCTGTCAGTATGCACACATGCACGCACGTATGTATGTGACATGCACGCACGTAATTATCTTGTGTTACCTTCGTAACGACTCTGTGGGGCGCTGTCATGATCCCCAGTTTACAGATGAAGAAACTGAGGCTCAGAGAGGTTTACAGAACACGCCCGAGGTCTCCCACCGAGTAAGTGGGAGACCTAGGACTGGAGACCAGGCCATGTGGCACTGGAATCAGGAAGGGGCAGGACGCCTCGGCCTGTGGCCTGCCCCGTAGGGAGGGGAGGCTGATTTTCCAGGCTGGTGGGGGAGGAAGGCCAGAGCCCTGACCCCGCCCTCCCCGGTGCAGGTCAGCAACCTGGGGCAGAGGAGCCTCCCCATCAGCCTGGAGTTCTCGGTGCCCGTCCGGCTGAACCAGACGATCATATGGGACCGCCCCCAGGTCACCTTCTCCGAGGTGAGCGGAGCTCGGCCTGACTCCCACAGCGCCCTGCGCCTTCCTCTCACCTCTGTCTCCGCTGTTGGGTTTTGGAGCCGCTCCCCCTCCCTCCTGGACCCAAGCCATCTCACCTCTTGCGAGACGGGCCCTGGTGCCTTCATCTCTCCCCTTTCTCAGTGCGTCTCTTTCCTCAGAGCCTCTCGAGTACGTGCCACACCAAGGAAAGATTTCCCACCCCTCACACCGACTTTCTGGCTAAGCTTCGGAAGGACCCAGTGGTGGTGAGAAGCTAAATCAGTCCCAGGGCCATATGGAGACCCAGCGCGCTTCCCTGCTGCAACCTGTATGGTCTCTGAGCACACGGGGAGGGGTGTTCTTTGCTTTCTGCTTCCTTACCCGTCCCCTCCTCTCCTGCGTTCCCCAGAACTGCTCCATCGCTGTCTGCCAGATAATCCGGTGTGACATCCCGTTCTTTGGCATCCAGGAAGAATTCAATGCCACCCTCAAAGGCAACCTCTCGTTTGACTGGTACATCAAGGTGTGTGGGGTCCTGATGCTTCGCCGGGCACAGGCGTGGTGCTCAGGGGCCCAGGTGCAGTGCACACCCGCTCTCTTCCACAGACCTCGCATAACCACCTCCTGGTCGTGAGCACAGCTGAGATCTTGTTTAACAATTCCACGTTCACCCTGCTTCCGGGACAGGGGGCTTTTGTGAAGGCCCAGGTACCTGTCTTGGATGCTGAGGAACTATTGGAGGGAGAGGGGTGGGCTTGTGGAGATCTCTGGGGGAGGGGAGAGAGAGACACAAAGAGAGAGGGAGAGAGAGACACAGCAACAGAGAGACATAAGGAGAGAGACAGACATAAAGAGAGACAGAGACAGAGAGATAGAGACAGAGGGAGCAACAGATACAGAGACAGACACAAAGGAGAGAGAGAGAGAGACAGAGACAGTGAGAGATGGAGATAGAGACAGATAGAGATAGAGACAGAGAGATACAGAGCGAGACAGAGACAGTGAGAGATGGAGATAGAGACAGATAGAGATAGAGACAGAGATACAGAGTGAGACAGAGACAGAGACAGGGAGAGATGGAGATAGAGAGGCAGAAAGAGAGAAAGATAGAGGACAGAGAAACCGAGGGAGGAGGGAGAGGAGGGAGAAGAGGTGGGGGAGGAGGACTGAGGGCTGGGATTCTGGGGGACTTGAGGAGGGGTTCCCCACTTGATTCAGGGGTGCACACGGTGTGAATGGGGAACCCCCAGAAATCCGGAGTCGTCTCCCCTGACTTCCCTCCTTCTTCCCCCAGACGGAGACCAAAGTGGAGCCGTTCGAGGTCCCCAACCCCTTGCCGCTCATCGTGGGCAGCTCTGTGGGGGGGTTGCTGCTCTTGGCCCTCATCACCGCTGCGCTGTACAAGGTGCTCCCCTCCGTTCCCCCACCCCTCCCTTCCTCCTCTCGGGCCTCGCACTGCAGCGCCGTGCCTCGGTGTCTCCAGCGGGGCTGCCAGCTCTGTGACTGGGGCGAGTCCGGGAGTCTCTCTGCGCCTCAGTCTCTTAGGGAGGGTGGCCAGGTTCATGCGCAGGGCGCGCTGAGAACGCCCCAGGTACAGACTCCACCAAATGCGTAGTCGCCCTCCTTGTTGTAGTTTCTGTTTCTCTCCAGGCCGTGAAGCGGATGTCACTCTCCTCCCGCCCCGCCCTCCTGGGTCCCTTCTGTCTCCGCTGCGCGCTCTGGGACCCGTGCTGGCCCTCCCGCCCCCTCCCCCTGGTCTGCGGAGTCGCCCGCTCCCTGGCTGTTGTCACCCTCACTGCCCTCCTCTGCCCCGCAGCTCGGCTTCTTCAAGCGGCAGTACAAGGACATGATGAGTGAAGGGGGTCCCCCGGGGGCCGAACCCCAGTAGTGGCTCCTTCCCGACCGACCGAGCTGCCTCTCCGTGGCCAGCAGGACTCTGCCCAGACCACACATAGCCCCCAGGCTGCTGGACACACCGGACGGTGAAGTCTCCCCGAGACAGGACCAGCTCGGGCTTACATTTGTGTGTGTGCAAGTGTGTATGTGCATGTGTGTGAGTGTGTGCAAGTGTCTGTGTGCAAGCGTGTGCACATGTGTGCGTGTGCGTGCATGTGCACTCATGTGTCCACGTGTGTGTGCAAGTATGTGTGTCCAAGTGTGTGCAAATGTGTGTAAGCGTATGTATATGTGTGTGCATGTGTGTGAGTGCATGTGTGTGCTCAGGGGTATATGGCTCATGTGTGTGACTCAGATGTCTCTGGCGTGTGGGTAGGTGGTGGCAGCGCAGCCTCTCCGGCAGAAGGGAACTGCCTGGGCTCCCTTGTGCGTGGGTGAAGCCGCTGCTGGGTTTTCCTCCGGGAGAGGGGACGGTCAATCCTGTGGGTGAACACAGAGGGAAACGCAGCAGCTCCTCTCCACTGAAGGAAGTGGGACTTCCTGTCGCCGGAGAGCCTGCGGGGCCTGCGGGAGCCAGCGCAGCTTGGATGGAGATTCCGTGAGAAGCCGTGGGTGGAACCAGGAGCCTCACCAAACCCACTCCACACCAGCGCTGATGCCCAGTAAAGATGTCCACTGAGGAATGATGAATCTCCCTTTATGGATTCATTTATTATTTCAATGTGACTTTAATTTTTTCAATGGATAAGCCTGTCTACGGTACAAAAATCAAAAAGCATTCAAGAGTGTACAGTGAAAAGTCTCCCTTTCCAGATATTCAAGTCACCTCCTTAAAGGTAGTCACGCTTGTGTTTTGAGGTTTCCTTCAGATTCCAGGTGATGTGCAAATGTACGCACGTGTGCACACACACACACCACACATACACACACACGTTTTTTACACAAATGGTAGCATACTTTATATTGGTCTGTATCTTGCTTTTTTTCACTAATGTTTCTCAGACATCGGTTCATAGTGACATAAATTACTTTTTCATTCTTTTATACCGCTGCATAGTATTCCATTGTGTGAGTGTACCATAGTGTATTTAACCAGTCTTCTTTTGATATATTATTTTCAATCTCTTGTTATTGCATCAATGCTGAGTTAATAAATCAAATATATGTCATTTTTGCATATATGTAAGGATAATTTATAGGATATGTTCCTGGAAGTTTGGGTTCTCCCAGAAGCAAACCCAAAATTTGAGTGAAACAAGCATATTTAAGAGGTGGCAGGCCAGGCACGGTGGCTCACACCTGAAATCCTAGCATTTTGGGAGGTGAAGGTGTGAGGATTGCTTGAGCTCAGGAGTTCAAGACTAGCCTGGGCAACATATTGAGACCCTGTCTCCTGAAAAATTTAAAAAATTTAGCCAGGCCTGGTGTTACGTGCCTGTAGTCACAGCTACTTTGGAGGCTGAGACAGGAGAATTACTTGAGCCCAGGAGGTCTAGACTGCAGTGAGCCATGATCACACCACTGCACTCCAGCCTGGGTGACAGAGTGAGATCTTTTCTCAAAAATAAACAAAATAATAAAGGCCGGGCATGGTGGCTTATGCCCCTGTAATTCCAGCACTTTGGGAGGCTGAGGCAGGTGGATCACCTAAGGTCAGGAGACCAGCCTGTCGAACATGGTGAAACCCCGTCTCTACTAAAAATACAAAAAAAATTAGCCAGGCGTGGTGGCAGGCGCCTGTAATCTCAGCTACTTGGGAGGCCGAGGAAGGAGAATTGCTTGAACCTGGAAGGTAGATGTTGCAGTGAGATATGATTGCATCACTGCACTCCAGCCTGGGCGACAGAGCAGGACTCCATCTTAAAAAAATAATAATAAATAAAAATAAAATAAAGAGATGGCTCCAGGAAATACCAAGGAAGGGAGGGCTGCCAATAACAGGTGTATCATCCACAGAGAAGCTGCTGTGAGTTCCTGGAGCTTCATCCCACTGGGCAGTTCTGGGAGGCAGTGCAAACACGCGCCTCAGTATCACCCCACCCAAGGGAGAAGACTGGAGAACGTAGACACCGCTTCCACTTAGCTATTGGATGAGGGCTGCTCTTGGTGGGTGGTGTTAATTTCATACCACTCTGGCCTGCCCTGAGTGTGAGCAGAGCGGGCTCTAGTGGCCAGAGAAAGCGATACCAGTGCTGCCGGCTCCGTGTCTGACAGGTGAACACAGCCCCTGGCACTGTCTTTTTGGTTCAGGTCAGGGCACCAGCAGCACTTGCTGCCAAGGTGTGTACAAGTGACGTTTTGGTGGGTGCTTCCTCAGAGGGAGGACGCCCAGTGCCTGTCTCTCATACTTTGCAAACACAGTAAACACTACCCTGGCTGAACATACATCCTCTCTAATCCTCACACCAGTCCTTGGTATTTATATGAATTTCACTTATGAGGAAACCAAGGCTTAGATAGATCATACCGATTGCCTGAGTTCATACAGCTGAGAAGGAATGGAGCTAGGAATTGATCCCAGCTCTGCCTAGCTCTAAAGCTTTTCTTTTTTACTGTCCTGACAGCCTCAGAGGAATGGCCCAAGAGCAGGCATGAGGGAGTGTGGGGAGAGGGTGGCTGTTATTTAACTGTTATGATATTAGGTTAAAGCATATGAAATTGATGACATGTTTTTGGACTAAAATGGTTCTTTCTTCCTTTTTCTTCTTTCTTTTTTTCTTTCTTCCTTTCTTTTTCTCTTTCTTTCTCTTTCTCTTTCTTTTCTTTCCTCTCTCTTTCTTCTTTCTTTCTTTCTTCCTTTCTTCCTTCCTTTCTTTCTTTCTCTCTCTCTCTCTCTCCTTCCTTCCTTCCTTCCTTCCTTCCTTCCTTCCTTCCTTCCTTCCTTCCTTCCTTCTATTTTCTTTTCTTTGCTTTCTTTTTGGTGGAGTCTTGCTCTGTCACCCAGACTGGAGTGCAGCGGCGTGATCTCAGCTCACTGCAACCTCTCCCTCCCCGGTTCAAGTGATTATCTTGCCTCAGCCTCCTGAGTAGCTGGGATTACAGGTGTGCACCACAATGCCCGGCTAATTTTTTTTTTTTTTTTTTTGCATTTTTGGTAGAGATGGGTTTCCGCCATGTTGGCCACACTGGTCTTGAACTCCTGACCTCAGGCGATCCACCTGCGTCGGCCTCCCGAAGTGCTGGGATTACAGGTGTGAGTCGCTGTGCCCGGCCAAAAAATGGTAATTTCATGATCTTCATTGAAATACAAGAAACTCACGACTTAGAGGGACACTTGTTCCACATGTGGCAGGAGGAGAGAGGGCTTACTCCTTAGGGAGGTGAAGGAAGGGTCCCCAAGGCAGGTGACACCTGACTGAAACAGGGACAGAAGTCCTCCAGGCAGAGGGGAAGGCAGGGGAGGCTGGGAGAGTGGGCAGGGCTTGAGCACAAGTGCTTTACAAGGTGGAGCGAGGAGTCTCAATTTCACTCAAAGTGCAGTGAGATGCCCTCAAAAGGTGGCTGATGAGACAATGGCCCTTTGTATCTGGGGGTGACACAATACATGGTCACCTTTAGATGGTTCTTTCCTATTTCCTCGCCTGACTTAAATAAAATCTGTTAAGAATTTCTCTCTTTCCTTATGTTGAAAGATAAAAGTCCTCAATATCTCCAGAAGTCCTGAATTGCTCTAGGAACAAGAGTGCTCCGTACCTCCAGTCGCCTGTCCTTTCACCCTCCATGTCTGTAGTCGCCTGTCCTTGCAGCCTCCGTGCTGGTCCTTGC
The DNA here is from genome assembly GCF_007565055.1 of Rhinopithecus roxellana. Classification (NCBI taxonomy): domain Eukaryota; kingdom Metazoa; phylum Chordata; class Mammalia; order Primates; family Cercopithecidae; genus Rhinopithecus; species Rhinopithecus roxellana. The sequence continues at coordinate 10,542,068 of NC_044568.1, forward strand.
AGTCTTTGTACCTAGTTGCTTGTCCTGGCAGCCTCCATACCTGTAGTTACCTGTCCTTGAAGCCTCCGCACCTGTAGTCGCCTGTCCTTGCAGCCTCCATACCTGTAGCCACCTGTCCTTGCAGCCTCCATGCCTGTAGCCGCCCGTCCTTGCAGGGTAGTTAAAGTCACGTGAGCTCAGAGTTCACCTCGGTGTCTTCGAATGAGAAGCTTATGTTGAATTCAGCCAGATAGGAGCTTTATGACGGGTTAGAAAAGTAAATCATTTCCAGTGACGAATTGCCCTAGCATGACCACAAAGTGACTAATACACAGGACCATAAATCTGGTAATAAGTGGCCAAGTCCAGGAATGTCTGTTTGCTTTTATTTTTTGGGATTTCTCGCTTCAGAGTAAATGAATCCCTTCAGTATCCACCCTCCTTTTCCTACTTAGAGTAGAATCTTAATCTGGGCCACCATGGGAGATGGTTACAGTTCTGACCCCCAGTGAGTGGTGCTTCCTGGCCCCACACCCTTGCAGTGTGGCATTGCTGCCCCTAACACCACATGGTGTGGCCTCTCTACCTCCTTGAATCTGGGCTGGTCTTGTGGTTTGCTTTAATTAATAGAATACAGTAGGAGTGTGGTCATGTGAGTTCTGGAGCCTAGACCTTTAGGAGCACAGCAGCTCCTGCCCTGCACCCCTCGGAATGCTGAGGCCACCACGCCGTGATCCATATGGCCCACTGGAGAATGACTGGCCTTATGGAGGAGACAGCGGAGGCCACTGCCACTGTGCACGCGTGAGGCCACTGTGGTCCTTCCTTCCAGCTGTCCAATACCTGCAGCCACTGGACAGTCCCATAGAACTGCCTGGATTGTCACCTCATGCAACTGTGAGAAATAATCAACTGCTGATGTCTCAGTCCTGCGTGGTGGTTTGTTATACTGCAATGGATATTGCATTTAGCCCCTTAGTTACAGGGCACATCTCCCCACCTCCTGTGCAGCTGGCATGGCTGCCTGGTGAGGTTCAGGCTGATGGGATGTGAGCAGCAGTGAAGTGAGCAACTTTGGAGTCAGGTCCTTTGAGGAAAGAAGTGTCCTTTCTTTTCACCATCTTCCCACTGGCTGGAGTGTCGGCATCACAGTGCACCATTTTGGACCTCGAAGATGAGTTTGACATTGAAGAATGCAAGAGTGGAACAGAGGAGGCTGGGTCCCGCCTCTGCAGAGGCACCATGTCAGCCCTGGACTCCATATTCTCATGCCATTATAGGAAAGAGACGAGAACACTGGTCTTGTTGAAAACACTATTACTCAGAGCCTCTGATACAGCGTTCATCTGTGTTGTAACTGATATCACCACCTTCCCAAAGATTCTGTTCTCCTACTTGTGGTAAAGCCTGAAGTCTTCTTCTTGTTCTTCTTTTTCTTTTTTTAGACAGTGTCTCACTCTGTTGCCAAAGCTGGAGTGCAGTGGCATGATCACAGCTCACTGCAACCTCGAGCTCCTGGGCTCAAGTGATCTCCCACTTCAGCCTCCACAGTAGGTGGAATTCTGTAGTTCCATGTGCCACCATGCCTGGCTGATTGTTTTATTTTTTTGTAGAGACAGGATCTTGCTATGTTGCCCAAGCTGGTCTTGAATTCCTGGCCTCAGGTGATCCTTCCTCCTTGGCCTCTCAAAGCACTGCGATGACAGGCATGAGCTGCCACTCCCAGCCTCTGAAGGCCTCTTGATGGTGCAGCTACCCCAGCTCCTAGCATTTCAATACCTTTCCTCTCATGATAAGGCCAGCACTCAAAATAGAGAGTCCCCAAGATGGTCACAGGCGCAGTTTTGTTTTCTCCATGTGTAGGACCTTCTGTGATGAGCCCTGTGGCTTGGTCTCTAGGGATTTACCCTCCACCTCTGAGAGCACTGTGGGGTAGGTCCCCCATCTTCATCCCTTCCCACCTGGTGGCAGGATGACTTGATAGAGAAATAGGCCATGATCTGTCCCCCTGCAGATGCATGAGAAAGCTACTAGAAAGGTACTTCCCTCCCTCTCTGGAGTGATTCCCGAGAGATGTATGCCCGGATGGTGTGGATTTCCCTTTCCCAGGGAAAAAACCCAGGCTTTGCTTTTGGAGATTCTTAACTCGTAATCACTTCCAGTTCAGAAAAGAGATTCTAAACTCGCAGCCTTTGGGCCAAATCCAGTTCTCAGGTTTTATTTGACCCACACAGTCTTGTTTGTTTGTTTTTGATTAGTTGTTGACATTTTAAAATTGAGGGATTTCTGAGAGGAATCTGTATTTATAGCTTTTCTTGAAAAAGTGGAGGCCAGTCATGGTGGTGCAGTTCTGTAATTTAATAAGTTCTGCATTTGGGAGGCCAAGGAGGGTGGATTGCTTAAGCCCAGGAGTTCAAGACCAGACCAGCCTGAGCAACATAGCAAGATCTGTCTCTTAAAACAAACGAACAAACAAAACAAACAAACAAACAAAAAAGGGCCAGGTTCAGTGGCTCACACCTGTAATCCCAGCACTTTGGGAGGCTGAGGCTGATGGATCACCTGAGGTCAGGAGTTTGAGACCAGTCTGGCCAACATGTCAAAACCCCATCTCTACTAAAAACACAAAAAATTAGCTGGGCGTGGTGGCAGGTGCCTGTAATCCCATCTACTCAGGAGGCTGAAGCAGAAGAATTGCTTGAACCCAGGAGGTGGGGACTGCAGCGAGCCAAGATCACACCATTGCACTGCAGCCTGGGCAACAAGAGTGAAACTCCATCTCAAAAACCAACAAAAAAATTTAGCCAGGTGTGCTGGTGCACACCTGTGGTCTCAGCTACTCTGGAGGCTGAGGTGGGAGGATTGCTTGAGCCCAGGAGGTCAGTGTTGCAGTGAGCTATGATGGCACCACTGCACTCCAGCGTGGACAACAGAACAATACCCTGCCTCAAACGGGGGGGAAAAAAGGAAACAAAGAAAGAAAAAGAAAAACTGAAACATTTGGCAATATGAGGCTACAACAGAACCGCCCTATTAGGCAGGACACGGCTCTCTAATCACTCCGGTCCCCCAAAGCCACATAGCACTCTGGCCCCTGAGCCTGGGCAGTTGTTTTTGAGGTGACTTTTGAGACCCTGGCTTCCTCTGTGGCTCAGCTTCTGCTCCAGCCCGCCCTCCCCATCTTGAACCTCGCATTTCCGAGGTGAGCCACACTTCGGGTGACCAACGCCCTTCTGAAAGTGAAAGCATTGTGATTAGTAATTGCCGGAGAAGTCTGGCTTCAGCATGGCCTGTCTGGGAAGGTCGGGACCTGTCTGGTTCCCCTAACTCCCTCTCACCTCTCAACCTTTGTCTATGCTGTATCCTCTGCCCAGAACTCACTTCCTTTTCTCGTTCACCTGACCCCTGCCTCAGCTGAAGTGATCTTCCTCCAGATCCTCTTGATCCCCCAGCTGGGAGAAATTCTGCCTCTTGCTTGCTGCCATGGCAACCTGCATTTCTTTCCCTGGAGACTGTACATTCCGAGGGAACAGGAAGCCCCATTGCACCCCTAGACCCTAGGACAATACCTGGAACATGTAACAAACAATTGCTGAGAAAGGGAATGAATGAATGAACAGACTTGGGTTTCCCCAGCTTCCTATCCTCTGTGCCCTCTTTGAGGAGAGACAGCTCTCAGACATCTGTTTCCCTTCATCCTAACACATCTTTATGACCATATAGTACCCAACTGGGCCATTTCACATTTTCATTTCTTTTTTTTTTTTTTTTTTTTTGAGACAGGAGCTCTCTCTTTCACCCAGGCTGAGTGCAGTGGTGTGATCACAGCTCACTGCACCCTTGATCTCCTAGGCTCAAGGGATCCTCCTGCCTCAGCCTCCTGAGTGATTGGGACTACAGGCCTACATTACTGTGCTAGTCTAAATTTTTATTTATTTTTTTGAGACGGAGTCTTGCTCTGTCATCCAGGCTGGAGTGTAATGGCGCAATCTCAGCTCACGGCAACCTCTGCTTCCTGGGTTCAAGCGATTCTCCTTCCTCAGTTTCCTGAGTAGCTGGGATTACAGGCACCCGCCACCATGCCTGGTTAGTTTTTGTATTTTTAGGAGAGACAGGGTTTCACCATGTTGGTCAGGCTGGTCTCGAGCTCCTGACCTCGTGATTTGCCCACCTCGGCCTCCCAAAGTGCTGGGATTGCAGATGTGAGCCTGATTTTTAAATTTTTGTAAAGTCAGGGTCTCGCTGTGTTGCCCAGGACGGTCTCGAGCTCCTGAGCTCGAGTGATCCTCCTGCTTCTGCCTCCCAAAGTGCAGGGATTACAGGAGTGAGCCACTGCGCCTGGCACACTTTACATTTTCTAGAGCCCAAGAGACTGAATATACAAAGGGATAGTGGCCAGACTAGACATAAAAATAGACATCTGCCCCAAAGCCTGCCGCAACCAGCCCAGAAGGCCTATCAATAACTAACTATCAGCCCCATGTCCAGGACTTAATCAATAACTGATGGCTTCCCTAGTTTTTGTCCCTGCTTCTAACTTAGGACCAACCAGACAAAGCCAAATATGTCCCCCAGTCAATTGCACAGGATGCCCGCTTCCAGTGAGCAACGTACAGCCTCCCAGGCCAGCAGCTTCTACTTGGGGCATCCCTGAAGCCTTCCCATTTTCCACTACAAAGCTTTCCTACTGTGCTGCCCATTTTTCAGTCTCTGCCAAAACACAAGTGATGGCGACTGACTCCCTTGCTAGAGCCAGCTCTGAATGAATAGGCTTTGCCTGCTCTCGTTTGGTTGATCTTTGTGTCTTTCTGCAATCATCTGGTCCAGCTACTGTGATAAACAGATCAATAGAGCAACTTCCTTTCTGCTTCCTCTGTGGGCATTCCCATCTTGGTGCAGACTTGAACAATTGCTAGAATCCTTCCCCTTATCTGCCCCCATCCCCCACTGCCATTAAAGGATAAGATCCCTCTGCAGGCTGGGCTGAGTGAACGTGAACAGGCTGCATTGGTTGCCAAGTTCTGCCATATACGCATTTGCCTGTTGAGACCAATTGTGCTAACATGTCAGGGCCAGGAGAGAGAAGCTGAGTGGGATGACCCCGCCTTACTCCTCCTCTTTGAAATTCTCCCTCTCTTAATTCACACAGTTGTCTCCAGCCCAGCCCCTCCCAGGCATGGCCCCACTGACTCAAGTTCTCGCAGAAACCCTGGATGTCTGCCCTGTTCTGTTCTCTCACCCCACCTTCCTAGGGATTCCCTTGCTACCCCCTTTTACCCTAAAAAGGGATTAAGATGAAATCATTCTGTGGTCACTAGATGTTGTCTGTGCCTGAGACAGAGCGGGGACCCCTCTTAGAGGCCTGCTGGCTTCCCCAACACATGGAAATAAAGAAAAATCTTGAGTTTCTTCAAGGAGAATTCCAGATGCCTTGCTAATCCGGAGAAGTATATGAGCAGCCTGGTAAACAGGAAGATAGCAGTCACTGCAAACAAGGAAGTGAGAGCCACAAGATGTGTGGTTTCCCAGAAAACCAAGGGTTTTAACATACATCCCTGAGTTGTTTTTCAGAAACCTGGACTCCCACTGTATTAGTCTGTTCTTGCATTGCTACGGAGGACTACCTGAGACTGGGTAATTTATAAAGAAAAGAGATTCGATTGGCTAATGGTTGGTTCCTCAGGCATTACAGAAAGCATGGCTGGGGAGGCCTCAGGAAACTTAGAGTCATGGTGAAGGCGAAGAGGAAGGAGTCATGTCTTACATGGCTGGAGAAGGAAAGAAGAGAGAGCAGGGCGAGATGCTACACACTTTTAAACAACGAGAACTTTTGATAACTCACTCACTATCATGAGAACAGCAAGGGAGAAATCCGCCCCCATGGTCCAATCACCTCCCACCAGGCCCCTCCTCCAACACTGCAGATTACAATCCAACAAGAGATTTGAGTGGGGACACAAATCCAAACCATATCACCCCCAAATGGAAAATGCCATCTGCTGGTATGTAGGCCACTGATAATGGAACTGAAGACTGAACTCTGATCACTATTCTTTGCTCTAAATTTCTTCCTGAGGGCCGTGGAGAGACAGTCACTTCCATAGGCCAGACCTTAACATTCCTTCCTGCTGACCCCAAGATTTTAGTCAAAGCCTTGCTTCCTTAACCAATTGCAAATCAAAGAATCTTTGAACTCATGTATGACTTGTAAGCCTTGCTTCAAGATATCCTAGCTTTTTAGGCCAAACTAATGTATAACCTCCAGGTATTGGTTTATGATTTTGCCTATATCTTCTGCTTTCCTGAAATGTACCTCGCCCTTAAAAACTCTTGCTTGGAGGGTTAACAGCAATTTCTCAGTTGCTGTGTTGGTACTCAAGGCTCACAAGTGTCCCCAGTCTCTGGGGAATGGTCTTGGCTGCAGGGGAGCCGCACCTTCTCCTGGGTGGCAGTAGGATAAGCTGGAGGAAGCGGGGAAGAATGACTGGTGGTCAATGACTGACCCACCCAGGGAGAACCAAGGGCCACACTTCAGCCTCAAGGAGGGACCCATTCATGCTCACAGCTTCCGGGAACCAGGCTGGAGTCAGGGTCCGGGGAGAGCTCCCTGTACTTAGCCTCTTTCCCCACTCCATCCTGCTTTCTTCTCCTCATCTCTCCAACAATGGGCATTGGACACTGAGCAGATACAACCAGGGGTCAGTTCCTGTCTGTGAGTGTAGGACGGATGGGTGACGGGAGGGTGGATGGATTTGTGTGTGGACAGGTGGATGGATGGAAGGATGGGATGCTGGGTGGATGGGCAGATGGGTGGGTGGATGGGTGAACAGGTGGATGGGTGGATGTAGGGGAGCCTCCACCTTCAAATGGAAGCCTTCAGATGGAAGGTATGGGTGTTGTCACCAACATTGCAAACCCAAGCCCCCTTCTATGACCACCTCTTTTCTATAATATTTCCTCTTCTCTCCCTTCTTCCCCAGTTTCTCAGTGACTTGTCTTCACTTCCCCTTTTCTCCTGTGTGTCTATTTCCCTGAATTTAAGTACAAATTAAATCCATATTCTTCTCATTCTGGTGAAATTGCTCGCCAGCGTGGGAGTCTGAGCAGGTACAGCCCTCATTTCTTCCTGGGCTTTGCCAGCAGGAGCTCCTTCCTCCTTTTTCCCTTTGCTTGTGACCCAGCATTTCCCTGTCCGCCAGGGATGCGTTGGCCACGTTCCCCAACTTCTCATTGCTTTCCTCTGCTTGACTTGTTTCCTGTTGCCTGTCACTCAAGTTAAATCCTTGTTTTATTCTAAATTCGCACCAATTCAACTTAGTTTACCTCTTAGGCGACTCCTGCTTTGCTCCAGGTGGCTTCTGATTCATGCAATTATTGAGCAGGTCTGTGGGTGAGGGGGCTGAGCATTTGGTCCATTCGCTTCAAACCTGTGCAGTCTCTCCTTCACCCACCCATCTACCTGTTCATCCACCCACCCATCTACCCATCCACTTAGCACCCCATCCTTCCATCCATCCACCTGTTCACCCACCCACCTACCCATCTACCCATCCACCCACCACCCCATCCTTCCACCCATCCACCTGTTCATCCACCCACCCACCCATCTACCCATCCACCCACCACCCCATCCTTCCATCCATCCACCTGTTCACCCACCCACCTACCCATCTACCCATCCACCCACCACCTCATCCTTCCACCCATCCACCTGTTCACCCACCCACCCACCCACCCATCTACCCTTCCACCCATCCACCTGTTCACCCACCCATCTACCCATCCACCCACCACCCCATCCTTCCCCCTATCCACCTGTTCACTCACCCACCCACCCACCCATTTACCCATCCACCCTCCACCCCATCCTTTCATCCATCCACCTGTCCACACACAAACCCATTCACCCTCGCATCACCTATCCATCCTACACCCACAGACAGGAACTGACCCCTGGTTGTATCTGCTCGGTATCCAATGCCCATTGTTGGAGAGACAAGGAGAAGTGAGATGCAGTATCTCCCTTCAATGAACTCTCATCTAGAGAGTGTCACCTTTTATTCTTCACTGAGAAAGACTGATTATTAACTTCCCATCCCCCACCCTTAGCTTAGAACAATTGCAGCAAATGCTGTTTCCCAGGCACATAACTGAGCTGCAATAGTGACTGGGACTGGAACTATCAGTCCTTGTGTTGCCTGGATAACACTCTGCCATTCTTTCACTTCATTCATGAGCCAAGTACGGATTGTGTGCCTCCCATGTATCATGCATTGTGTGAAGAACTGGGGATAAAAGGGTTAAAACTGCAGGGCATGGTGGCTCACACCTATAATCTCAACACTTTGGGAGGCTGAAGTGGTGGGGGTGATCGCCTAAGGCCAGGAGTTCAAGACCAGCCTGGGCAACATAGCAAGACCCCCAACTTCACAAAACATTTAAAAATTATCTAGGCATGGTGGTGCACACCTGTAGTCCCACCTACTCAGGAGGCTGAATTGGGAGGATCACTTGAGCCCAGGGAGGTTGAGGCTGCAGTGAGCTCTGATCACACCACTGCACTCCAGCCTGGGTGACAGAGTAAGACTTTGTTTCTGAAAAACAAAACAATAAAGGAAATGTTAGAAGGACACTGCCCCAGTGTGTGGAAGGCAGCAGTCCCTGCCCAGCCCCTGGCGCATCAGGCACTGCCTCATTCATCTCAGGCCTCTCCCTCTGCAATTCATCAAGCAGAGCTAATCACTTCCTTCCTTGGGTCACTCTACTGTCTAGTAAAACTTCTGGGGTGTAATCTCCTGCTGGGGTGTGACTCTGTGAGGGCTGAGACCCTTTCCTGTTTGTCTTGCTTCTCACAGTGGCCAGCACAGAGCCTGGGTCATGTGGGTAGCCCACGTGTGTGGGATGAGTGGTTGAGAGAACAAATATGACACAAGCAGCCTTTAGGGCAGAGAGGAGGAAGTAAAGTCATTAGCAAAATAGTCAAGACTCTAGCACCTTGAGTCCTGTCCTCAGCCCGCACTAGCTGGGTGACCTGAGGCAGATGACCCAACTTCTCAGGGCCTCAGTTTGTATCTGTTAAATAGGGGTGACAGCAGTCCCTGTCACAGGACTTCTGTGAGAGTTCGATTAGCTAGTATAAATAAAGCGCAATAGCAAAGACGTAGAATCAACCTGGGTGCCCATCCATGGTGGACTGGTTAAAGAAAACATGCTACACACACCATGGAATACTATGCAGCCATGAAAAAGAGTGAAATCATGTCCTTTGCTGCAACATGGATGCAGCTAGAGGTCATAGTCCTAAGTGAATTAACACAGGAACGGAAAACCAAATACTGCACATTCTCATTTATAAGTGGGAGCTAAACATTGGGTACACATATACATAAAGATGGAAACAACGGACACTTGGGTCTCCAGAAGGGAAGAGGGAGGGAGGGGAGCAAGTGTTGAAAAACCACTTGTCAGAAACTCTGCTCACTATTTGGGTGGCAGGATCAACAGAAGTGCAAACCTCAGTACCCTGCAATATACCTGTGTAATAGACCTGCACATGTACCTGCTGAATCTAAAATTTTATAAAAGAAGCTGAGTGAGGTGGCTCATGCCTGTAATCACAGAACTTTGGGAGGCTGAGGCAGGTGGATCACCTGAGGCCAGGAGTTCAAGACCAGCCTGGCCAACACAGGGAAACCCCATCTCTACTAAAAAAATTAATAAATAAAAAAGAGAGAAGAAAAAAATTGTTTTTACTAAGAAAATAAATAAAGTGCGTGGTGCTGTAAATGTCATCAGGGCAGCTCCTGTGTCGGCCGCCCGATATTGTTACCCCATCGTTACCCCATGCCTGCTTCTCCTTTCCGCCTCCCTAGCTTTCCAGACGGTGCTCCCAAACTGTCACCACACCAGAACGCCAGGCCTTCAGGGTGTTTTTGGAGCACAGCGTCTTCCCGAGTACCTCTGTTTGTGTGTATTTCTACACTTTAAAATTAAAATAAATTGTATTTTAAGAAAATGTGGGGGTGCAGCAGGGATTGTCCTTCTAAGAGAGAAGTGAGAGTGACTGCAGGCAGGTAGAGGAAGGGCAGAAACTTTAGGGTAACTCCACTTGGGCCTTGTGGGTGAACAAGGGGCAAAAACGGACCAGAAATCCGAGGGTTTCTGCCCACCAGGTTTCTGTTCTCTTCTTTCCACAGAAAACAAAGGACACAGGAGATAGACCCCAAATTTTTCAGTTCCACTTAGGCAAATCAGATCCGAATTAAGGCAGCAGCATCCGATCTGGCTTCTCCGTATCTACCTCCTCCCCTGTTTGTGTCAGAACCACACCCCCCTGACCTGCTGCCCTGCTGGAACCTTTTTCAACCAGCGTCCCTGGGTTCAGGGATGGAGCAGGGATGGTGAGGATCAGCCCAAGACAGGCTGGCTGCTCTCCAGACTCCCCCAGACCCTCCCTCTGCCCTTGACCTCTTGCCATGGGCTCAGTCTGGGCTCTGAGCACCCCAGGAGGCTAGATGGGGAACTGGGCTCTGCTGACTCAGAGCCCCACGGGGCTGAGGAGATGGGTGACGGGCAGCCCCCTCCTTCCTCGCTTACATCATTTCCCCAGCTGCCATCCTTTCTCTGGAAACCTCACAGTCATGATTCACTGAAGTGGGGCTATGAGTTTTAGACACCCTGAGGTCCTGACTGCAGCCCCACGGCTCTCACCTGTAAGAAGGGGGTGGGGTGAGTTGAGGACACGTCCTGTCTTCCTCTTTGCTGAACCTGAGTTGTCTGTTCCAAAAGCGAGTGATCTCACCATAGCTTTCTTCCAATTCAAGTTCACCTTGACTGAGCCCAGGGCATGGTGGAAGTCGGTGGGCAGCTTGAGAGGAGAGGGGGTCTTTCATGCGTCTGGGGTCCTCCTCTCCTGCCTCCTCCTCCAGAGGTGGACCTCAACCCAGGGAAAGGGGGTGTCGAGAAGGCTGGGATCATGGCCTCCTCAAAGGCGAGGGCTCTCTGGCCCTCATCCTGCCCACAAGCCCAGCCCTCCACATCCCCAGTTGCCAGTTCCTCTTTTATCCTCTCCAGAACTTGCACTACTTCTTCCTCTTTTTGGGGATTTTCTGTCTCTGTTTCCTTCTTGGCGTTCAACCCTCCATCTTCTCTCTCTGCAGTTTTCCTTGTCTTTCCCTTTCTCCAGGGCCTTCTCCCAGCCATGCTGCTTGGAAGTGTGTCCGAGGCTCTCACTCCAGGTGACAGCGCTGCCGCCTTCCTCGTGCCGGCCCCTCCTCTGCCCATGCCAGCCTGGCCTTCCTGCCATCCTGGCATGGCCCACTGTGGGATCTCTGATGGCCTCTGCTACCAGAGCCGGGGACCTCCTCATCTCCTGCCTCACTGGATGTTTGGCAGGCTGCGCCATGGTTCATGTCCCCCGTCCGGCCTGCCCATCTCTCTCCCGGCCTCCTCCTGCCTCTCTGTGGGGCCTCCTCAGTCTTCAGCATCTCCTGCTCTGCAGCCACCACTGCTGTTTCCGTGGCCTGCATGCTCCTCCCTCATCACCCTCTCACCAGGACCTCACCCAGCACTTCTGCTGATGGGCCCAGAATCCAAGGCTGTTTCTGAGGTCCAGACCCACACACCCAACTACCTCTGACCTCTCTCTCGGAGGCTCCACAGATGCCCTCTTCCACCAGGACGGCTGTCACAGCACAGCAATGATCACAGCTGCCAGCCCAGGTTCCCACCCGCTCTCCTGAGCCCTCCACACCACTCAACTCTCCCAGCAACGACAAGGGGTGTGGACTTTTGTGATCATTCCCATTTTGCAGATGAGGAAACTGAGGCACAGAGAGGTTGAAATAGTCCAAGCTCTTAAACACTACGCTCTATTTTCCTCAAAACTGAGATTGGCCTAACCCCCACGCTTCCTCCTCCATCACCTCTGTCCTCCCTGCAGTGATCGATCAGCCTCCAGCCCATCCCCACAGTCAGTAGTCTACCCACCCCGCAGACCCCCAACATCTCTCTCCTGACAAATCAGTTTCCAGCTGCTTCCCAAACAAACCATGCCCATATAACCCACTTTCTAAAATGAAAATGTGAAGATCTCAGTCCTCATGAATTCCCTTCAATGCTCCCCTCTACCCTCAGGACAAAATCAATGTATCCTCACTGGGTGCAGTGGCTCACACCTGTGATCCCGGCACTTTGGGAGGCTGAGGCAGGAGGCTTGACTGAGACCAGGAGTTTGAGACCAGCATGACAAACATGGGGAAAATCTGTCTCTACTAAAAAAAAAAAAAATATATATATATATATATATATGTATATATATATATACACACACACACACACATATACACACACACATATGTATGTGTGAATATATACACACACACACACACACTCACATATATATATTCAAGTGCAGTGGTGCAATCCTATAGTCCTGGCTACTTGGGAGGCTGAGGCAGGAGGATCCCTTGGGCCCAGGGGTTCGAAGCAGCAGTGAACTATGATCACAGCACTGCACTCCAGCCTGGGTGGCAGAGCAAGACCCTGTTTCTGAAATTAAAAAAAGAAAAAAAAAAATTGATGTATATTAGGAGGGCTTCCAGGGCCTGGGGCCTGCTTCCCCTTCCTTTCCTCCCAGTGGCCCTGACCTTATCTCTTACCACTTCCCACCCTGACTGTCTGGTTCCCATTGCTGATTTCACACACAGACCCTCCTGTCCCCTGCCTCATCCATGTCTGGCTGCCCTGTCACCTCCCGACTTCGGTTGCTTTCAGTGCTCAGCTCAAGTGCCACCTCTTCCAGGAAGGCTTCTCAGAAAACCATACCTTCTCAGCCTGGGTGAGGCACCCTGTGTTCTCTGTGCTTCCCCTCACAGCGGGGGGAACTTGCTGTTTATAAATTTGCCTCTCCACTGACCCCAGGGCTGGGGATTTGTGGTTTATATTTTCTTCCCCACCTAGCAGAGGGCTTGCGTCTCCAGGCTCAAATTAGGCATCTTGACTAAATGATGAATAAATGAGAGAATGAATGAATGAACAAATACTTGCTCTGTGCTCCTCTTAGGGACCCGGATGCCCCACTCCTTGGCCCAGATTTTCCAGGCCAGAGTGAAGGGCTCCCACCAGGGTTTCCTTTAGGGTCCTGAGGGGTTGGCATCTGCCCCACCCCCCTCCAGTCCGGCTGAAATTTCAAGGTCAAGGGGTGCCTTCTGGCAGTCAAGGGGGAGCCTGGGAGGGGCAGAGCAGGGATTTGCATCCACCCAAGCAAAGGGCATCAAGCCAAGTCATCTGATGAGAGACTGCGGTGGGGTTGGGGGTGTGTGGGCGGCCGGCCCATCCTCGGATCAGCTGGGTTCTCTGCCCGCCCCCTCTGACTCACGCTGACAACCTTCTTCCTGCCCCTGGCCACCTCTCTGCCCACTTGCTTCCTCAGTACCTTGGTCCAGCTCTTCCTGCAACGGCCCAGGAGCTCAGAGCTCCACGTCTGACCTTCTAGTTATGACCAGGACCAAGGCAGCGCTCCTCCTGTTCACAGGTAAGCCTAGGCCCCAGTGAAGTAGGGCTGGGGACCCAGGCCCAAGGGAGCCAGGGCCTTGAAATGGGGGCTCAGGCTGGGGGCTTAGGATCTGGGTAGGGAGAGAGACTGAGTCAAGCATGAGGGGGAGGCTGGCACATAGGGTTTGAGATTTGGAGTTTGTGGAGGGAGAGGATATTGATGAACCAACTTTGGGGGAGTTCCAGAGATGCTGGAAGGGAGAGGCCAGTTGTCTCGACACTCCAGAGATTTTAAAAATAGATAGAACGTGCCAAGCTTGTGCTCTGTGGACAGAATGCTTTGGTACCCAAGTTTTCCTGGAGTCTCTCTCATAGCACTTGAGGGGCACGTTGGGGAAAGATCCTTTTTAGAGCCTGGGTACTGCTCTGCAGAAATGGATAACTGAAACTCGATAGCGGATGGTGGGCAAGGGGCCTCCCTGGACCCTGGGAAGGAGAGAAGGGGATGAGTTGGGTGTCCAGAAGACCCAGGCACCCTGGGCATCAGGCTCAGAGGGGAGATTGGGGCACTGGGGCTGGGGGTAGAGGGCGGCCAGGCAGGAGGAAGACCCTTCTCCAAAGCTCTCTTCCCACCTCTTTCCCAGCCTTAGCAACTTCTCTGGGTTTCAACTTGGACACAGAGGAGCTGACAGCCTTCCGTGTGGACAGCGCTGGGTTTGGAGACAGTGTGGTCCAGTATGCCAACTCCTGGTGAGGCCCAGGTGGCGCTGGCCTTCGGCTCCATCCATCCTCTCCCTGCTCAGGGCCCCGTGCCCCTCGCCCTGCCCTGTTATTTGCAAACTCTCCTCTCTGTCCGGTGTAGCGACTGCCCTGGCTAATGAAGATTTGCCCTGAAAGCAGGCACGGCCTCACAGCTAACATTTACAGAGCAGTAAGTGCAGTGCCAGGCTCATCATAGGTGGACGCTGACTGAGTCCACACGACAACCTGTGAGTAGGAATCAGTCGTGCAACAAACACTTACCTGTTTTTTCTTTCTTTTTTTCTATACATTTAAAAATATAGAGAGACAGGGTCTCACTATGTTGCCTGCGTTGGTCTCAAACTCCCGGGCTCAAGCGATCCTCCCACCTCAGCCTTCCAAAGTGCTGGGATTCCAGGTGTGAGCCACCACACCCAGACTCAACAAATGTTTATTGTCTCCATAGGCCAGAGAATCCAACAGACAGAAATCCCTTCCACGTGGAATTTAAATGATGAAAATCCATCTTGCAGATGAGGAAGCTGAGGTTTAGAGAGGGAACACACACTCGCCGGAGCGGCAGCTGTGCCGCAGCGTCCACACTCTTACCTGAAGTGTTCTTTGTCTCCTCGCAGGGTGGTGGTTGGAGCCCCCCAAGAGAGAACAGCTGCCAACCAAACGGGCAGCCTCTACCAGTGCGGCTACAGCACCGGTGCCTGTGAACCCATTGGCCTGCAGGGTGAGTCACCGCCCCTCCTGGGACCCAGGGCAGGGCCACCAGGCTCCCCAGCTCCAGGGGCCCGTGGGGCTCACCGGAGTTTCACTTCCAACTTTTGCTGTGTCTGAGACCCTCACCCTCAGACATGCTTCCTGGCCTCTTAAGGCCTCCCCACTCATCACACCCCTGCAGCTCTGTCAAAACCGGACAGCTCCCTTCACCATCAGACCTTGCCTCCCAGGTGGAGGTGACCCCTGCCCAGCTCTTCCACAGCCTTCTCTGTACCCCCGAAAGTGACCATGCACATATCTGTCCCTGCAGTGCCCCCGGAGGCCGTGAACATGTCCCTGGGCCTGTCCCTGGCGGCTACCACCAGTCCCCCCCAGCTGCTGGTGAGTGGCCCTAGGGCACAGGAGGCCTCTAAGGGAGGGAGGAGCTGGGGCCGCGGGGGCTGGGAGTCTCTTGTAGGGTGGAGGTGCTGGAATTCGAGGGTGGGAGGGAGCAGGAGCAGCCCCCCAGCAGCCCGCTGTGTCCCCAGGCCTGCGGCCCCACCGTGCACCATGGGTGTGGGAGGAACATGTACCTGACCGGACTCTGCTTCCTCCTGGCCCCCACCCAGCTCACCCAGAGGCTCCCGGCGTCCGGGCAGGGTGAGTGTCAGGACCACCAAGTCTTTGAGGAGCTCACGCACATCCAATTGGGGGTGCGGTGGGCTAGAGACAGTCTTGCCAGAGTGGATCAGGAAGAAGGGATCTGGAAAAAGAGTTACCACGTGTCGCAGTGGTTCCCGACACTGCCGCCTGCACATCCTGCCCGTTCCTGGCCCGCCGCTGGACCTTTCCTGTGACCTTAACCTCTCCAAGCATCTGTTTCTTCATCTGTTGGATGGGGAGAATAACACACCCAGCACTGAAAGTAACATAGGATGATTCATGGCCAGGGGCTAGCACAGCAGCTAGTACCAGGTGACAGTCCCATGAAGGCCAGCTGCTGTTATTTTTAGAGAAGAGGATCTATTTTCATCCAGTGGGTCCTGGGATATGACCAATTGGTTTGTGCAGTAGTTTAGGAAAGGTCAGTGAAAGTGCAGTGTGAGCAACGTGTGTGTGTGTGTGTATACATATGTGTGTGTATACATGTGTGCATGCACACATGTACATACATGTGTGTGCATGTATGTGTGTGTGTGCATGTGCACATGCAGGTTGAGACGCAGGGCCTGGCTTCCCTGGTGCTGATGGGGAAGAAAGATAAGGAAGCAGAACAGTGGGCTTTTCAGACCTGGCAGTCTGAGGCCTCCCCTTGGTTTCACATTTGCTCTCAAGCCCTTGGTGAGACTGACATCTGGTTGCAAATAGGGTGCACCTTCCAGCACCTCCGTGGGTCCAGACTCCATCCACAGGGGCCTGGGCATTCATCAGAATGCCCAGGACACCTGTCTCTCCGGTGGAGGCCTCTGGGGCAGAGAGGATGCTGAGAGGTCGCATGGAAGGGGGTCTCCTCTCCAGGTGCTGTAAGAGTGTCCTCTTCTCAGGATAGACGCTGCCTTCACACAGGAAGGGAGTGGGGGCCTGTATTTAAGCTGAGAACAGAACAGGCCCAGTGTGTGGCTGTTGCCTGTGATGATTTGTTTAAAATATTAACAATCAAGGCAGGAGGGTCATTTGAGGCCTGGAGTTTGAGACCAGCCTGGGCAACATAGTGAGACTTCATCTCTACAAAAAATAAATATAAAATACAAAGTAGCTGGGCATGGTGTTACATACATATAGTACCAACTACTGGGGAGGCTGAGGCAGGAGAATCGCTTGAGCTCAGGAGTTGGAGGCTGTAGGGAGCTATGATCGCACCACTGCACTCCAGCCTGGGTGACAGTGAGATTCCGTCTCAATTAAAAAAAAAAAATTAACAAAACTACCATTCAGCACTGAGCAGTGAGGACATACACTGGTGCCACTTTGTATCATTGCTGGATGGGGTGACATTGAGGGAGGAAGGAGGAATGGGTCCAGGGAGGGGCACAGATATCCAGGGTGGAGCGGGAGGCCCTCTGCTTCCTACCATCTGAATTGGAGAAATCTTCCTGTTTTGTTTTTTTTTTTTTTTCTTTTTTTTTTTTAGAGACAGTCTTACTCTGTCACTGAGGCTGGAGTGCAGTGGTACAATCACAGCTCACTGCAGCCTCCAACTCCTGGGCTCAAGTGATCCTCCCACCTCAGCCTCCAGAGTAGCTGGAACCACAGAGAAGAGCCACCAGGCCCAGCTGATTTTTAACAATGTTTAGTAGATGTGAGGTCTTGCTATGTTGTCCAGGCTGATCTTGAAATCCTGGGCTCAAGCAATTCTTCTGTCTAGGCCTCCCAAAGTGCTTGGATTACAGGCGTAAGCCACTGCACCCAGTCTGACCTTCACTTTTTTTTATCGACAGGGCTGGCTGCACAGGGGTGAGCAGCTTCAACACAGCCTTTTTTTTTTTTTTTTTTGAGATGTAACCTCACTCTGTTGCCAGGCTGCAGTGCTGTGGTGTGATCTCGGCTCGCTGAAGCCTCCACCTCCTGGGTTCAAGCAATTCTGCCTCAGCCTCCCGAGTAGCTAGGACCACAGGTGCATGCCACCACACCCAGCTAATTTTTGTATCTTTAGTAGAGATGGGGTTTCACCATGTTGGCCAGGATGGTCTCGATCTCCTGACCGCATGATCCGCCCACCTCGGCCTCCCAAAGTACTGGGATTACAGGTGTCAGCCACTGTGCCCGGCCCATCACAGCCTCTTTATGCAACTTTAAGAGAATGAAGGGCCTTGTTCCAGGCAGGGGGTTAGGGAAGTCCTGCCCCCGATGAGGAGAGGAAGGGGAGAAAGGGTTTTGGGAGAGTGAGCTCCTGTGGCCAGGAGGCCATAGTCCTGCGCTCTGGGAGTGTCTCTTGGAGGACCGGTGCCACCTCCTTCCCCAGAGTGCCCAAGACAGGAGCTGGACATTGTGTTCCTGATTGATGGCTCGGGCAGCATCTCCCCCGGCAACTTTGCCACGATGATGAACTTCGTGAGAGCTGTGATAAGCCAGTTCCAGAGACCCAGCACCCAGGTGTGCCTTTGGGGCAGGAGGCTGCTGGGGGCAGGTGCTTGGATCCTGGTGAAATGGCCTCAGCCCTGGCCCTGTGTGCTTCTCCCAGTTTTCCCTGATGCAGTTCTCCAGTGAATTCTACGTACACTTCACTTTTGAGGAATTCAGGCTCACCTCAAACCCCCTCGGCCTGTTGGCTTCTGTTCACCAACTGAGAGGGTTGACACGCACGGCCACTGCCATCCAAAAAGTCGTGTGAGTCCTGACTTCTTCCAGGCACAGTCCCAAAGCACCCAGGTCTTCCCTTGGGCCTCATCTGTCTCCACGAGAAGGGGACAGGCAGGGACTGAAATCCAGCCCGTAATACCCTTGCCAAGCTTGGGCCTCTGGGTGGGACTAGGGCCTCCCAAAGGAAAAGGCATCTTCTCATTTTCACAAGGGCACCAGGGGCTAGTGTGGTTTTGTTCACAGGCCTCTAAGATCTCTTCTTTCCTGATAGGCGCCAATTGTTCCAGGCCTCACACGGGGCCCGTGGGGATGCCACTAAAATTCTCATTGTCATCACTGATGGGAAGAAAGAAGGCGACAGCCTGGATTATAAGGATGTCATCCCATGGCTGATGCAGCAGGCATCATCCGCTATGCAGTTGGGGTAGGGCATGGGACGGCTTCCCCCTTCTCCCACGGCTTCCTCTCAGGGCAACTTCCCTTTCTATTTATTTTCTTTTCTCTTTGAGACAGGGTCTTGCTCTATTACTCAGGCAGTGGTGCAATCCTAGCTCACTGCAGCCTCGAACTCCTGAGCTCCAGTGATCCTTCCACCCCAGCCTCCCCAGTAGCTGGGACCACTGGCGTGTGCCATCAAACCTGGCTTTTTAAAAAAATTTTTTTGGTTGAGATGGGGTCTTGCTATGTTGCCCAGGCTGGTCTCAAATTCCTGGCCTCAAACAATTCTACCACCTTGGCTTCCCAAAGCTCAGGGATTACAGGTGTGAACCACCGCCAACAACGTACCTTTCAAGGATAGAAACACCAGCTCTCTCGGCTCTTACTGCCTTCAGGATGAAAACTCTGCCCCAGACTGGAGACCATGATCCTTTCTCCTAAACTCCCTGATGCCGTCCGGGCCTCATGTTTCTCCTGTGTCCATGGGGTGTGATCATGTTGATCTTGTGGGGTTATCGGAGGATGTTGCACCCAGTGCACACAGAAACATTCGATTTATTATTTTTACTGAGTTGATCTTTTCTGGAGACAGGTTGGATCAGCTTTTAAAAACACAAACTCTTGGAAAGAATTAAATGACATTGCATCGAAGCCCTCCCAGGAACACATATTTAAAGTGGAGGACTTTGATGCTCTGAAAGATATTCAAAACCAGCTGAAGGAGAAGATCTTTGCCATTGAAGGTGAGTCTGAAGGGAGCTCTGAGCTTGGGGACTCCTCAGTCGTAACACTTTTCCACTTAGAACCCAAGGCTCCGTGAAACAGGTAGACAGCAGCCCAGTTCTCCTGCTTTCCCAGGACCCTGATAGCCACGTCCGTCAGCTTGTCCCCACTGATGTCCCCCAGCACTGTCAGAGCTGCCCCAAAGTGGCCCCAGGGATGGCCCTGCTCCCCACAGAGAATGATCTCACACCACCCACCGGCTCCACTGCAGAACAAAAAGCAGTGCCAGGCCCAGCCCAGGAGACCTTCCACCCACACTGGGACCTACCCAGCCCACGTCCCACCAGCCACTCACTCCCCTGGGCAAGGGCATGCGGACTCCTGGCCCCTCGGGTTGGCTCGTAGACCCGTGGGGGGCCCTGGTGAGGACCAGATCGGTGCTGCCATCGCTGTCCACATCCATGGAGCAAAGGGGGGCCCTGAAATTGGAGCTGATCTGGAGGGCAGAGCCTGTTCCCTGTCATAGGCATCAGCCCTCCCTGGGCCTCCAGTCTTAGCTTCTCCTAAAGCTGAAGTGTTCTTAGACCTGGCAAAGCTCATCTCCCTCCCTGGCACTCGAGTGTCATACTTTTCCCCAGGTACGGAGACCACAAGCAGTAGCTCCTTCGAATTGGAGATGGCGCAGGAGGGCTTCAGCGCTGTGTTCACGCCTGTGAGTGGGGCCCCTTAGGCCGATGATGTGCGGTGAGGGGAGGAGGGAGCAGGGAAGGCCAGGGTGGGTGTCAGGTGGGTAAGGGGCACGGGCGGCAGGCGTATCTCTTGTACATGCTGTCTTCCTGCTCCGGCCTCTGCTCAGTCCTGGAATCCTTTCCTCCCAGGATGGCCCCATTCTGGGGGCTGTGGGGAGCTTCACCTGGTCTGGAGGTGCCTTCCTGTATCCCCCAAATATGAACCCCACCTTCATCAACATGTCTCAGGAGAATGTGGACATGAGGGACTCTTACCTGGGTGAGAAATGACCAGGGGTTGGGGACAGGTGGGAGAATGCGCTGCCTAGGTGTGGGTCCAGGGTTCTGGGGAGGGGAGATGGGGGCTGTGCTGCCTGAGGTGGGGGTCCAGGGTTCTGGATGGGGGGAATGGGGGCCTTTGTGCTGAGACCTGGGCCCCTCAGGTTACTCCACTGAGCTGGCTTTCTGGAAAGGGGTGCAGAACCTGGTCCTGGGGGCCCCCCGCTACCAGCACACTGGGAAGGCTGCCATCTTCATCCAGGTGTCCGGGCAATGGAGGCTGAAGGCCGAAGTCACGGGGACACAGGTTGGGCGTGACAGGAGCCAGAGGGGAAGATGAGGGTGGGGACAGTGGCTGGGGCCAGGAAGAGGATGGAGGGGCTTTGGGGGCTCTTGGGGGAGGTCCTGGTACCTGGGGAGAGGTGGGACCTGGCCCACAGGGCTGCCTCTGGCGGGGACAGGCAGCATGACGCAGGCTCTGCCCTCCAGATTGGTTTCCTACTTCGGGGCTTCCCTCTGCTCCGTGGATGTGGATGGCGATGGCAGCACTGACCTGATCCTCATCGGGGCCCCCCATTACTACGAGCAGACCCGAGGGGGCCAGGTGTCCGTGTGTCCTTTGCCCAGGGGGGTGAGGGCTGATGGGGACCTGGGCTGGGTGGGGTCCAGTGTGGGTGGAGGGTTGCCCGGGTTGGGCCTGGCACTGCTTTCATTCTGCAGTGGAGAAGGTGGGTGGTGTGATGCTGTTCTCCACGGGGAGCAGGGCCATCCCTGGGGTCGCTTTGGGGCAGCTCTGACAGTGCTGGGGGACGTGAATGGGGACAAGCTGACGGACGTGGTCATCGGGGCCCCAGGAGAGGAAGAGAACCAGGGTGCTGTCTACCTGTTTCACGGAGCCTTGGGACCTAGCATCGGCCCCTCCCACAGCCAGGTGAGGCCGTGTCCCGCTTCTGTCATTAGAGCAGCCTCCTCCTTGCCTCTCCCGCTCTGTCATACAGGAAAACTGTCCCTTTTTACCTTTTCCTACCTCCCTTGCCCAGCTCTGAGCACCTTGTAGCAGTGGTGCAGTCTCAGCTCACCGCAACCTCCGCCTCCCAGGTTCAAGCGATTCTCTGCCTCAGCCTCTGGAGTAGCTGGAATTACAGGCATGCACCACCATGTCCGGTGCATTTTTTGTATTTTAGTAGAGATAGGCTTTCGCCATGTTAGCTAGGCTGGTCTTGAACTCCTGACCTCAGGGTGATCCGCCTGTCTCGGCCTCCCCAAGTGCTGGGATTATAGGCGTGAGCCACCATGCCCAGCCCCTCGCCAGTTTTACAAGGTACACAGGTCAGGCACAGAAAACCCATTTTACAGATGGAATGTGGGACACTGGGAAGACAAGAGCCTTGGTTTGCCAGAGGTTCAGAGTGGGTCCGGGATGGTGAAGGGTGCTCCAGCCTCCTGACCTCCAACCTGGCGTGCAGTCTCTGGGCTCCCTGCTGCTCACCACTTAGGTTCAGTCGTTTCAACCTACCCTTCCACTCGCTCCTCGCCTCCCTGGATGCTACATGATTTTATTCCCTTTCTGCCATCAAGGTCCCACCGTATACCCATCCCTGCAGCCGCCCTCCACCCAAGGGATCAGGGTTCCCTGAGAACAAGGGCTGCTTTCCTTGGCAAAAGTCAAGAAAGCCCTGTTAAAAAATAGGCAAAGGGGCTGCCCAGGTGGCTCACATCTGTAATTCCAACACTTTGGGAGGCTGAGGCAGGAGGATCACTTGAGGCCAGGAGTTTCAGGCCAGCCTGGGCAACATAGGGAGATCCCATCTCTAGAAAAAAATTTAAAAATTAGGCAGGCATCGTGGTGCTGTAGTAACTGTAGTCCCAATTACTCGGGAGGCTGAGGTGGGATGATCACCTGAGCCCAGGAGGTTGAGGCTGCAGTGAGCTATGATTGCGTCACTTCACTTCAGCCCAGGTGAAAGAGAAAAACCCTGTGTCAAAAAAAAAAAAAAAAAAAAAAAAAAAAAAAAAAAAAAAAAAAAAAAAAAGATTTGGATAGGGATAGACATTTCTCCAAAGAAGAGGTACAAAGGGCCACTGAGTGGATAAAATGATTCTCAACGTCATTAGTCATCAGAAATCAAAACTATAATGAAATGCCACTTCTCACCTACCAGAATGACTAGAAACAAAGACGGATAATGACAGGTGTTGGTGAGGATTGGGAGAACTGGGCATCCTCCCGCACTGCTGGGGATGATGTAAATCCACGCAGCTGCTTTGGAAATCAGTCTGGCAGATCCTCAAAACATTAAACATAGGCTGGGCACAGTGGCTGACACCTGTAATCCCAGCACTTTGGGAGGCCGAGGCAGGTGGATCGCCTGAGGCCAGGAGTTCAAGACCAGCCTGGCCAACACAGTGAAACCCCATCTCTACTAAAAATACCAAAAACAAACAAACAAACAAACAAACAAAAAAAACTACCTGGGCGTGGTGGTGGGCGCCTGCAATCCCAGCTACTTGGGAGGCTGAGGCAGGTGACTTGATTGAACCTGGGAGGTGGAGGTTGTGGTAAGCCGAGATTGCGGCACTGCACTCCAGCCTAGGCAACAAGAGCAAAACTCCGTCTCAAACAAACAAACAAAAAGTTAAACATAGAGGTGCCATGTGATCTGGCAATTCCACCTATAAAACATGCTAAGTGAGGGAAGCCAGACACAGAAGGCCACATGTATTCAGGCCAAATGTCCAGAACAGGCAAATCTGTAGAGACAGAAAGTAGATGAGCAGTTTCACAGGGCTGGGTGTGGGGGCAAGTCAGGGGCATGAGGGTGACTGAGAATGGGTATGGAGTCTCTTTTTGGGGTAGTGGAAATGTTCTAAAATTGATTGTGGTAGTGGTTTCACAACTCTGTAAACATACCAAAAACCACTAAGTCATATACT
Source organism: Rhinopithecus roxellana (assembly GCF_007565055.1). Taxonomy (NCBI): domain Eukaryota; kingdom Metazoa; phylum Chordata; class Mammalia; order Primates; family Cercopithecidae; genus Rhinopithecus; species Rhinopithecus roxellana. Next base: position 10,565,392 of record NC_044568.1, read on the forward strand.
TTAAAGGGGTGAGTTTTGTGCTATGTGGTCTATAGCTCAAAAAAGCTGTTACCAAAAGAAAAAAGTGGCAGGGAAGGTCCCTGCAGTTCTGTCACACACCAGCTGTGTGATCTTTGACAGGTAACTCACTGTCTCTGTGCTCAGTTTTCTCATTGGTAAAATGGTGATACTAATAGAACCAACCTTACTGAACTGCTGCTGTGAGGATTAAATGAGTTAGTATGCATGAAGTGCTTATCACAGTGCCTGGCACACAATAGGTGTCATGTTGTTATAATCTGTTTTAATTATCATTAAGATAGTTTAACAACTGGCCAGGTGCAGTGGCTCCCATCTGTAATCCCAGCACTTTGGGAGGTCGAGGCAGGCAGATCACTTGAGGTCAGGAGTTCCAGACCAGCCTGGCCAATGTGGGGAAATCTCGTCCCTACCAAAAATACAAAAATTAGCTGTGGTGGTGGCGCATGCCTGTAATCCCAGCTACTCGGGAGGCTGAGGCAAGAAAATGGCTCGAACCCAGGCGTCGGAGACAGCAGTAAGCTGAGACTGAGCCACTGCACTCCAGCCTGGGTGCCAGAATGAGACTCCATCTCAAAACAAATAAACAAAAAACATATAGTTTAACAACTGAAGGGGAATCTAAAAAGAGGGTGAAAGACGGTTGAGAGTAACAAGGGCCCACATGTTGTCATGAAACCGCAAACAGTTCGTACCAACTCCCATGACCCATCACAAAGTGCATGTTTTATGCGCTTTGCAGATACTGCATTCTTTACACGTTGAAGGTGTGCAGCAACCCTGCACTGAGCAAGTCTATCAGTGCTGTTACCCAGCTGCACGCACTCACTTTGTGTCTCTGTGCTACGTTTGGTAATTCTCACAATGTTTCAAACTTTTTGAAATTATCATGTCTGTGATGGTGAGCTGTGATCAGTGATCTTCGATGTTACCATTGTCCTTGTTTTGGGGCACCATGAACCATGTCCATATACGAAGGCGAACTTCATAAATGTGTGTGTTCTGATTGCTCCACCACCGATAGCTCCCCTGTCTCTCTCTCCCTCTCCTCTGGCCTCCCTATTCCCATTCCCTGCAATGCAACAATATTGAAATTAAGCCAGATAATAACTCTACAATGGTCTTTAAGTGTTCAAGTGAAAGGAAGAGTCACATGTCTCTCACTATTTATTTACTGAGGCAGGGTCTCACTCTGTCACCCAGGCTGGAGTACACTGGTGTGATCTCGGCTCACTGAAACTTCCCCTCTGGGGTTCAAGTGATTCTCCTGCCTCAGCCTCCTGAGTAGCTGGCATTACAAGTGCGTGCCACCATGCCTGGCTAATTTTTGTATTTTTAGTAGAGATGGGGTTTCGCCATGTTGGCCTGGCTAGTCTCAAACTCCTGACTTTAAGTGATCTGCCTGCCATGGCCTCCCAAATCACTGGCATTATAGACGTGAGCCACCATGTCTGGCCACGTATTTCACACGTTAGAGCAAAACCTAGAAATGATTAAGCTTGGTGAAGAAGCCATGTCAAAAGCCAAGACGGAATGAAGGCCTTTTGCAAACA